>NW_024412394.1:5280337-5356305 GCF_014898765.1 Herpailurus yagouaroundi | reverse complement strand
CTCTGCTGTCAGTGTGCAGCCTGCTTTGGATCCTCCGTCCCCCCCCCTCGCCTCCCCCCCCCCCCCCCCCCCCCCCCACTCTCTCTTTCTCTCTCAAAAAAAAAAAGAATGTATTTTCTGATATGTATCTTGTTGGATATAATATGATGTTTAGTTGGCAAAATGGAGCTAATTCACATATCATTTCCAAGAGTCTCTGGATTAATAATAACAGTATAACAATAATAATACTTATATAGCACTTTCATTACTTTTATGTGATCAGTACTATTCTCAAAGCTTTGCGTATATTCACTCATTTAATTAATAATGAAATTAGTATAAAGATAATAAAAGAAAAGGTTAGTATGTTTGAAACTGAAAGTAGTTATTATCGTTTCCATGATGTTAAATATTTATGGGCCACTTTGTTTTAGTATGTGCTTTACATTCACGGGGGACTTAACTTTCCCACATAGCAGTTCTTTTCTCACAGAAGTGGTTATCATTCTAAGCAAAGGTGAAAAATGCAGAATCTTAAGCCCAAAAGATTCTGACATGTGTTGTAAAATTATATCCTGCATTCCTGATAACCCAGAGAGGTTCAATAAAAGGTTATAACCAGTTTGAGACCGAGCGATAAAATGAATGGGAATGAGGGGGCAGCAGAAAATGAGGGGATGACACAAAATAAGCTGACCTTTTCTGGTCACAACTGTTAGTTGCAGGCTGACATTTATGGTCACCTAAATCTTCCGAGATTGTTCCTGTTGATATTACAGTACAAGTAATAACTGCATCTCAAATTTAAATTTGGCTTATGACAGGGGAATATAGATTGGTTCAGCATGGGACCAGCATCTAATGGTCCAGGGTAGCCGACTAGGGGAGGGTGATAGGCTATTTTCATTACTGCTGGATTATTAGCTGCCAAATTCTTTGTTGTATCCCAAAGAAACACACATTATCTCTTCACCCATGTCATTTATTTTTCTTCAGGCTGGATGTATATGTGGGATTGTGGGAGACTGGGAGGGAGCAGGAGATAAGCTGGCCTTTCCTGGGAACCATTCTGAGTTGGCTTTCCTGAGAGAATAGGGCTGAGCACCCAGACTAGGGAAGGCAGAAGGAGAAGGCATACCTCTTACTTGTCTGTTTTCTGCCCTGTCTCTTGTCATGGCTTTATTAATCTGCTGATGTAGTAGGAGCAAGGTAGCTGGCTCTGTTTGAAAAGGAGCAAATGTCTTGTGTGCCAGATATGTGCCAAACAGCATGCTAAACCCCAAATATGTGAAGACGAATATGGCGTGATCCTTGTTCTTAAGCAGCTTGTGGTCTACTAAAGCATACAGATGTGCCCGAGGGATAATCTCGATACGTTGTGGTGAATGCTACAATACAGGGATCTATGCAGATGTTATTATTTTCTGAATTTGATTGGTATGGAGAATAATATGACCATTAGGCAGAAAATGTAATTAGTGAATACTGTAGTTTTTGTACCCTTTAACGTTTTATTAAAGTATAATGTGGTTTTGTTATTTTAATATGGTTTTTTCTGCCTTTTTCCTTTTGATTCATAGGTCTTACTCATACTTCATTGAAGTGTCAATGGATGAACTTGATTGGATCAGAGTGATTGATCATTCGCAGTATCTGTGTCGTTCTTGGCAGAAATTATATTTTCCAGCCCGTGTCTGCAGGTTAGTTCTCGTGGCTAATTAATGATTTTGATGTTTATTTAAGGAGATTTGGACTTTGAGAAATGGGCTACATTTTTTTCTGTCTCATGGAAGAAGACTTTTTCAGGATATCAGCTACTAAATGCATCCCAAGTAAAAAACTTAGAGAAAATATGGAAAATGAAGCATCTTAATTCTAGAGTATACTGCGGAACTGTTTATCCACAGTATTTTGTGCCAAACTTCAGCAGAAGACCCATAAGAACAAGAAGGGAGAGCGAACACTGAGAAGTAGAGATGCTTTTTAAGCTCCATGCTATATACTGAAAGCAGAGTGATTGGTAGGGGTTGTGTTCTTCCTGCAAAAGCCAGGGGAGATATTTCTGGAGGCTTCCTTGGTAGTCCTCAGGGCCAGGAGGAGATTTTTATGTGTTAGTGTGCATGTTCTGAGTAGCTGTATTCTGTCTCTAGCTTGGTGCTTATCAGTGGAGTTTGACAGAACCAAGTGTTTCTAGTGGTTTGGGCTGGGAGCAGGGGAGGCTGAGCTGGTGGGGCTCCAGGCTCACACCCTCCCTTCAACTAGAGCACCTTCGTTCTTATTGTTGTTACATATTGTAATACCATAGAAGGTTGCTTTTAAAAAATGTTGATGAGCTACTGTTCTAATATTTCATATTCTTCCTTTAGGTTAAGGCCATCTTCTAAACCTGAATTCTGTAAAACCTATACAACTAATGAATTTGGGTGTTGGAAAAGGTGGTGCCCAAAGTTCTGCTGTTTTTTTTCTTTTCTGTTGTAATTTTCCCTTTGGAAATTGCCCTCAGGTATTCCTTATCTTAGAGTCAAAAGATCAAAAGCAGAAAATGATTGGTTCATTTAGTCAGGTGTGGCAAGAAGAGAAGGAAAGGTATTTGGGGGTGTAAACCAGGAGCAATGTGGTTCTGGCCTCTTACCCACTCCCATCCCCACCCTCATCCATGACCCCAGCTGACTGATTTGGAGCAGATGGGGGTGCCCAATAGCACTTACTCTCCAGGTCAGAAGATACCCTTATACTTAATAAACTTAGGACCTAACAGCATCAGGCTGAATTCTTAACCTCCACCGAAGGAACTCCACAAAAGCTCTCCGCCTTCTGGTACAGTAAAGAATGTTGCCTTTTTTTTTTTTTTTTTTTTTTTTTTTATGGGTATGACCGGACACAATATTGTTACCCAGGGATCCTCTTGTGTAAAAATGAAGGAAATCAATTTCATTTCCCCAAAGAGAGACTAAAGTGTTGCAGGTCTGGCAGTTGCTCTTTTATCAGGAGTTTTGAATGGATTAAAAAAAGAAGGACAAGAAATTGAGTGAAGATTTTGTGTTTCAGAGCTGCCTAGGGATACTTTGAGAGTGACAGAGGGGCCCCAACTTGGAGGAGAAGATTGAGTCTGCATTGACTCAGGTTATTATGGTTGTATTGGATTAAAAAGTAAGCAACATAGCAACCAAAGCATCTGATGTGGACTGAAGGACTGTATGGGTTGCATTTAATTTGAAACAAGAGGAACTGGACTCCCAGAACAAATCATCATGAATATAATAGTAGCCATGACAGAGGCTGTATGCTTTACCCACTCGGAAATTCCCACTGTGTGGAGGGAGATTTATGCCTTCATTCGCCATCTCTGGCTTTTAGAAAATATACTTCACCTTATTTACTAATGGGTATTACTTATACTCCCCTTTCCTTATTTAGTCTCTTCTGTGTGGCCTTGCTTTTTATTGATGTAGCTTTTATGTGTTGTAGAGCTTGGCTGTATTCGTGATGCTGGTTTTTGTCTTGGTATAGCCAGTTCCCAGCCCTGGTCAAGAAAAACTGAGCAAAGATGGTGTTAGAGATGGTGATAACAAGACAAGGAAAGAATCTTGATATCCATAGTAGTTACGAAATAAATTTAAAAAGATTTATAACCACTTTTACATATTAATTACTACATTCCTTTATAAACTGCCTTTTGTAATAGACTGGAATTTTGGTAGCCTTTAAAAACGAACCTAAGACGAAGTCTCAGTTGATTATCCAAGGATGTCTTATACTTGGTGTTTTCTTATCTTCACACTCATTTATTGACTGTCTAAACAATGTTCTAAATACACATCTTCCAGGAACATTACTGGGTACATATAAATTACTTGGCGTTATTTAGTTAATTGGCACATTTGTACGTCACCCTTGTTTTTAGGTGTCCTTTGAGTATTTGTCTTGCCTCCGATACTAAAATTACAAAGTCTTGGAAGCAAGGAGTATGGATTCTAATCTTTCAGTATTCTTGCATGGTACTCAGACTGTGACCTCGTATGCAGTAGGTACTCTGTAAATGTTAGCACAGGTTTCGTGAGGTCAAGGCCCTGACTGCGTAATGAAGAGAATTGATTCAGCATTAATATGTATATACATTCATTGGCACGTTTTATCCACGTATTTGTTAAAATATATATTAGTGCTTGAAAGGTCTCGGAGTGGTACATGGTTCTGTACTGTTTGCAGACGTAACTTCCTGTTTTTCATCAGGAAACTGAATTTTGAGGTTAATCCTGAAGGATATGGGTACCAGGTGTTGATGAAAGATTACATCAACTATATGCCTGGAAGAGGAGACTGTGAGTTGGGGAGTGTGAGACTAACTGAATCTCTCTGAGTCTTGGCTGGATTGCACGGAAATCAGTGCTGTGTCATAGAAACTATGGGCTGTGGAGCTAGATAGAGCTCTTCTCACATTCTGGTTTCACTGAATACTGGCATGGTGATCTTCGTTAAGCCGTGCTTCTCCAAGCCCTAGTTTTCTACACCAGTAAAAAAACAGGAATATCACAACACCATTTATGAGGTCTGCTGTGGGGAGTTAGATGACACGGCATATGTACAAACATTGAGTACAGTGCTTGGCCCAAAGGAGAGGCTCAGTCAGTAGTGGTTTTTATTTTTATTATTTTTATTATTTTTAAATTGCTTTTATCTATCTATCTATCTATCTATCTATCTATCTATCTATCTATCTAATTTTTGAGGCTCTCAACTGGTGTTTGACCTTCAGAGAGAGATTCGTTCTTGCCATCCTCTTTGGCCATGGGGGCTCTCACTATGAGGAAACTGTTCCTGACCTCAGGAGCCTAGTCTTCTTAACACTTTTCCATATTGCCAGTCTATACATAGCAGTCCAAAACATGCCTTAAATGGTTTTCTTTATCTCATAACCTGCGTATTGGTGTGTTTCTAACGGATTTAATGTATTTTCATTTTGGTAAAACATGTTTTATTGTAACAGAATATATATGGCATAAAATTTGCCATTTATATATATCATGTGGAATGTAGTTCAGTTAGCAGCACTTCACTTCATCAAGGTAGTAGAGTTTATCTAGTGGCAATAAGGATAATGTCAGGCTTCAAAGTCAGAGTGATTATTCCAACCATAATAGTGAGTGGAGGGAATGATCTGCTCTGTCTTCTGGGCCCTTTTTTAGGAATGTGCTGTAGATTAAGTGGGGACTGTTCTATAGAGCCAAAGTCTAGACTAATAACTCCCCCTGCTCAGCCCCCACCTAGGGATGAAGAAAATTGACTTGTCCACGTTAGTATAATCTTTCAGATGCACTCAGAACCACGTTATGTCTTACCAGCTTCCTCTTTCTCAGGAAAAGGCAATTTCTGCTCTACCCATAAATTCTCCAACCTTTACATTGCCTTGGCTATCTAGTAAGCTCTCTTCAAGCCCTTCCACATCTTTCCTAGATGCTGGAGCCAAGGACTGAACAAAAAACACTAATAAGGAGTGGCAAATATGGAGTGCTTTAAAAAACTTTCTGGCTGTTTCTCAACATGGTGCTAATAATTTGGCAGCCATACAACAGTGCTAAAATAGGAGAGGACTTGAGAATGTGGGTGTGAATGGGTAGAGGTGGATTTTAGAGCCTGTAGGCAGCTAGTAGCTGGAATTACCAAGGTGATCCTGGGGCCATACCTGGGAGTTGAGGGAAGGAATATCAGGCCTGCAAGCACCGTCCCCCAGGTATGCCTGTGAAGAGAGAGAAGAAAAGACTAGAAGGCAGGTGTGTTTTCTGTACGGGCTGGTCAGAGACACGGGAGGAGTCAGGAGGAGCAGTGACTGAAGATGAGGCCAGAAAGAGTATTGAGAAGGGTGTGGCTTGACAGGAATGTGGCACCAGAGGGATGACCTCAGTTAACACAAAACAGAGCTTCTGTCTTCTTCTTCTTCTTTTTTTTTAGAGTTTATTTATTTATTTTGAGAGAGAGAGAGCATGCACACATGCCTGTGAGCAAGGGAAAGTCAGAGAGAGGAGGAGAGAGAATTCCAAGCAGGCTCCATGCTCAGTGCAGAGCTCAGCTCGGGGCTCAATCCCGTGACCATGAGATCATGACCTGAGATGAAATCAGGAGTCAGGTGCTCAGCTGAATGAGCCACCCAGGCATCCCCCCTTTTTTTTTTGAAATTTTATTTTATTTTTTATTTTTTTAATTTAATTTTTTATTTTTTAAAATTTACATCCAAATGAGGCGCCTGGGTGGCTCAGTCGGTTAAGCATCCGACTTCGGCTCAGGTCATGATCTCACGGTCCATGGGTTCAAGCCCCTTGTCGGGCTCTGTGCTGACAGCTCAGAGCCTGGAGCCTGCTTCAGATTCTGTGTCTCCCTCTTTCTCTGACCCTCCCCCATTCATGCTCTGTCTCAAAAATAAATAAATGTTTAAAAAAAAATTTTTTTTAATTTACATCCAAATTAGTTAGCATATAGTGCAACAATGATTTCAGGAGTAGATTCCTTAGTGCCCCTTACCCATTTAGCCCATCCCCTCTCCCACAACCCCTCCAGTAACTCTCAGTTTGTTCTCCATATTTATGAGTCTCTTAGGTTTTGTCCCCCTCCCTGTTTTTATATTATTTTTGTTTCCCTTCCCTTATGTTCATCTATTTTGTCTCATAAAGTCCTCATATGAGTGAAGTCATATGATTTTTGTCTTTATCTGACTAATTTCACTTAGCATAATACCCTCCCTTTTGTTTTTAAGTACAAGAAATGGGAATGTCTTGTTCATGACATTTTTATTATAAAATTATAATGTAGGACATATTTTAAATACTGATAAAGCTTGCCCTCTGGTAAAGTTGTACCCAATTTCTACCAATAACACATGAAAGTGCTGTTTCTTTGAGTCCTTACCAATGTAAGCTTGTCAACATTTTGCCATTGTGAGCCTTGATTTATTAAAAAAAAAAAAAAGCAACAACTTATTTTAATTTAGATTTCTTTTATCATCAATGAGGTAGAATAGGTTTTAATAATGGCCATTGTTCTTTCTCATTTATGAAAAGCCTGTTTTTGTCTTCTGCATATTTTTCTTCTGACACAATTATCTTTTTCTGTCTTGGGAGAACTTATTCTGATATCTTGACATATACACATTGAGATATCTATGTATACACACACACACACACACACACACACACACACACACACATGCCATCCTTTTGCCTGTCATGTACAATTTGTCTTTAGTTTTTAGTGTTTTACTGGTACTTTTTGCCATATAGAGTTTCACTTTTAAAAAATGAAGTCCAGGGGCGCCTGGGTGGCGCAGTCGGTTAAGCGTCCGACTTCAGCCAGGTCACGATCTCGCGGTCCGGGAGTTCGAGCCCCGCGTCGGGCTCTGGGCTGATGGCTCAGAGCCTGGAGCCTGTTTCCGATTCTGTGTCTCCCTCTCTCTCTGCCCCTCCCCCGTTCATGCTCTGTCTCTCTCTGTCCCAAAAATAAATAAACGTTGAAAAAAAAAAAAAATTAAAAAAAAAAATAAAAAAAAAAATAAAAAATGAAGTCCAAAAAATACATACATACCTGCATACATACATATGTATATACATTAAGTAGTCTAATCTGTTAATCTTTTTTATGATCCCTGGTGGTCTGCTATCATGTTTAGAAAAGGTGTTTCTCATTGTAGCATTAAAGAATATTATATTTTTATAAACTTTTTCTAGTATTTGTTATTTTTGTCTTTAGATATTTAATTCAGCCAGAATATTTTTTGTGTGTATTTTCAGTAGGAATAGTCAGTTGACTAAGACCATTTATTTAATAATTGTTCCTTACCACATGAATGTGAACAGTCATATTTATCATATGCTAAATTCTAGCATATTCTCCACTCTGTTTCACTGATTTCTTTGTCTATTGCTGAAAGTGTTGTAATTATTGTAGTTTCCCTTCCCTCCTTTTGATATTATAAAGTGCCAAATGTGTCCTGGAAAAAAGAAAGGATGTTATAGAGCATCTGCCGGCCTGTCTTCTGGTCTCAGTGGTCACATTAGAGGCCATAAATGATGATAAATATCTCACTAGAATTGTTCTACTTTCACTTACAACAAGAAATTTAGGCATGCTTCACCAGCTAAGAAAATAGATTTTTCTTCATTTATTCATCAGTTCTTTCATTCATTCACTCATTCATCACTTACTCATTCTGCAGTAAGCTCTACTTTGTGCTCTGCACTGTACTTGATACCGAGGCCATAACACCTGCAGAAGACTGCCATGGTTTCTGCTGTCATGGAATTTGGGAGAAACCAACATCAACAAGTGATAATGCATCAAGTCATTTTAAGTGTTGTGAAGATGGTACTGTGATAGTGACCGTGGTCCAGGGGAGGTGTTGGGGAGGGTATTTTAGAAAGGTGGTCAGAGAAGGCCTGAGCAGGGAGGTGGGTATTCTTTGAGATGAAAGGAGTGATATTTTCTGGTCATTGTTTTAGATAGTTAGCCTTTCTTTGGTGTACATTGACTGTTATTCAGGAGTAACTGGTCTACTGTAGGAGGCCTCATTAGAGGGATACTAAAACTGCACTGTTTTTTCACATAGGACACTTTAATCTCTTTTATTGCTACCATACATTCCAGGTCCCTCCTCATCTCTGCCATCATTAGGTGCAGTATTTTTTTTTTTTTTTTTTTTTTACCCATCTTCATTAGATTATGGTACCCACAGAGTGCTATAGATCTATAGGACATAAAACAAATGAGAAAATAAACATTGCTATTTATGGAAGCATTCTTTCCCAACCATGTTAACATTATACAAAAGCTGCATGTCTTCTTTCTTTTCTCTCTTGTTTTCCCCTGCTTCTGTAACTGGGCACTGATACATTCCTTTACTTTCCGAGGAAGGCACTTACTCATTGGTTCACCGGGATGCTTTAGAATTGTAGCTAGGATTATGCTGAGGCTTTATTTCTTTATGTGATTGGCATCTTCAGAATTCAAGCAATGCCTTATCCAGATGTAGGGAAGAAAGGAATAGTTTCACTTTTAAAAAAGGAAACATTTTAGTGCATACTTAGTGTGAATTGTACCTACAACTTTGACGTCATAATTGAACTAGTATAGAGCAAACCTGCACGCAGGAACATTTTCTTCTGAGAATGCAAAGCAAAGTGCAGCCACATGGTGTCACTAAATCATAACAATTTTACTTGAGGCCAAAGAGGTTGAAATTGCTTTTTTGTTTTTTGTTTTTTAAATAAAACCATATTTATACATAGATTGTTCTGAAGTCTGTGATTTATGAAATAAATATGTGAAATATTTGTGAAATAACATGTGAAACTATTTGTACTATTTAAGTCTTTCAACTCACATGAAACATTATGTGTGAAGTCTGTAGATAGCAGCCAGCTCTTGACCCATCGTCTGCAAAGTATAGCAGCTATGTGGGCTTCTGTAGTACATTTATCAGTTTCATACAAATAAGGTGGGTTTTTTTTTTAATCTTCCTTTGGAATTTTGAAAGAAATAAAAGAGTAACTCAAAGGAGATAGATCCATTAAGTAGTTATAAGGAATCGGGGAGCAAAAGAAAGGAGGATGAAGAAAAGAGAGACAGGATTACAGGACCTCGGGAGACACAGGAAGGGACAGTCTAACAGTGAAGGAGCATGTTCTCTGGGCCAGCCACGTCATTACCTTGTGTATCCTCATGGTAGCTCTACGAGAGAAAATACCGCTAACTACCTAATTTTACAAAGGAGGAAACTGAGCCTTAGGGAAGCTAAATTTGCAGGTCCCATCTGACTATAGTTAACATCAGGGCCCTACATTGCCTTTGTAGGATATGAGGTAAAGAAATAGCTCTGGTTTAGCGCAGGAGGAGACATGAAGCCCCGAAGAAGCTCTTGCTGCCTCTGGGGCAGCAGCAGTTTCCAGGAATGCCAAAAGAGAGGGCCCGGTGTGGCCGCATTCTGTTCTGCTCGTGGGGTTCATAGCCACCCAGACTACAAGGCCACTGACGATGAGGATGAGGATGATGATGAACAGTTGGGGAAGTTTTCTCTTTTAAAATGTGTCAAAGGGAGTGTAGCAATCCTTTATTGTCAGTTTGTCAATAGAGCTTTGAATTCCCTGGCCCCTTAGTTCCCAATAAGATCACTGTAGCCTTTATTATTACAATAGGGAGCCTGATGTTCTTAACTCCTGATTTGCTTTGCGTCCAGTGTATTTAGAAACATACTTCATATATTATGGATTCTCTCTTGAATTACTTTTTTTTTTTAAGTTTAGAAATTTTCTATTTATTATTTTCACTTACAGTCCTCTTATTAGGCCAAAAGAAAAAAAAAAACCACTGTGTTTTGTTCAGTAAGACCTTGGAGACATGACTGTTTGTGCTTAAGTTATTAAATGACATCCAGGCTTTTTTTGCTTGTTTTGTTTAAAGAGTAATAACACGTTGAACTGTTGTGTGTTCAGTAGAGGAATTGGAATATGAGAAAACAACAGGGTTGTCCTTTTCTTTTGCATTTTATTTTATAATTTTAGAATATAAATTACTGCCTTTTAATAAGCCTATTGCATAAGATGATGTTAATAATACTAATGACCTGTTGTTATTGTCACAGCCATTGTCTGTTTTTCATTCTGGAAGGGCAGGAACTATATTTGGTGGCACTAATAGTTGCTCCCCAAGCAGTTAGGTCCAGGATTAAGTTCAGATAGTACCTCTCTGGTTGAGCATCAAAAATCTTTTTTCTCATGCTTTCACTCTCCTCAGCACTGCTCTGTTACTTACAGGATTTATTAGTGTAGACATTCATCTAACAAACATTTACTGAATACCTGCTGTATTGCAGGCACTTAGTCTAGGTGTCAGGCATAAATGGATGAACTAGACACAGTTTTTGCTCTCCTTCCAAGGACTGACAAAGTAAAATACGATAGGTGCAATGATAAAGGAATATATAGGGTATGCAAGAGCATCATTATAGAGGTTCCTACTGAAGACAGGATTTGAACTGAGTCATAAAGGACCAAGGGATTGAGCCAGCAGACAAATAGAGAAAGGATGTTCTGTGTATGCAGGACACTTGCCGAAGGCAAAGTCTGCATTGGACTTGGCCAAACCTGAACCCTCTTCTCAAGACTTCATCATTTGGTCCTTCTGCTTCTTTAGTTTCATCCTTGGTTCTTATTAAAAATGCCTTATTTTGTCTCATCAGTCAAAATCGTCTGTTTACCCTCTATCTTCCCATACCTCCCTAAGCTCAGAGACATGTACATGAATGACAGTCCTTCTCTCTTTATGTGACCTTGTATAACTGTTTCAGGTATCTGGGACTTGGTTTTATTTAAAGTTTCTTTCTTTCTTTCTTTCTTTTTTTAAATGTCTTTCAACGAGATTAGAAGACTCCCTGGGGAGAACTGTAAATTAGGTTAATTTTCACAAATAATATTCAGAAAAGAGCAAAAATTCCCAAGAAGCAGAGAAAAAGTTCCTGTTTTGGATCCAGGATTTGAGTCAGTGTGTCTTTTGCTTAGAAAAAGAATACATTTTCGTAAGTATTTCATTGTTGAGTATGTGCTGCATGTAAGGAAATGTACATTAGGAAATCAGCTTTCCTGTTTGAGATCTTCTTTTGGAATCTGTTTTGGTACTGCAGTGTTCCCAACACTTATTTATGGAACTTAGGAAATCCTGAACCGGGAGGCCAGGTACTGTGCGACTTGGCATGGGATTATGGGTCTATCAAGTAGAACGCAAGGAGGGAATAGAATACAAAGCCATCTGGGACTCTGGGCTTCTTAATATGAGTGAGGAGCCTCCAGCATAGGTGAGCTGTGAGACGGGAATAGGAAACCAGGAATTAATGGAAATGGTGGGAAAGAGTTTCCAGGACCTCCAGCACAGCTTCCAGAATGAATAAGAGCATGGTATCAATGGAGTAAAGCTTCACTGACTTTGCTTTCTGAAAGATCAAGAAGAGGGAAGGACACCTAGATCTCAGATCTTGGAGATCAGAAAAAAAACTTAAACACAGATTTATTTGTGAATTATATAACCATTTTTACTCTTGTTTACTTTGGAAATGGTAACATAAAGAAGATATTGGTCAAGTAGTTAATAATAGTCTCAGTGGGGAGTTAGGCCTGTGCATATCAACACATCACCCCACACGGCCTGGCAGTGATTGCTCTGACCTTTTAACATTTATAGCTTAAATCACCCA
Organism: Herpailurus yagouaroundi; assembly: GCF_014898765.1. Classification (NCBI taxonomy): domain Eukaryota; kingdom Metazoa; phylum Chordata; class Mammalia; order Carnivora; family Felidae; genus Herpailurus; species Herpailurus yagouaroundi. Next base: position 5,344,094 of record NW_024412394.1, on the reverse strand, counting down.
ATTCAGCCATTAATTACATAATATATGTTGTATGCCTCTCTAATTATTTTGTATTGTAGTTCCTGGACCTCACTGTATATTCCTTTGGTAGTAGTTGCTCATCAGATATCTTGTTGAATCTCTTTAGCCTTCTAACATTCCTGAAGGAAGTTGCCTGAATAATAATCTGTTTTTCTGGAAAAATCCTTTTAACATTGCTGTTTTTTCCTCAATGTTAGAGATACTAGGAAACTAGTTTTTGTAATATTTCTTTCCACAGAAAATATGCTCAAAGAGGACTATATGTACAAGCCCCATGGTTAATAAAACCATCAGAGCTTTCTCAGTGATCTTTATAAATGGCACAAGTTCCCTAGACCAGGGTGCTTTCTGTGGATACAAGGTTGGCTCAGGGGAGAGTGGACCAGAAGTGAAACCAGATTGCTTGTCTGCTGCCAGAAATTCTGGGCAGAGTGCCAAACTTGGTTCACCTTCTAAAAATTCATCTCCCAATATGAAAATAGAGGGCTCGAACCCTGCAAAGAATGGTGGTCGCATGTACCCTTGGACTCCCTTCAGCCCAAAGCACATTATCAATGATGTGAGGAAAGGTGGGGGAACTGATTGGTGTGGACTGGCGGCTTTGACCCCATTTAAGAGCTGTAATATTTTCCTGAACAGTCTTACTTCATTATGTTTCAAATTATAATTTCATAAGTTAATAATTGTTCTTCCAAATAATGTGGGTCATATATACACATGAATATGTTCTGCCTGATAGGAAGCTGTAGGTTTAATTTCTAATAGTCATAGAAATTCTGTGCACATTAGGAAGCTATTAGGATGTAACAGCTGTTTTAGTTCTTTTCACCCTGCAAAAGAAATGTGATGCAGACTAAAATGATCAGTAATTATGTATTTTGAAAGCTAAAGCTCCAGTTATAGAAAGAGCTAATTTACACATTAGATACTGATAAAACTACAGTATGCTATGAGTTTCAAAGTTAGTGTTATCTCTTGCCTAAGTCTATGAAAGAGAGGCTGTGCCAAAAGACATTTTTCCCTCTCTGAAATCCTCTTTTGCATTGCCTATTGTAATTTTGAAGTTGCAAATCAACAGTAATGAAGAACTGCTTGATATTTTTGTAAAGAAAAAAATTAGAAGGAATGTTAGAGGGAGTGGGATTTAGAAGGATTTTATTTTATTTCTGTTGATCAGTGCCTACCATCTGCCTTCCATTTAATGTTGTAGAAGCATGCATGCGTTTCTCAGTTCTGAACAGATGATGTGCATGGTTTGTTGAGATATATGTGTATTCTGGATGTGTGTGTGTGTATATATACCTACAGTGCTTAAAATCACACTTGAAGTGTAAAACAGATAATGAGTCCATTTTGGGCTAATTTGCATATTCGGCTCTTGTACACAAAACAAAAGACTACAATGACACTGATTTTCTTTTCTACTTTAGAATCGGCACTAACCAGCTGTCAACAAATATTTTGATTAAACACTTTCCTTTATTGGGGAACTTTGGGGCACATTCTTTGTATAAACATATTGTTTTCTTTGATTTCAAGGGACATATTTTCAATATGATTCATGGATGCATCACACCGGTAAGCTGTCATGCACAAAAATATATTTCTCTCTGTAAACTTCCTTTTTACCGTTGATTTCTCTAGGGCAAAAATATGGCTCAGGACAGAATATTCCAACTCAGGATACTTGCCTGAAATAAAGGTGGCAAATAAATGTATAAACCTGCTTTAAGTAAACTGAAAATTTTAAAGTACAGTTCATTAAGCTGGACTTTTCCAAGAGATTTTTAAAGAAGATTTAACAGTTCCTCTCATACATTCAAAATGTAATTTGAGGATAAAAATTTTGTTAATATTTTGACAAATACTCATTGAGTCTTTCTTCTGTGTATCACGGTACGTAAATGTGTAATTTATAAAAATGGTATTATGGCGCATATACTATTTTTAAACCTTGCACGTATATATTTATATTCATTATTTTTTTTTGCTTTATCCTTTTTGAAAGCACAGTATTCTTTTTATTTATTTATTTATTTATTTTTTCAATATATGAAGTTTATGTCAAATTGGTTTCCACACAACACCCAGTGCTCATCCCAAAAGGTGCCCTCCTCAATACCCATCACCCACCCACCCCTCCCTCCCACCCCCCATCAACCCTCAGTTTGTTCTTAGTTTTTTTTTTTTTTTTAATTTTTTTTTTCAACGTTTATTTATTTTTGGGACAGAGAGAGACAGAGCATGAACGGGGGAGGGGCAGAGAGAGAGGGAGACACAGAATGGGAAACAGGCTCCAGGCTCTGAGCCATCAGCCCAGAGCCCGACGCGGGGCTCGAACTCACGGACCGCGAGATCGTGACCTGGCTGAAGTCGGACGCCCAACTGACTGCGCCACCCAGGCGCCCCTGTTCTCAGTTTTTAAGAGTCTCTTATGCTTTGGCTGTCTCCCACTCTAACCTCCTTTTTTTTTTTTTTTTCCCCTTCCCCTCCCCCATGGGTTTCTGTTAAGCTTCTCAGGATCCACATAAGTGTGAAAACATATGGTATCTGTCTTTCTCTGTATGGCTTATTTCATTTAGCATAACACTCTCCAGTTCCATCCACGTTGCTACAAAGGGCTATATTTCATTCTTTCTCATTGCCACGTAGTACTCCATTGTGTATATAAACCACAATTTCTTTATCCATTCGTCAGTTGATGGACATTTAGGCTCTTTCCATAATTTGGCTATTGTTGAGTGTGAAAACACAGTATTCTGAATGTACTGTTTACCTAACAGTCTCCTACTGAGGGACTTAGAATGCTTTCAGTTTTACTGTTATAGGACACTCTAGTCTGTATACTTATCTGATTATCTCTTCACATTGGCAGAGTCAAAGGATATGATCATCTTAAAATGCAAGACCTATTGGTAAATGCCACCCAAAAACATTATACCAGTTTGTTCCTACCAGGAGTATATGACACTACCAGTTTCTTCACAGCCTTATCAACAATGGGCATTATCATTGTTTTTAATGTTTTGTCAAACCGATAAGCAACTGTGGGCTCTCATTTGTTTTAGTGTGCAGATTTTTGATTATTTGTAAAGTTAAACAGTTGTGCATCTGTTTGTTGATAAGCATCCATATTTTCATCGAAAAGACGAAATTTAAGTTGGCCTGGAAAAATGAGTTGAGTTTTGACTGGGTAATTTTAGAGGGCTTTTTCTTGAGGTCATCTAGGAAAGTGGTTCTCCACTGGGGGTGATTTTGCACCCCCCAGGGGACATTTGGCAATGTCCAGAGACATTTTTGTCAGCCACACTTGAGGGGCAGGGTGCTACTGGCATCTCATGGGCCTGTACGGTATACAGGACAGCCGCCTGTGACAAAGAATTATTCCACCCAAAATGTCAGCAGTGCCGAGGTTGCAAAACCCTCATTTAGAAGTTTGCAGTAATTCCATATGTGAAGGGAGCTTGAATTAGGATGTCTTTGGTTAACACAGAGAAAGAGAACAGGTGTGAACGAAAAACGAAAAACCATTCAAACTCAAAGACTGGTTGAATATGGGATAAGAATAATAAAAAGTTGAGTCAAAGAGAGCTTCAAAGCTTGGAACCTAGGTGGCCAGGAGGTGGGATGACATTGGTGTACAGAAGTTGTGAGCAAGCCAGCTTGAGCTAGTTGCAGAATTAGTACTTAGGAAACAAATGGTGACACTCTGCGAGTTCATCTGCTTTGCTTTGGTATAGCAAGATTTTTATTTTACGCGTGGTGGCAGGATTATGTTGGATTTTGAATTACAAAATCTCTAGTACCAAATATTTGATCTCAAACAGTTTCCTCTTTCTGAAATGTTCTTTCATCTCTAACTACTGAAATCTGGTCTGTTCATGTAGGGGTTGAAATGCCATTTCCTCCAAGAAATCTTCCTTAATCTCCCCAAATGAAATTAAGTATGCTTTCCTCATTTATTCAGTAAATACTTACCAAGTGCCTGCTACGTGACAGGTACCGTGCTAGGTAGTAGAGCTCCAGTGGAGAGCCTTAAACATACATCTCCTGCTCTTGTAGAGTTTACAGCTTAGCAGGAGAGTCAGATATTAGAACAAGATAATTACAAGTAAAGGAAGTATGATAAAGGCAAAGAAGGAAGACGCAAGTGAGCACTGGGAGTATAACAGAAGAGCACAGTTTCAGCTGGGTGAGTCAGGGGAGGTCTTTTAGAGAAGTGCTATTTAAGTAGAGACCTACCTGATGATTAACAGTTAAGCAGGCAAAGCAAAAGGGAAAAGCGTTTGGAGCAGAAACAGGAAAGCTTTGAGGGAGAAGAGAAGTTGACCTGTTTCTGAGGACATGAAAATAAGTCATTGTGGCTGGAGAGTGGTGACATGGTAGAGAGGCAGAGGTAGGTAGTGGCCAGGTTGTTCAGGACTGGCAGCGCCACATTAAAGAGCCTGAGGCCTAGCAAATATACAGTCCTGGGGGAAGGTATAAAGCAAAGGTGTGACATGATCTGACTTAAGTTTTTTGAAGACCTATGTCCTTGGGGAGTAGGTTCAGGTGGGTGGGAGACCAGTTGGGAGGCCTCTGCTACAGTTTAGTAGGAGAGGTAGGGCAGTTGCTTGTATAAGAATGGTGGCAGGGAAGTTAGGGAGAAATGGAAGGAATTGAGATGTGTTCTTCAGCTTGTGAGAATTCCAAGAAGTGTTGTTTCATGTACAGGCTAGGAGCTGAAAAAGGAGTTGGAAATAAGAAATTTAAGAGCTGTTGTCTTAGAGCATGATATCTGAAGCCACGAGAGTTGATAACATTCAGAAGAGAATGCAATAGAGCCTAGAAGGAGAGAAGAGGACCTAGAACTGAGTCTGAGTGCTCCAGAACTTGATCAAGTAGGAGAGGAGAAGCCAACCAAGGAAATGAGGAAGGAGCAGCCAACAGGAGAAGGACAAGCAGGCAAGTGTGGCTTCAGGAAGGAGGGGCAGGCCAAGATGTCAGAAGTCATTGCGAGATCAAGTAGATGAGGAATGAAAAGTATCCCTTGGCCCTGGCAACGTGGCATGCACTGCCCCACTTAGCAGCAGCTGGCATGGTAGGGGTGGAAGCCAGGGTAGAATGGTTGAAGACATAAATTTATAATGCGTCATGAAATTTACAGTGCACGTACTCCTTGGGACAGCAGTTCTAGGGTTCTAGGGTTTTACTAGGTTTCTAGGGTAAAATTCATTCAAAGAAACGTGTGTGTGTAAGGATGCTTATTGCAGCATTATTTGTAGCATTGAAAACTGGAAACTACCAAAATGCCTGTCAAGAAGGAAATTCATTTCAATTAAAAACAATTAATTGTATCTATATGAATTGACCTAGAAGGATTTCCATAAAAGTTGTTAGATGAAAAACAACATGATGCAGATAGTGTGTTAATTATGCTTCTTTTATCAACAAGCAAACTACCTTACATATGTATATAAATGTCTGTGTGGATTTATATGAGCATAGAGAATGGTGTGGATGGACAGATACACATCAAACTTTAATACTGATTACTTAAGGAAAATGAAGATGGGGTAGGGAAAGTAAAAAGATAATATTTGATATTTGATTTTTATTTATTTTTTGTTATACTTGCTATAACTTTTTTTTTTTTAGTTACAGTTGAACTTTAAAAAAAGAAAAAGCTCTGGGAGGTAAGCAAACGGAGAAAGAAAGAATGGATAACTCTTTTGGGAAACTTTGCTCTGAAGGTGAATAAAGATACAGGTTGGAAGGTAGAAGTGGATATGCCGTAAGGATAGAGGTATGAAAGCATGTTTAGATGCTGATTAAAAGGATCAGAGAGAGAGAGATTGAAGAGGAAGAGAGAAAGATAGTCCAAGGAATGAGAAGCACCTTCATTTTGTATAACAGGAGGAAGGGAAGAGAAAGAACAAACCCAGTTCCAGGCTGTGTCAATGTGATGGCTTCTGTTTCATATGGGGCATATGGAATAAACATCAGCTGTGGGTGAAAGGGAACTTGCAGGTTTGAGTAGAGAGAGATCAGAAATTCGTAGTTGTTGCAGACAGTGGGAGGGTCTATTTGAGTCTATTTGACTGTTTATTTGAGCCTGGTAAGCATGATCTCCCAGTGGTAGATTCCATCTGCCTTGTCTGGTTGTCTTTGGTGAAATCAGTTTCTCAGGTTAATGTTCAGAAAAAATGGGTGGTTGAGGCATGGGTGAGAGTTTAACTAGTCCAGTGCAATAGATGGTGGTGGAGCAAGACAGGAGAGAGTATTTCCAGAGACTCAGAAAAGTCTAGAGGGGCACCTGGGTGGCTCAGTCGGTTAGGCGTCTGGCTCTTGATTCTTGCTCAGGTCATGATCTCCCGTTTCGTGGGACTGAACTCCGCATCGGGCTGTGCACAGACAGCACTGAGGCTGCTTGGGATTCTCTCTCTCCCTCTCTTTCTGCTCCTCGCCTGCACATACACACAGTGCTTTTTGCCATTTCCTGTGTTGTACCTAGAAGGGCAGTGCAGTGTTTGCAAACTTTTCAATTGCTCAGTAAATTGAAAGATTATTTTGAACATTGTCATTGAACAGTACTCATTATTTGACCATTATCCCTTTGGTTTTATCAGTTTCTTATTTGTGTTTTCATCTTAGAGAAGACATGACCACTAGATATGACATCTTTGGAACAGACCTCAGGAATGTGTTTTATTGCTGTCATAAGGTATTTTAAAATATACCTTATGGAATGTGGGTCTGAAGGACTCTGACTCACATACTGATCTCTGGAGGTTTGGAGTTTGTTCTTTTAAAATACAAATTGTTGATATCTTATTTTAAAAATGACATTATCTGTAGAGTGTTGGTAATAAAGATGGAAGTCTTCTGAATACTAGGTGCTTTTACATAAGTTACTTTTTTCAGTTCTTAAAATAACTAAAAAAATTTTTTTAACATTTATTTATTATTGAAAGAGAGAGAGCGTGAGCAGGGGAGGGGCAGAGAGAGAGGGAGACACAGAATCTGAATCAGCCTCCAGGCTCTGAGCTGTCAGCACAGAGCCTGACGTGGGGCTCGAACTCACCGCGAGATCATGACCTGAGCCGAAGTCGGATGCTTAACCCACTGAGCCACTCAGGCGCCCCTTAAAATAATTTTTTAAAGATGGGTTTGATTATTCTCATTTTACAGACCCTCTGAAAGGTTAAGTACTTTGCCCAAGATCTCAAAATCAGAAAAGGCTAAGATTCTAACCCAGGTGTATCTGGCTTCAAAGAATCCATTCACTTACATAACTCACTTTTATTTGCAAGGCTCATTAGGTATGTGCTTGGGTCTGGGACCTTATTTAGTGGGGGAGGAGCTTTGTTTATAATACTGGCTTTATCAAGGAATGCTGACAAATTCCACATAATGATATCATAGCACCTTGTTTTCGTAGATAAGTAGAGCCTCATTAGAGACTTCTGGAAGTTTTTATACGGTCATAAAAACTACGGTCATAATGCCTGAAAGAATGAGGTATTTATTTAGCTAAGATATGGTTTATAGCTCAGGTACTACCCACAATTTTCCAGACACTTTGGAGTATTTCATTAAGTATTTCTCCTTAACTGGGAGCTGAGCAACCATTGCATTTCACACATGGGGAAAGTGGGACTTGGAGAGCACAATGAACTTACAGTCACACAGCTGGAACACAGCATCTGAGATTGAGGACCAGATCTGTCTGACTCTAAAGGTCTTTTTTAACACACAATGCTGTCTTTTCCATCTCTGTTTATCATCTTGTGGCATTATCTTTGTTTTCTTGTGAGGCTTCATAGATAAAAAAATTTTTGTTTTATTTTGGACTTCAGGATTCTGAAGTAATAGCTTTTCCTGCAGGATAATCAACACACACACACACACACACTCACTCACTTTCTAGAACAAGGATAATTACCGTATGCTACATATTTTTTAATCTTTTAAAAGCACTTAGTACCCTCAGTAGATCCAGATTCTTACAGCTGCCAGATATATATTTGGATGCTTAAATTAATAAGTCAAGATTTTAATTTTGCTGCTGTGGTTTAGCAAATGATGCCAGAATTAAATCATTTCCATTATCAAAGAGTAGGATGCGTACTAGGTATCATTTTATTCAGTCTATCCTCTGATGATAGGTCATGAAGACAGGCAATGTTAAAATATAAACTGTTAGGATGTGTTTCTGGAATATACTTGTCCTCTGAGGAAGATTTCTAGTTCCCAAAGACCAGCGTATCTATGATGGCTGTGGCCTTTCATATATGGCTCTCCTTGTTATCTGAATCTACATTATCTCATGCCTTATAGTTGCAAAGGTTTTATGGGGAAACAGAAGTCATTATAACATAAAAATGTTCACTCATGAACTGTCCACGTGTAAAATTAGTTCCCACTCAGACGTTCATTCCTGATGAATATTCTCCTTGTCCATCCTGTTAGTTACAGTGTCTCAGTGATTGTTGGGAAGATGTAAAATCATTGTACTCGATTGCAGAGTCAAATGCAGATTTTGCAAAAATACAGGAAATAAAGATTTAATGAAATCAAGAAAAGTAATGTTGAAGAACTGCCAGACTTGCACGCAAAGTCATTGGCAAATTAAATCTGGCAGTGTTAGACCAGTGAACGACTGCAGAAAAGAAAATCCACCAGAATAATGACGTGTTAGGCATTTTAGAGAAGGATCTGACTATAAAAAATTAAAGGAAATTTGGTGATAGCTGTATTTTTGGAAGAATGTCTGTCACTATAATTGTGCTGGGAAAGTTAGTTGGGAAATGTTAGAAAAACTATACCTAAATGGTATTGATTGAACAATTGTTACTACTAGTATTTTGGTCAGCACAGAGTTGCATTTATTATTTCTGAAATAGAAGATAAAATACACTTGTATTCAACCTCGCACTTCCTTAATGAAACGCTCACATTCACCGTGAAATTTTGGTCCCTGTTTTAAGTAAATTGACTTTAAATGTCCTTGTTCATATAACTGTTGTCCTCAAATAATGAGACCCTCCTGTACTGGGTTATATACCTGTCTTTATGTTTCTGTATGTTGTTCCTCTCCAGTTATGCTGGTAACAATCAGCAGCAACAAACACCGCTGTGGTGAGTTAGAGATAGGGGTGACTCATCCCAAGTAAAAATGTCTTTTAACCAGTGAGGCAAAGAGACAGAAACTTGATGAGCAACAATCTCTTCCAGAAGAATGACTAACCAACAGATTACACTTCTGTGTTGGAGGAAGGGCTTCAGGTCACTCATTAAATCAAAAGGCATTCCCTAAATAAAGATTTCCAGTTTGGGAGCGGTTGAGGGAAATGAATGCCTTAGTATTTATGTTTTTGAAGTCTTTGTTTCTATTCAGTAACATTGCCCATAGCTTTAATGTTACGCAGACTCAGATATTTTGGAACTTCCTAATCCATTTGAAAAGAAAAACGTGTTTGTAACTTCACCAGCCTTAATTTGGCCCACCAATAGACTTGGCAGGCTCAGCTGAAACAGCAAGAGTGGAGCCGAATGAACCCTCCCGGCTGCTTTCACTACAGCCAAGGTTCTGGATGCCCATTATTTCTGGAGATGGTCTTCCTTTTCGGATTTTTTTTTTAAAGTCTTGGAGCCCATGGAATACCCCAAGGGGGTGGCAGTGGCAGTGAATTCAGTATTTTCTGAGTTTTGAAATTACTGTAGAGGACATATATCAGTTGAAAGTATAATGCACAGTTGATTTTCTGGTAACTTCCAACAACCTGCAAGCCCTGTTCTGAGCAAAATCAGAAGATTGGTTCTTTTTTTTGGAGACCTGCAAAGTAATGTATGCCTTAAAACCATTTTCCAAATAGAGCTCATTCTCATTCGTAATGACCCCCGTTTACATTCATGCTTCCCTTGAACTTAGGCCAGAATATTTATCTGTGCAATGTAAGTAGCAACATGTTAGTTAAGTGCTTGATTTAAAGTAGCTGGCATTTCAATTTATTTTTCTTTATTGGAAAAGTTCATCCCTTTGAGAGGGGTTGAATTAGTCATTGTGTGGTTTAGGTAAGTCCCTTGATCTGGGGACACAACATTTGCAGGATTTGTGGAGTTGTCTATAGTACCTGCGTGAGGGACACGTCATGAATCTCTTGAAAGTTGTGAGATTGCTTTTCACTGAAAAGTATGACATGTGTGACTGGCTCCTTCTCCCCCATTTTATGGCAAATCGCGTAGCTCATATATCATGCTAACCATAAATCTTAATTTATATTTGTCCAAGGATTTTACTCTGAGATTCACCTTCTTAGAGCTGAAAAGGTTCAATACCATATGGTTTCTTTTTATTAGTATGATTAAGAATGTATTTTCATCAAAGTATACCATCTGTTTGTTATAAGAAGAAAACAGGTAAATACATTGGTATGTCTACTTCACTTTTTTCCTTTTAACCTCCATCCAATTAGCTGATCAGTATAAATCTCTTAGATTGGATTATTTAGAAAATATTTTAGAAAATTTAAAAAGGTATATGTTGAAGCAAGAGCTCCTTCAGGGCAGGTTTTAGCTGTTTTGTCACACACACACCTCGCATTATGTTACATACGTAGTAAAATTTTAGGAAATGTGATGAAGCGATTTGTAACCGTGGTGTTTTCTGTTATATTATAAAACTACAGAAGTATATTATCTGGTTGGAATTACATTTGGCTGTCTGAATAATTGGTTTCTTGTTCCTGGTCTGGTGCTTGGCCCATATTTGGCATTCAAGGTCTGCATCTTGACTTAGCTAATGAATGAATGAGTTAATTAATTGATTCTTAGGATAATTTACTCTGATGCCTAAATGAGGTATAAGACCAGTCCTATAACCTTTATTATAAATAATGTGTTTTTTAAAATTTTTAAAAATTATTATTATTTTTTAATGTATGTTTATTTTTGAGACAGAGAGAGACAGAGCATGAGCGGAGGAGGGGTAGAGAGAAAGGGAGACACAGAATCCGAAGCAGGCCCCAGGCTCTGAGGTGTCAGCAGAGCCCGACGCGACACGGGGCTCAAACTCACGAGCTGTGAGATCATGACCTGAGCCAAAGTCGGACACTTAACCGACTGAGCCACCCAGGTGCCCCTATAATAGTGTGTTTTAATGATCTTGCAGGAACAGAATTTGCTAAAAACATTTTCTTTGTAATAAGTTTGCAGTATTTATAAGAGTTTGAAATAGTCTCAAAACCATAATTTATTTTTTTCTTACATTTACTATCTAAACCTCTGTTGAATTTTGTGGGGTTTTTTTGTTGTCATTTTTTCCATTGAAGCTCATAGGTAATATTCTTTCTGCCTAGATCTTTATGTTTCTAAATGAGCTTTTAAGGGTCCAGGTTAATAAATATATAACCTAGGGGTCACTTGGAGTCTTTCACTCCATGCAGTCTGGGTAAGAGTGCCTGAAACTCCCAATTCTGTGGTCTTAGAAAGTCCAAAATTTCTCCTAAGATATGTGAAGAATCCCAGGACTTAGTTCTCTACAGCTTTGCTGCCTTTGGTCTCCTTTATCCTTATGTGCTAAATTTGTGCTGCATCGGGTTGCCCAGATGTGAAATTCCATGCAGTTTCGAGTTCCTCCAGAAGAGCCCTTTCCAACAGAAGCATTAGCAACCAACGTACACTTTTCTGAGGCTTTCACTGGGAGAGAGAAGGAAAGGTTTAACATCATTCATCCCATCATGAATGCGTTTAAAAATCTGTTTTAGACATTATTTTTCATTTACTCATTGAAGAATATTGAATGAGTCAGGCACTGTGCTTGGCACATGGTAAGCAGGGATGAGCAAAAAGTAGACAGGTCCCCATTTTCATGGAGCTTGTAGACCAGCAGTGAAGTTAGGTCATCAGGCAGGCACACAGATTAATGTAAAATTCTAACTGATAAGTGCAGTGAAAAAGAAGTATGTAGGCAGTACTTGAGGATGTTTAATGGAGGTGGGGCGAATGAAGATTAAAGGAATTACCTGGCCATGGAGGGAGAGCATGGGCATGGAGGAATGAGAGGCAAAGAAAGGCCAGTTTCTAGAGTCTCTTTACCCCACACTGCTGTCTGTATTTTCCTCTGGGGCACTTCTGTCTCTCAGTGCCCAGTCTTGTTGGCTGTCTTCTCCAGGATTTTCCCTCAGAACTTGCAAGGTCTTCTCCCTCTGTTAGAGCAGTGCTGCTATCTTCAGGTCCTATCCAGAAAGTAATTAATTTCTATAAAACACTCCATATTCCTGCCAAGATTTCACCCCCAGATCAAGGGAGCTACTCTAAACCGCACATTGGCAGCATCATTCATTCATTTTTTTTTCATTCACTCATTTGACCAATATTCACTGTGCACTTGTTTTCTACAGTTTGCCTCCTAGGAGCCAGCAATATAACCCTCCAGTGTAAAGTCCAGGGAGCACAGGGAGCACTCAGTTAAACCTCCTTGCAAGACGGTTGGGCTTATGAGAAGCCAAAAGATTCTTTTATGACCTATGAAACAGTCACTTTTATAAAGTGTCAGAGAGGGGCGCCTGGGTGGCGCAGTCGGTTAAGCATCCGACTTCAGCCAGGTCACGATCTCACGGTCCGTGAGTTCGAGCCCCGCGTCAGGCTCTGGGCTGATGGCTCAGAGCCTGGAGCCTGTTTCCGATTCTGTGTCTCCCTCTCACTCTGCCCCTCCCCCGTTCATGCTCTGTCTCTCTCTGTCCCAAAAATAAATAAACGTTGAAAAAAAAAATTCAAAAAAAAAGATAAAAAAAAAAATAAAGTGTCAGGGATGCATCAATGAAACACAACCAAAAAACTGTGGCTTTCAACCTAAAATAAATGGAAAAATTTGAAAGTTGTATATGTTTTGATTTTCCAGGCTATCAAATCACCAAATTAAGTGCTATGTAAGTCTTTTAAAATTTATTTATGTTTAAATATAATTATCTAAAAGTGGCCTTGCCTGTTATTGTGCCATCATTTTTGCCCAATTGGATCCTAAAGGAAACAACATCAGGTATGTGGGTGATTTTTAAATAATTGGAAGAGTTTTTTATATTCCTGTTTTCTGTGAGTATGTGTGCTAGTAAATTCTCATTTTGTGTGGCATTATATGTTTTCAAAGGCAGGTAGACTGTATTAAAATTATTAACTTTCTTTAGCCCAAAAGCATGCTTCCTTGATAAGCCTAATGAGCTTTCCCAACGGGATCATGGGGGATGAGGGGGGAGGGGGGTCAGCCTCTGTAGCAGAAAAATTGACACTTGGAAGACTAAACCAGTAAACAGGATATTTTGTTGGATGTCTTCCATGTTAGCCAGTATTGAGAACAGTCTAGAAAACCACTGGATGCAGAACTTTGTCTTCCCTATAGCTTAGTGATCAGTTTTAGATCCTTTAGGTTGGCTCATTCAGCTAGATTACTAATGGGAGGTCTTGCCATCATCTCTGTTTTTTTTCAGGGATGGAAGAATTATCAACTGTGGGCTCTTATGCCAGACAGCATCCTACATTATCTAGAATCTTTTAGCATTTTTTTAAATGTCTTCATTTATTTTTGAGAGAGAGAGAGAGAGAGGGAGAATGAACATGAACAGAGGAGGGGCAGAGAGGGAGGGAGACACAGAATCCGAAGCAGGCTCCAGGCTCTGAGCCGTCAGCAGAGCCTGACATGGGACTTGAACTCACAAACTGTAAGATCATGACCTGAGCCAAAGTTGCGCTCTGAGCAGACTGAACCACCCAGGCACCCCTAGAATCTTTTCAAAAGACTTTTTGTTCTTTATTACTTTTTTAAAGTCTATTTATTCATTTTGAGAGAGACAGAGCAAGTGGGGAAGGAGCAGAGAGAGAGGGAGAGAGAGAATCCCAAGCAGGATCCACACTGCCAGCATGGAGTCCAACGTGGGGCTTGAACTCACAAACTGTGACATCATGACCCAAGAGTTGGACACTTAACCAACTGAGCCACCCAAGTGCCCCAAGACATTTTGTTCTTGATCTTCTGGAGAGGCCATATGTCCCACCCCTCTGTTAGTAGGAACTGAGGTGTAAGTTCTATCTGGTTTTTTTCTTTTCCAACACTCAAAATGTTAGCCTTAAAGCTGCTAGAACTGAGGTAACACTGCCAGAGGCAGCAGCTTTTTTCTTGGATCTGTTTCAGTGACCAGCCTGTTCCCTCTAATTCTGTTCAGTATTGGGTGAAAATTATAGTCCCCTCACCACTGTCTTGGAGTTAATTTTACTTTCAGATTGACAGACCGTGGTGTGCTGATCCTGTTTGTCTTTTGCCCCCTTCATTTTAATCACATTAAGTGTCTGGTGGCTCTTTCCCCCTTGTGATGATATATTAACAATATGCTGATTGAAGCAGTCAGAGTCCAGGACACTGACTGTACTGACCAGTGAGTAAGATTGGTGGATTTTGAGTAATCACACAACTATCGAGTCTTCTGCCTTTCATTTCCTTTATCTCTGGGATTGGGGTGGCCTTGCCATCTTGTTCTCTCTCCTGAGGGTTTCCTGCCTCAGTGAGGTGCTTCTGCCATCAGGTTCTCCTTCAGGACTACTTTCATACTTTATCCTTTCCTATGGGCAGTGTAGTAAATTGAACCAGATCACTTCATGTAATCAAGCTTTCATTTCATGAGCATCTCATTCTCGTTCTCTCTGCACGAAGCCTGAGTGTGATTGACGCTGCTTCAGGTCCCTGTACTCGTGGTTGGCTGAACTTAAGGAACTGTAGAGGCCCTTAGTTGCATTTTGATCCTAAGCCAAATGTTCTAATCCAGCATCACTAGATTCCTGCTTTGTAGTATTTGGATGTTAAACTAACTGGTGATAGAGTGGTACTTTGATTTTCTTTCAGCTTTTGATTTGCTTTAATGTAAATATATACAGAGAGAACGGTAAATGGCAGAGCAGGAATTCCAATGTCTTCAGCCATAACACTACCAAAACTCCTACTAATTTCTATATTCTGGGTCTAAGACCTGCCCACCCTTCTCTCTCCTTCCTGCCCTAAGTTCCGCCTTCAGAATCTTTAGGTTGTACCTCGCTATTCTCTTTGACCTTCTCTAGTCCGTTCTCTGCACCGTAGTCAGTCATCTTCCTGTGGTACAGACTAATCTGTTATTCCCCAGTGTAAAAAACCTTGTCTATACCATGAAATCTGATATTCTTGGCACAGAGGTAATACGGTTTAATGGTTAGGAGTACTTTTCTAGAGTCTGTCTGCTTGGCTTTAAGTTTGCCTTTCATTTATTAGCTGAGTGGCTTTGGCTAGTCAGTTAATGTCTTTGTCTTCCATTTGTACACCTGAAAATGGAGATAACAGTAGTGGCCTCTATGCACAAGAAGGATTGCTGTGATGGTTGAATTGCTTAAAAACAGTGTAAAGGAATCAAAGCAATGCCTGGCACGTAGTAAATGCTTAGTAAGTATTAGACCTCTATTTTCTAGCCTCACTTCCTGCTGAAACCTTAAGCCAACCAAAACCAAACTGCTTATGGATTCCAGATGTATACTATACTAGTTCATTATTCTGTATCTTTAAACATGATTTGCCTTTTGCCCAGAATGAACTTACCCCACCTGATGACTGAGCATCACCTTCCCTGTGAAAATATCCTGGACTGATCTGAACAACCTGAGTACTGTAGGCATTGAGGTTTCAGCAAAATACAAATCGCACAAAAATGCCTGTCTCTGTGGAGATTATGTTCTAATGGGGAGAGACAGACAATAAACAAAATAAATAAGTTTAAGCAGGGGAGAGAGACTAAGATGTTTATGGGGTAGGATTAGCAATTTCAAATAGGCAAGGCCTCATTTTAAAGATGACATCTGAGTAACGACCCGAAGAAGATTAGGGAACCTGCCAGTGTGGGCAAAGAGTGTTCCGGGCTAAAGGAACAGCACCTGGCCCCGACTTGGGAATATTCTGCTGTGCTGTGCATGTGGTTAGGAGCCCACTAGAACTGGAGCAGAAGGGAAAATAGTACAAGATGGGGTCAGAACGGAAAGGGGGCAGGTTTGTGGGGCTTGGTTGAGTGAGATGGAGAGCCAGTGGAGGGTGTTGAGCAGACAAATCATGGGATCTTATCATCTCACGCTCATGGTGAGGTTAGGCTAGAGAGGGGCAAAGGTCATAAGGATAATTTAGGCAAAAGATGGTGATGATTTGGATGGGCGTAGAAGCAGTGGAGGTAGGGAAAAATGCTTTTGATAAAAATATGTTTTGAAGGTAGAGCTAATGACATTGGCCAGTAGATTTGGAGACAAGAAAGAAAGAAAAAAGAATCGGTGATGACACCAAGGCTTTTGGCCTGAGCAACCGAAACAATGGAATTGTGGTAAACTTCGATAAAGGGGACTGTGAAGAGTTGGTTTTAGGGTGACTCAGTTTGAGCATGTTCGATTTAAGATGCGTCTTAGATGCCCAGGTGGAGGCATTGAAGAGGCACTTGCATGTGTATCTACAGTCCAAGGGAGTCTGGGCTAGATCTATAAATTGAGGAATTATCAGCATAAGATGTGTCCTACAGCTGCAGGACTGGATCCGAGCAGTGTTAAGAGGTTGAGGACAGAAGGATCCAGCACACTAGAGCACAGTTAGGCGAGGATGGAGTCTTGGAAGCTGAGGGATGGAGTGACCAACTGTGTCGTGCTGCTGAGAGGTCATGTAAGATGGAGACTGACAGTCGGCAATGGGCTTTGGCAATAAATTGGCCCTGTGCCCTTGTGCAGTAGTTTTAGGTGAATGGTGGGATGGAAGCCTGATTGGAGTAGGTTCAAAAGAGAAGAGAAGAGGGGAATGGGAACAGCGTGGATAGGTAGCATTTTTGAGACACTTAACTATGAAAGAAAGGAAAGAAGTAGGGCAGTGGCTCCCTACTTTCTGGAAGCTTAGCTACATAGTCACTTCTGCTATCAATTGTCTGGGAAAAGTTATTTTTGCAGAAACCTAGTTATTACCATTAAGATTTTTTTTCCCTCTCCTGACAGCTGTCATTTCGGGTTGCTTCCCTCCTTTACTTTGACAGTGCCTAAGTTAGGACTTACTGAAATCTCTCTTTCTGATCCTCAAATAGGATGCAAAAATACCAAGCTAGCCCCTGCTTGGGAACAGAGATGCTGTCCTCCAAATCAGTTGAACAGGAGTGTCAGTTTGGAAACGCAGCATTTCCTAAGACTTGGGACAATGCCATGCACGCAGAGGAAGAGAACTAATATTTATTGAGTGCTTCCTCTGTGCCAGCACAGCCTCGGTGTTTTACATCATTATCCATTTAACCATAATAGCTACTTGGGGTGGGTGCTAGAGCTTCGTAAAGAGAAGCTTACAGGTAAATAACTGGGTTTTGTGACAACCCTCTTAGCATTGTGTTTTATCTTACAAATGATAGCTCATTGGATGCCCAGGGATGTTTTATGAATGACTTTGAAGTGCCAGGCACATTTATGGAACTGGGCACAGAAGCATTAAAAGGAGTTATATCATGGCTTGCTTTTTAAAAATATTATGAACTTCTGGTTAAGAAGATAACCTTAATTTTCTTTAATTTTTAAATGAGATGCTGGAGTTTTGGGAGAATTCAATGAAAATCTTCCAAAAGATCTTAAATCCTTAGAATTTACAGATTCCTTTTACTCCTGGGTTGTGTTGTCCCTTTCTGCAGTTATTGATTTTTCCTAGTTTCTTTTCTATAATGTCTGCCTGGCCCGTATCCACTTCCATATGGATTTATTGCTCATCTTTTTACCCTGCTCTCTTTAGAGGAATACTATGTCAAACTTTTATCCCTTCCATCAGGTTACAACAATTTAAAGGTAGATTGTGCTCCTGGCCTAAACACGTTGACAATGACCCTTAATATTTGAATTATAGGGTGGTTTTCTGGTAAACATCTTAGTATACTGTTTTCTTTTTATGTGTGGACCTTGCTTCTTTACTCATTTACATTTCTCTAGGGAAAGATAATGCCTGAATGGGACAGAAAAGAAATTTTGCTTGGAAATTGCTCCATTCTTTTTTTTTTTTTTTTTTTTTTTTTTTTTTTTTTTTTTTTTTTTTTTGAGGTGCAATCTAGGAATACTCTATTTTAAAATTTTGAACTTTGCAGGCACATTTTCATTTTAAAAGAAGAGGGAAAATGACTTTTAAAAATGTGCTGGCAAAACCTGAAAAGAAAGCTCTAAAAAAAAAAAAAAAAAAAAAAAAAGGACTCTAGCCTGACAAGGGAACAGGAAGAAATGATTACTGATGATTTCAATTTCCAGTAAATTACAAAGCATATGTAATAGGCTTTGAAGAGAAATGATTCCTATGGCATACTTCATGCTGCCTTTACAGATAAGTGTGTAAATGAAGGGAAATGAATTGTTTCAGTCTGGCAAATCTGTACCATTTTGGTGGAATGAAAATGAATGAAATTGAAATAATTCTATCATTCCTTACTGAAAATAAAACATATAAATGTTTTTGATGTGTTCCTAGAGAATAGCGTACTTGTAGATTTGCTATAGTACACATAATACTGAATCAGAGGTAACTAAACAAGTATCAAAAATAAGGGTATAATAGTGTGTTATATAATTTACACTGCAAGATTTGAAAATTTGAAATATTGGTGACTAGGAATGATTTTTTTAAAACCTCTTTAGAACTTAGCCAATTTTTCACAATGGGAAAGAAGCTTCATATGTGTATTCATTTTTTTTTTAAATGTTTATTTATTTTGAGAAAGAGAGAGGGAGGGAGGGGAAGAGAGAGGGAAAAAGAATCCCAAGCAGGCTCCATGCTATCAGCGCAGAGCCGGATCTGGGGCTTGATCCCACAAACTATGAGATCATGACCTGAACTGAAATCAAGAGTCAGACACTTAACCAATTGAGCTGCCGAGGCGCCCCCATGCATGTCTTCATTTAACAAGTATGTTTTGAAAGCCTACAATGTGCTAGATTATATTATCAATAAAACAGAAAAAAATTTGGCTAGCTCCTGCCATTAAGGACTTTATATTCCAGAGGAGGAAACAGATAATAAACAGTCATATACATAATTATATTATTTCACTTATCATACCATAAAGGCTGTAAAGGAAAAGAGGTCCTCCCTGAGAAAGTGATGTTGAAGCTGAGACCTGAGGAATGGCAAGGAGGTAATGACAGGAGGGGCAAGGAGTTCAAAGCACTGAGAGAAGCAGTGAGTCAAGCAGTATGAATAGAGTAACAGAGCAAGAGTGGAGAGGTACAAAATGGAGCTGGAGTAGTGAGCTCAGGACAGGTCCTATAGTGCCTCATAGGTCATGTTGTGGATTTCAAACTTTATTCTGAGAGCACTCCTGGAGAAGCTAGTAAAGTATTTTTAGCAGGTTTTCATTTTTAAAAGCTCACCATGGCCAAAGGACCTGAGTAGACCTCTTTCCAAAGAAGATATGCGAATGGCCAGTAAACACAGGTGAAGATGAAGATGCTCAGCATCATCAGTCATTAGAGAAATGCCAGTCAACAGCACAATGAGATAACACTTCACAACCAATAGGACGGCTGTTATCAAAAACAAAGATGGAAACAGCAAGTGTTGACAAGGATGCGGAGAAATTGGAACCCTCGTGCATTGGTGGTGGGAATGTAAAAGATGCAGCTGCTGTGGAAAAAAGTCTTCAAAAAGTGAGGCATAAAAAATTTATTTAAAAGCTGTTGTTTAAAAATATGCATAGAGAGTTTAACATATAAATAAAAAATTAAACCATATGATCCAGCAATTCTACTCCTAGGTATATACTCAAAAGCATTGAAAGCAGACACTGGAATACTGATGTTCACAGCATTATTCACAGTAGTGACGAGGTGGAGGCAGCCTAAGTGTTCATCAGCAGGTGAATGGGTAAATAAAATGTGGTCTGTCCATACAATGGAATATTACTTAAGCCTTAAAAAGGAATGAAAGTCTGATACATGGTACAATATTGATAAGCTTTTGAAAACACCTTAGGTGAAATGAACAAGACACAAAAGGATAATACACTCTTCTCCTTAGATGAGATATGTAGACTAGGCAAATTAATGGAGACAGAGAGTAGCATAGAGGTTATCAGGGCTTGAAGGTGGTGGTGCATGGGGAGTCACTATTTAATGGGTGTAGAGTTTCTCTTTGGGATAATAAAAAAGGTCCAGAAATGGATAGTGCTGATGATTGTACAACATGGTGAATGTGCTTAATGCCACTGAACTGTATACTTAAAAATCATTTGGATGATCAAAACAAAGCATAGCATATTTTTATTTTTTATTATTTTTAAATTTTTTATTTATTTTAGATAGCATGAGTGGAGGAGAGGGGCAGAGGGAGAGAGAGAGAATCTTAAGCAGGCTCCATGCTCAGCACGGAGCCTGATGCAGGGCTCAATCCCATGACCCTGGGATCATGATCTGAGCTGAAATCAAGAGTCAGATGCTCAACTGACTGAGCCATCGAGGCACCCCACATAACATATTTTTAAAAATATTACCATGCATATTAGTTAAGGATGCATTTTAGTACAAATCACAAGAAACCCTATTAATGGTTTAAATAATTAGGATGCTTATTTTTCTTATGTAAGAAAACTGGAGGTTGGTAATCTGGTATATAGTTCAACAATGCCTTCAGGAGCCAGGCTATTTCTGCCTTTCCGTTCTGATATCCTTAGTATGTTATTGTCCTCATGCTTGTCTCTGTAGGTCACCAAATGTCTGTTCTCCTCCAGGCCCACCTCCAGGCCCTTATCGGTATTCCAGGCAGGAAAAAGGAGGACTATGAGGAAGGAGCAGCATCTGTATCCAGAAAAAAAAAGCTGATTGGCTAGAACCTTTGTGTCACCCTGAATTTCTTTTTCTCATATACCATATCTACTCCAGCAACAAGTCCTGTTAGCCCTACCTTCACAATACACCCAGAATTGGAACCATTTTTCACCATATCTGCTGCAACTGCACTGATCCAAGCCACCACCATCTCCTATGTTATTATAGTGGCCTAATACCTCATCTCCCTGCTTCCACTCTTGCACTCCTATAGCCCATTCTCAACCTCTGGAGTGTTTTTTTTGTTTTTTTTTTTTTTATTAAGACATAATTCACATGCCGTAAAATTCAACCTTTTAGAAGGTGTACAATTCAGTGATTTTTAATCTTTTCCACGGGGTTGTGCAATCATTACCACTATATAAGCCCGGAGGGTTTTCTTTTTTCTTTTTTCTTTTTTAAATTTTTTTTTTCAACGTTTATTTATTTTTGGGACAGAGAGAGACAGAGCATGAACGGGGGAGGGGCAGAGAGAGAGGTTTTCTTTTTTAAACATAAGTCAAAATCCTCTTAAAGCCTTCCAGGAACTCATGTCATTCAGGATAAAAGCGTAGTTCTTGAGCAGTCTGCAAGGCCTGCATGATCTGGCTCCCCTCTCCTCTCAGACCTCGTCTCCTGCAACTCTCCCCTCATCACTACTTCAGCCCCAATGGCTTCTTGCTGTTCCATGCCAGATGCACCCTTTCTTTGGGGCCCATGCACTTGCTGGTCCCTCTACCCAGAATGCCTCCTCCCTTACCTCCTTCCAGTTTTTCCTGATGTCACCCTTTCTGTAAGCCCTCTCCTGACCCCCTATTTAAAATTGCAGCCCCCTCTGTACACACACGCATGCACACTCACACTCACTGACACACATTACCATTCTCCCTCTATCCCTTTCACACTGTATTTGTTCCTTCATCTTCATCACCTTCTAGTATGCTGTATAAACTACTAACTTATTTTATTATCTGTCCCTCCCTACTAAATGATAAACACCCAGAGGTAAGGTTTTTTGCCCAGTGTCTTGAACAATTGTAATATGTATTTGTTGAGTGACTAGAATGTGTTATATGGCACCCCAACTGGCAACAGAGGCTAGCTTCTAGATTAGTGGAAATGAGAAAAGGGGTTGGGAGTGAGTGTTCACCAAGCCCATTGAAAGTTGCAAGAGCTATTATGGTAGTACATTATGTATTTGACAAGTACTTATTACTAAGTGCTAAACAGTAGAATTAGAAAGGCGAATAAGACATTTGTGGTTCCTGCTGTAGTGGAGTGTATGTTCTAGAAGTTGGTATATCTGTGTAAATATATATACTATATATATATATATATATATATATATATATACGTATATATATATATACACACATATATATATTGTATATATTGTTTTTGTTTGTTTTTGTTAATGGGCATTTAGGTAGTCTCTACTTTCTGGCTATTATGAATAATGCTGCCATAAACATGCACAAGATTTTCCACGTGTGGGAACATATTTTTTTCGTGTTAAAATTTTTATTTGAGTACAGTCGACACGCAATGTTACATTGGTTTCGAGCGTACAACATAGTGATTCAACTTCTCTCTACCTTATGCTATGCTCACCAGAAGTGTAGCTACCATCTGTTACCATACAACGCTATTGCAGTATCATTGACTACATTCCCTGTGCTGTTCCTTTTATTTCTGTGACGTATTCAGTCCAATTGCAAGCCTGTATTCTCCACTGCCCTTCACTGATTTTGCCCATCTCTCATCCCCTTCTTCTTTGGCAACCATCACTTTTCTGTATTTATAGGTCTGATTCTGCTTTTTTGCTTATTCGTTTTGTTTTTCAGATTCCACATGCAAGTGAAATCGTATTGTATTTGTGTTTCTCAGTCTGACTTATTTCACCTAGCATAATACCTGCTAGGTCCATCCATGTTGCAAATGGCAAGATACCATCCTTTTTTATGGCTGTGTAATATTCCTGCGTGTGCAGGTGTGTGTATGTGCACCACATCTTCTTTGTCCATTCATCTGTCAGTGGACATTTAGGTTGCTTCCATATCTTGGCTGTGTAAATAATAAACATAGGACTGCATATATCTTTTTGAATTAGTGTTTTTGTTGGGTAAATACCCAGTAGTAGAGTTATTGGGTTGTATAGTGTTTCTATTTTTAATTGGTTAAAGAACCTCCATACTGTTTTTCACAGTAGCTATACCAGTTTACATTTCCATCAGTAGTACATCAGTGTTTCTTTTTCTCCATATCCTCTCCAGCACTTGTTGTTCTTTTTGATTCTAGCCGTTCTGACAGGTGTGAGATGATCTCTCATTGTGGTTTTGATTTGCATTTCCATGATGATTAGTGATGTTGGGCATCTTTTCATGTATCCTTTGGCCATCTGTATGTCTTCTTTGGAAAAATGTCTGTTCAGGTCCTCTGCCCATTTTTTAATCAGATTGTTGGCTTTTTTTTTTTTTTTTTTGGTATTGACTTACATAAGTTCTTTATTCTAGATATTAACCCCTTATCAGATATATCATTTGCAAATATCTTCTCCCATTCAGTAGGTTGCCTGTTTGTTTTGTTGGTTTCCTCTGCTGTGCAAAAGCTTTTTATTTTGACATAGTCCTAGTAGTTTATTTTTGCTTTTGTTCACCTTGCCTTAGGAGACATATCTAGAAAAATGTTGTTGGAGCCGATGTCAGAGAAATTACTGGCTGTGTTCTCTTCTATGGCCTTTATGGTTTCAGGTCTCACATTTAGGTCTTTGATCCAGTTTGAGTTTATTTTTGTGCATGCTATTAGAGAGTGGTTCAGTTTCATTCTTGTGCATGTAGCTGTCCAGTTTTCCCAGCACCATTTGTTAAAAAGATTGTCTTTTCCCCATTGTGTATTTTTGCCTTCTTTGTCATAGATTAGCCATATAATCATGGGTTTATTTCTGGGCTCTTTACTCTGTTCCATTGATCTGTGTGTCTATTATTTGCCAGTACCATACTGTTTTGATTACTACAGTTTTGTAATATATCCTGAAATCAGGAATTGTGATATCTCCAGATTTGTTTTTCTTGCTCAAGATTGCTTTGGCTATTTGGGGTCTTTTTGGTTCCATATGAATTTTAGTGTCATTTGTTCTAGTTCTGTGAAAAAAAGCTGTTAGTATTTTGATAGGGATTGCATTGGATCTTTAGATTACTTTGGGTAGTATGGGCATTTTAGCAATATTAATTACTCCAGTCCATGAACATGGGATATCTTTCCATTTGTTTGTGTCATCTTCAGTTTGTTTATTTATTTATTTATTTATTTATTTTTATTAAAAAAATTTTTTTTAATGTTTATTTTTGAGAGAGACAGAGACAGAATGCGAGTGGGTTGGGGCAGAGAGAGAGGGAGGCACAGAATCTGAAGCAGGGTACAGGCTCAGAGCTGTCAGCACAGAGCCCAACACAGGGCTCAAACTCACAAGCTATGAGATCATGACCTGAGCCGAAGTTGGACGCTCAACCGACTGAACCACCCAGGCGCCCTCATCTTCAGTTTTTTAAATCAGTATTTTATAGTTTTCAGAGTACAGGTCTTTCACCTCCAGGGTTAAACATAATTCTAGGTATTTTATTCTTTGCCCCAAAGAATTTATGTTTTTACTTTAAATCATTGTGGAGTCATTAGAAAGCTCAGCTAGGGAAGTGATATGATCTGATTCATATTTTAAATGTGAACTTGCATTTATGGATTCACATACTCATTTGCTTTCGCTGGTCATGTAGTGTAAAAGTATGTGGAAGGCTGGGACGCCTGGGTGGCTCAGTCAGTTGAGTGTCCAGCTCTTGATTTTGACTAAGGTCATGATCTTCGTTGAGATTGAGCCCTGTGTCAGGCTCTGTGCAGACAGAGCCCTTCTCTCTACCCCTCTCCCCCACCTCTCAAAATAAATAAAAATAGTAAACATTTTTTTTGAAAAGTATGTGGCGTGCTTACATAAAATGATATTGAAACGTCATTGATAAATGGCAACTTTTGACCTAATTGTTGGGAGACAGTGGAGAGATGACTGGCAAACAGACCAAGAAAGTATCAGCCCTATGTCGACAGACACAGCCTCCTCTGAGCCCTACCAAGTTTAATCCAAGTGGAATTATATGGCTATGTTGCCAGGTCTTTTAATTTTCGAAGAGAAGCCAGGAATCCAAATGGTTTTTGTTAAACTTTTCAATTTGTAAGTATTAGTAACTAATGTAAGTAATTTATGAAAATATTATGGGCCAAACAGAACAGCCTTGCAGGTAGAATAGGTTTCCAAAGATGACACTTTGCAATCTCTGGATTAGGGTGATGGCAGTGGAGATATGGAAAAACAGATGGGTTTGTGATGACAAACATGGTGATAGAGTGGTTATAGAAGGTACAGGAGAGGTGGCGGAGACAGAAGCCTCACCCTTGACACTGAATTTCTGGCATGTACAATTGGGTGCATAGTGGTCCATTTACTGAGATAGGGAAATCTAGGGAAAGGCAGGAACACCAAATGTTTGGTATTGAGAGATTTTGGATTTGAGATGCCTGTGAGTCATCCAAATGGGGATTTCCAGAGAAAGTTGCATGAAAAGGACTGGCACATGGAAAACAGGTTTTGATTGAAAATGTATATTGGGAGTTAACTGGTATATAGTTGAGTTGAAGCTATAGGAGCAGATGCGCTCAGCTAGGGTGAAAGGTTGAGAGAGAGTACAGAAGAGGGTGTGTGTCTAGCCTGAGAGGCATAACTATTCCTTTGATAAGCATCTCTGCTCTTCCTCTTTCTATGTGTAAACGTATGGGTTAAACATGTAATTAAGTTTATGTTTCCTGCTTGAGAAAATAAATATTCCTCTTATCTTTTTAGTAAGTGTAACAGTGATCCTAGGAACCTTAGAAACTCAAACTCATAAGGAGTTACTCATATACAACTAGAGGAAATGGCTAGTCTTATCTTAAACTTGCTAGAAGCAGAGAGAAAAAGCAGTGTTTTGACTAATTCTCAGTAGGGATTTCAGGCCAATCCCAGAATGAAAATTTTATAGTCACCCTCTATGTTCATGCTCCACTAAAGTCCATCCCATTTGAATTCTTCCCTCTTTCCCCTCTTCCTCCTGCCTTCCTCAAATACTTGAGCATCTACTATATGCAAATCATTATATAAGCATAGGTAAGGTAATAGTCAAAGCAAAACCAATAAGACCCATGAAACTTACTATCTATTATCAGTAATGATATATGTTTCTTTAAACATTCTGCTACCCTGAAATTCATTTTGTAAAATTTTTTCATGCTTTTTTATATGGGAGGGGGTAGTGTGGGAGGCCTAAAAGTAAAAAATCAGAATGAATACGAATAATATACATCTCACTTTGGGGGTCTTTCACCTGAGACTACCAGAAACATAGTCATTAAGTTTCTGTTTTACCTATGTGCAACATTAAGACAGCTTTTGTGTTTTCTTGGCTTGCTGTCCTTCTGATCAATCTATGAATGGATGTAAAAGAGGAGGACCCTGCTCAGTGCAGACCATGCGGGGGTGATGCTGTGTGCAGAGTATTGCCACTCTAGCATCTGGTATCTTAGAACACAGCAGGAGATACATATCACAGCTCTGCTTTGCTTTGGAGTTAAATTCAGAGTGGTAATTTTATTTTTAAAAAATTTATGTTTAAACCTTTAGATATCTCAACACTCACTCCCAGTGAAGCACCCCTGAAGCTCTCCTGCTAGTTGGTTCAAGCTTTGGTGTCCAGAGATAACAATGTTTTCTTGGGTTAGACTTTTTATTTTATAAATCTTTATAAAGTTGGCCCTTTCGGTTGACCTTCAGGCATAAGACATACTGCTTTTGTTTAGTGCTTTAAAAAAAGAACAAAAAGTGAATCTGAACAGAGCCTAGCTTTTCTTTTCGTTAGGATTTTGTATCTGCTTTTATACCTTGTGAGCGCCGGAGGCATCTTAAGATGGACATGATTTTATAAATCTTAAATAAAAAATAAATGCCTTATGGGCTTGGGGTTTCCAAGTGTGTAACATGCTGTAAGTCAGTGAGTCTGTTGTAATACAATAAGGTTTATTGTAATACAAACCAATTTATCACAACTATGGTCATGGATTACTAGCCTCATCCATAAAATGGGTCCCACTGTGGGGCATTTCATATTAATTTATTATACCTCCACTACGTGTAGTATTATTACTTAGCCCTTATTAAATGCCAAGTTTCTTAGGCGCTGTACAAAATCAGATGACAGAACTTGACTCAGGCCAAAATGTTGGCACACTGACATCGGAGCCAGGCAGAGGAAGGACAGCCCTGCTTTTCTGTGGTTCACCTGTTCTGATTCCTGTGACCCTACCATACTGTTGATTCCTAAATGATTTCAGTCCCATATACAATTTGCTCATGATTCACATGCCCTATGCATTGTAGGTATTAATAAAGAATCTTAACCTTAACTTTTAAGAGGAAAATGCTCTTTTTAAGACTTTTTCAGGGTGGCAGAAATTCCTCTTAAAAGGAAACGCTAATAACATCAACATTCCTGCCCTTCATTCTGTGAGAAACCTTTAACACTGGCAATGCAACCACCAAGGGGTTTCTAGATCTATTTATTTCCCTTCACTTGTGCACTCTAACATAGCACAGAATTTTTCCTTAGTCACATCTCTATGAGTCTAATTCCACATACAGCTTAATACAGAATCGTGCTTTAAAATATTTTATTTTTAATACCTCTAGTCAAATCTCATTTATCTCTTATAATTTACTCTGCCTTCTGTTTTATTTGTGGTGTATTTTTATGCCCATGTTGAATTGGTCCAGCTTCCAGTTATGCTCCCATCATTTGGCTTGGACCCAAGAAACACAAATCATTTTTCATATTATCCCGAGAAAAAGATAATCAAATAAATCTCTTTAAAAAATTAATAGACATTTCAAAGCCAATTAGAAGTGATTTGCAGATTGGTTTTGATCGTCTGTGCTTCTGCCTTCAGTTAACATAAATAATCAAAAGTTGGCTGTGGCACAGTATGACTCTTGAGCAGAGCAGTGGTCATCTGGTTATAAATACTCTCAAGACCAGCCATCTGTCCTAAAGGAATTGGGACACCAGAGTCTCAGATTCTTCACTTCATTTCTGCCCATCTTGGAAATTAGTGTTAAACCTGAGTTTATTTGATTAGAGGAGTAAATACATTTAAATAAGGCTGATGTTGGTAATACCTGTTTGAACCAAATTACAAAAACTTAATATTACATTAGTTGCTGACACTGTTGCTATTAGTTAAATGTGGTGCAAGCAATTAAAAATTTGGTAAACAAAGGGCTATGGACTTAGTAAATTTTGATTAAAAAACTGATGTAGATGATAATTTGGGAGGTATTGAAATTACTCCTGCTTATATATAAAAAATGTTATGTAGATAATACCTGTCACTCCTAAAATGTATCTGGATTTCAGCATTAAAATCAGAATGAATACCCTTACCATTCCTCCCACTCCTATTTGCTTTTTTATTGTTAGTATAGACAATGCATATGCTCCTAAGGAACCCCTTAATTTCCCCAAAGTAATTTGTGATTTTTCTCATCTTTTGGGTTTAATACTGTGGAGTCAACCATTACTCTTTCATCTTAAGAAACTAATGAATTCCTAGGTATCGAGTGTATAGGAATAGATTTACACTAGGTGACTTTTCCTCCCAAATTGGTACCTCATTACTATGAATTTGCAAAGAGTGGTTGCGGGTTCTAATATGCAGTTCTGATGTGTAATTTTACCAGTATCTGTATCAGTAAGGGAACAGATTAAGCTATTCTGTCAAAGAGACCCAGTGACTTTGATGAAAATAGAAACAGTTATTTTTTTCTCACTTAATAGAAATCGAGGGCTGATAGGCAGGCTCCCCCTCCTAACCTCATGGGACTCAGGCTGCCAGGGTGACTCTGCCGTCTTTAGATGGGACTTCCATGGTTCCTCTGGTGGTTTCATAGTAGCAGAGGAGTGCATGCCCAGTGTATTAGATCAAGACTTGGAAATAATTAGCCATCACTTCCACTCGCATTCTGTTGGTGAGGACTTAGTTACTGGCCACACCTATTGGCAATGGAAGCTGGGAAATGAAATCTCAGTTGGGTAGCCATGTGCCAGCTAAAATTTGCCAAAGAGGGAGAACAAGTTTTAAAGGCATGCCACTCCATCTTATATCTAATATTTTCTTTGTCCGTAACATAAGATTCAATGTCATGTTGTCAGTACGTGGTAGTTAAAGTGAAGCACTTTCCCTAACTCTCCTTCATCTCCACATCTCTAAGAGAAATAAAAATGTAAGAGACACACTCACCCTTGTGTTAAAATGGAAGATTAACTTGATACAGTAGATCTGCAAAATCAGCAGAAATGGATAGAATTGCTCTTTGCCCTGCAGGAGTCTTTGATTATCTGTGTGTATTTACATATCCAAAAAAAAAAAAAAAAAAAAGTCAGTCCGAAGGACTGTTGGCCACTTGTGAAAGGATAGTAAAGGGAAATTCACTGAGATAGATTCTGAGAGTTTATCCAAGCATTTTATAAGAGAGTAGTTGTTTCAAGTCCCAAAAGTAAGGCTGTAGATTGATGCCTTTGTTCATTTGAATCCTAACTTTCTTTTGGGGAGTAGTACAGACTCATCAAGCACCTTCCTGAATCCCATGCCATTCTCTGTACACAGAAAAAATGCATCAATCATGCAACCTATAAATATTTCTTTTTTGTTTTTAAATTTATTTATTTATTTTGAGAGAGAGAGAGAGAGCGAGCATGCACGTCCACAAGCAGGGGAGGGGCAGAGAGAAAGAGGGAGAGAGAGAATCCCAAGCAGGCTCCACGCTCAGCATGGAGCCTGATGTGGGGCTCAATCCCAGGAACCATGTGATCATGACCTGAGTCAAAACCAAGAGTTGGATGCTTACCCAACTGAGCCACCCAAGCGTCTCACCCTATAAATATTTCTGATTTCTAGGACACTGATTTCTCATGATTAAAAATAAGTGGCTGGAAATCATAGTGATATATTTCATCCTTCTCTCAGAAATTAGTCTCTGGTTATCATTTTGACTAATATTGAAGTGGTTTGACTACAGGAATGAAATGTGCTATTCATGTCAGTATGCTTTCACCCATGTGACGAAGTATTTTTTGTTGTAAACTAATAAACCACTCTGGTGCCTACTCCAGCCTTAAGTGAATTTTACTAAGAGTGAGCCCATTTCTAAGGGCTTGATCACCCAGACACTGACAAGATAGCCAGATTTAGCTGGCCTTCCCTTGTTTGGTGCCACCCTCCCCAGGGAGTGAATGACTGATTCTGATCTTTGTTAACTCATGTCTTCATCATGAGCCATGAAAAATGTAGCTAGTGGACAGAAACTACCTCCTTGTGGTTTTATTATATAATGTTTAGCAAGTAAAAGTGGCTTGAAGAAGAATTGAAGTCTGCCTCAGTGCTGCCAAAACAACTATCACTGTGCCAAAACTAAAACTCGTTTCTGAATGGTTAGAACTACATAACTCCATATTGTAGTCAGTGTGTACATTTTTCAGAAGACGCACAATGTTGGACTTACTGGAATGCAGTTCTGTGTAAAAATTGTGTTCTACAGGAAACAACTTAGATAATTTTGTGGTCAAGGTAGCTCATCCATTTATTAAATAAACATTGATTTAAGCCTTGTTCA
Organism: Herpailurus yagouaroundi; assembly: GCF_014898765.1. Taxonomy (NCBI): domain Eukaryota; kingdom Metazoa; phylum Chordata; class Mammalia; order Carnivora; family Felidae; genus Herpailurus; species Herpailurus yagouaroundi. The sequence goes on along the minus strand of NW_024412394.1, from coordinate 5,313,499 downwards.
CTGTTCTAAAAATAATCCATCACTCTACTCAGTTTTTCTTAAGCAGTTTTCTTTCTTGCTTGCTTGCTTGCTTATTTATTCCTGAGAGAGAGAGACAGAGCACAAGCGGGGTGGGGCAGAGAGAGACGGAAACATAGAATCTGAAGCAGGCTCCAGGCTCTGAGCTGTCAGCACAGAGCCCAGTGTGGGGCTTGAACTCATGTACCACGAGATCGTGACCTGAGCTGAAGTTGGCCACTTAACCGACCGAGCCACCCAGCCGCTCCAGCAGTTTTCATTCTTGAGAATCCTAAGGAGAAGAAAAATCCCTTAGCCTGTCTTAGAACATTTTGTAATATATGACCACTAAAGAGTTTTTTTTTCCCCAATATTCTGCATATGGATTGTTCTATCATCTGGAAATGAAAACCCAGCCACTAAGCAGCTTTTTTTCAATATGCTTTTGATATAACCTTCTATACTTGGAAATGGTTTGAAGTCACCCCCCATCCCCCAGTTTTTAAATTTTGGCTAGCAACTCTTATTTCTGACACTTTCTGATATTTTTTACTTAATAAATCTATTAATTAAGATTTATTAATTGTGATTAGTAACTGGAGAAATCTAACCTCTTGTTTTCCAAGTAGTGTTGTTGGCTAAGGAGAAAAACATTAAATCTCTCTTGTCTCCTTCTAATAATTGAAGAGATGTCTCAAAGCAGCTTCTTGACAAATGGACAATATGATATAGGCAAGAAATCTTAAAGGATTCCAGATTAGCAGGAGAACACAACAGTTTAAAAAACATAAACTTTAGAGCCACATTACCCAGGTGTGAACTGTGGGCCCGCTGCTCACAGCTATATGTCTGGATAGTTGCTTAGCTTTCCTGTGTCTCAGTTTCCCTAACCTTTAAATAGAGATAGTAATCGTACCCACCTTGTAGCATTGTGAAATTTAAATTAAATTAGTTAATATATATATATATATATAATGTTTAAGACAGTGCCTGGTATATACTATGCTATAAGCATGCTATAGTAATAATACCAGGAATAAAAAACATTCTAGACCATAACACTGTTGGAAGATTTTGGGGTGGATTAAGCTGAAGGACAGACAGAATTTGGATGATCTTAGAGGAGGGGAGAGACCTGTCCAGACAAGGCAGGGAGCCTGCATGATGGGTAGAGGGCACTCACTAGACTGGTTTGGTTGGGATGGAGTTGTCTGAAATATGAGGATTTGAATGCTGGCAGAAAGGCAGACTTATGCCCAACTCTCAGACTTTCAGTGTATTGTCAGGAGTTTGGATTTAACCTTTGTAGCAGGTAGAGTATGAGCATGTTTTAATTTTGATACGAAGTAGTTTGCTGGATTGATTGGTGGAGACAAGTGGTTAGTGATGGCCAGTGACATTATAGCCATCGCACAGACTTGAAGTGGGATGGGTACAGTAAAAACAGAGAAGAGATGTCTCTGCAAGAGGCATTGTCATGGAAAATTGAAAGGCTCTGCCTGCCTATCTTTTGAGCACTTTTCTCCTGCCTAGTATGTGCTCTCCCTTCACTTGGTATTTTTAACTACAGAGGGAAAATCAGAATAAGAAGCAGTCCGTGGATAGAGTATCAGATTTTTTGGACATGCTTAGATTGAGAATTGGAAATGTCTGACAGGGAGTTGGAAATGAAGGACTGAAAGGAGAGAAGTTGAGGCTGGAGGTAGAAATATGGCAGTCATCTCCTTAGAACTAATATTTGAAGCGTGGGAAGAGTCAAGGTCTTTGAGAGAGAAAATGGGAAAAGCTAGGCCAACTCCTTGAAGAACATCTGGTTTAAGGGAATATGACAAAGCAGCGGAAGAATTGGGGGGAAACCAAGACTGTGTCAACAATTCACATTAAAGAAGAGTTTGCAGAGTGCATAATGAGCAGTGTCAAGCTGCAGAACAAACAGAATGAGACGTAAAGTTGTTATTGAATCTAGTGATAAGGAGGCCATTCATAATCTTGGGAGGTAAAGCTTTGATAGAGTACAAGAAACCGGATTTGGGGACTTTTGTTTGAGAAGTAAGGATGTGAAAGGAAGAAGAAATATTGGATGGCTCTGGTAGGTCCAAGTTAACATTTTTTTCCCAAAAATGATAGATGTGCATATTTTCAGAGAGAGAGAGAAGCCAGTGGAAAGGAGAGATTAAAGTTTTGGGGGAATGTAGTAAACTGGAAAGGAGCGGCAGAGTGGAGCCTGTGGGCTTAGCCTCAGAAGGGAGGAGGCACACACTCTCGGGCAGTGGCCTGGGGTGTTTCATCTCAGACAGGGCTGCACACCCAGCAGGTATTTGGAAACACTGTATAAAAGGAAGAATACTAGTTATAGAAACAGATATTCAGAAATAAGAGGTGAGAACAAGTGAGTTAATGATGTCTGTTGTGTTAGGTTCAGTCGTTAAGGTAGGAAACAGTCGTCAGACAAGATGTTCGTGAGGATGCTAAGAGTGATGGTTAACATCTACTATATGTTGAGCACCATTCTCAGTGTTTTACATGTATTATCTCATTTATTTCTCAAACCTGTAGGGTAACTAATAAGGAATATTCATGAACATTTAGGACATTTATGGTGGTAATGGTGCCTAGGAAGCAAACTGTAAGATATGTTTTTTTTAAATCTTTAATAGCAGTGAATTTCTTTTTTTTTTTTCAATATATGAAGTTTATTGTCAAATTGGTTTCCATACAACACCCAGTGCTCATCCCAAAAGGTGCCCTCTTCAATACCCATCACCCACCCTCCCTTCCCTCCCACCCCCCATCAACCCTCAGTTTGTTCTCAGTTTTTTTTTAAAAATTTTTTTTAACGTTTATTTATTTTTGAGACAGAGAGAGACAGAGCATGAACGGGGGAGGGTCAGAGAGAAGGAGACACAGAATCTGAAACAGGCTCCAGGCTCTGAGCTGTCAGCACAGAGCCCGACGTGGGGCTCGAACTCACGGACCGCGAGATCATGACCCAAGCCGAAGTCGGCCGCTTAACCGACTGAGCCACCCAGGCACCCCTGTTCTCAGTTTTTAAGAGTCTCTTATGCTTTGGCTCTCTTCCACTCTAACCTCTTTTTTTTTTCCTTCCCCTCCCCCATGGGTTTCTGTTAAGTTTCTCAGAATCCACATAAGAGTGAAACCATATGGTATCTGTCTTTCTCTGTATGGCTTATTTCACTTAGCATCATACTCTCCAGTTCATCCATGTTGCTACAAAGGGCCATATTTCATTCTTTCTCATTGCCACGTAGTACTCCATTGTGTATATAACCACAATTTTTGTATCCATTCATCAGTTGATGGACATTTAGGCTCTTGCCATAATTTGGCTTTTGTTGAGAGTGCTAATAGCAGTGAATTTCTTAAAAATGACTTCTTTTTTTTTTTTTTTGTGAAGGTAATATATGCTCATTGAAGAAAATTTAGAAAATAAAGCATACATTAAAAATTTTTTTTTTAAATATTTATTTGGGGCACCTGGGTGGCTTAGTTGGTTGAGCATCCAGCTCTTGATTTTAGCTCAGGTCATGATCTCATGGTTCGTGGGATTGAGTCCCACTTTGGGCTCTGCACTGACAGCGGGAGCCTGCTGGGGATTTTCTCTCCCTCTCTCTCTGCCCCTCCCCCACTCATGTGCACTCACACTCCCTTTCTCTCAAAAAAATCTTTATATATTTATTTTGAGAGAGAGGGAGAGCATGAGTTGGGGAGGGGGGGAGAGAGAGAATCCTGAGCAGTCTCCATGCTCAGGGTGAAGCCCAACTTGGGGCTCGATCCTACAACCATGAGATCATGACCTGAGCCAAAATCAAGAGCTGTACACTTAACCGACTGAGCCACCCAGGCTCCCCAATAAAGGATACATTTAAACAAAGTCATTCTAAACCCACAAATAAACGTATGTTGACAATTTCTTTTATTTTTGTGAATCTTTTTTCTTATTTTTTCTTTTTACAAAATTATATGAATGGGTGTATGTGCACAAGTATATATACTTTGTGGGATTTTCACTTAAAATGTTATTGAGACTATTATTTCATGTCATCAGATATACCATCAAAATCTCACCATTTTTCTTTTGTTGAACCACTGGGTCATTTCTGTATTTTGTTCTTGTAAATAATGTTACAGTGAGCAGGTTTCTTTGTTTACAGCTCTTACTATTACCTTAGGCTGCATATTAGTCAGGATGGCTTGGTGTGTAAGTGATGGGAGCCCACCTTGAACTAGCTTAGGTGGAAACAATGTTTTGGCTGGGATATATAACCGCTAAACTGTCAGGGCTGCAACTGGGCCCCAGGGGTCGCTGAGGCCAGGGACAGCTCAGACTCCTCAAAACACTCCCTCCTCATTCCTAGTTCTCTGTGTGTAATTGCTTTCAGAAGCAGTTTCCCCTCCATACCTTAGGAAACGGGACCACAGATCACTCCTGGGCCATAGCTCACAGCACTGGCAGCAGGGTGGGACCACAGCTTGCTTTCCCCAAAAACGATTTTATTATAAAATTCTTCAAACAAAAAGATCTACTCTTTAAGCATGTTACTTATATTTCCTTTTTCACATATCTATCCTGTTATCTATAGTGCATCTTTTGAAAATACATTTCAGAGTCAATTATAGACATTGGTACACTTCCTCCTAAGTCCTTTAGCATCATATCATTAACTTAGAGTTCAGTATTTGTTTACTTTTTTTTTTGACGTAAAATTTGCATGCAAAGAAATGCACAAATTTTAAGTTAAATTTGCTGACTTTTGACAAATCTGTACACCTGTGTAACTCAAACCCTTAAGATGCCCACTTTTTATGATCTTAAGATAAAAAAAAAATCCCAGGAAATTGCTGTGACTCACCTACTTTGAGTCTGGCGCCCATTCCTGAGCTCACATAGTTAGAGTGAAGGAGGCAGCATTTCCCACCATAAGAGGATTCCGGACAGATAGAACTGTAGATATCTGCAGGAGAGCTTTCTAGAAGTTGAATTACACTAATTGAATTTAGACAGCATGACTTTATGCTATGTAAAAACACGTATATTGGTTTTCATTTTCTTTAGAAAGCCACATCTGATGTCGCAGAGTAGTGGTTTCTTGATTCTCTGTAACTGTGCTTCATCATTTTTTTCTTTAATTTATGTATCATGTATTTTATATGCCTTAAACAATAGATAGTAAACTCTTGAGGGCGAAGACCAGTTATTTTTCAAATCTAACTTTATCCCTTTTATAATGGCATGTGATGGTAGGTACTCAGATTCTTCTCCAACCAGCCAGATCCTTTATGCATCAGTGAAGATGCTTTTAACTGCATATAATAGGAAACTGTGATTCAAAGAGGATTAAATAATAAGGAAGTATGCTTCCTTATGTAAAAGTACAGAGATTGACCAGCTTCAAATTAAATGCCGTTAATTTGTGGCTTTACGGCATTGTCAGAGACCTAAGGTTTTCTGTCTTTAGGCTCTCACTGCTTTAGGCCATTGCTGTGTGGGCTTTGTCTTCAGACTGCATCCTTTCATGGTCATAAGATGGCTGTTACAAGTCCAGGCATCACTTCCAGGTGCAATAGTATTCCTTTTTTTCTGTCTCTCAAAAGAGCTAAGAAGCCTTTTCCAGAAGCCTCCTATCAGACCTCCATATGTCATTGGCAAGAACTAGTTGAAATCATCAACCCCACATCAGCCACTGGTGAAGTGTTTGATTCTTAGTATATTTTTAAAATGTGCATTTTAATTGTTTCTTCTTAATTTCACCTGGAATTAGTTCCTGTAAGCCTAATGCCTAAGCCTGGGTTTCTGGAAAACAGAGCCTTAGGCAAGGATTAAAGTGTTGATGCTTCCTTTGAGAGGTACAGATCCAGGTCTGCAAGGGGAAGGGCAAAAGGAGGTGAAGCAAGGAGAGATGCAAAGAAATGGATGTGATGTGTTGTTGAGTAGCTGTTGCTTCATTACAGGCTTGAAGAGACACAGCAGGTCACTCAGTGGGCACGTTTACTTGCCAACAGGATTTCTCTGAAAGGGTAGCAAGGAGGAACCATACATGGAGTAGTCCTCGGAAAAGATAAGGAAAGGGGAATTTATCTACCTGGTTTCCTCCTGTCTCCTCTTCCTAGTTGTTGAAGGTTTGTGCCCTGGGGAGCTGACTTCCCTGTACTCCCAAGCTGAATCACCCAGGCCCTTTATGGCCACTTGGGATGATAGATGCCCTGCAGTGGGGTAGTTCATCCAAGTCCAAAAGTGACTTGGATGAGGAACCAGCCGAGTGAGGAGGTGGCAGGAGGGAGAGGGAGGTGGTTGCAGATATCGGAGAAGGTTTTGTCCCAATATTCCTAAGAGGATTGAAATTGAACTTACTTGCTATATAGCTTTATAGTAGTCTCTCTTTATCCATGGTTTCACTTTGCACGATTTCAGTTACCTGTGGTCAACAGCAGTCTGGAAGCAGATAATCCTTCTGACACATCATCATCAGAAGGCCAGTAGTAGCCTAAAGTTACATCATTATGCCTATGTCATTCCCCTCACTTCATCTCATCATGTGGGCATTTTATCATCTCACCTCATCACAAGAAGAGGGTATGAATACTGTACAATAAGATATTTTGAGAGAGAGAGAGAGCACATTCACATAGCTTCTTCAATAGTACATTGTTAGAATTGTTCTATTTTAATATTCTTATTAACCTCTTACTGTGTCTAATTTAGTAAATAAACTTTATCATAGATATGCATGTATAGAAAAAACATAGTAGATACAGGGTTTGGTACTATCTGTGGTTTGTGGCATCCACCGGGGTCTTGGAATGTATCCTCCCACAGATAAGTGGGGGACTACTGTACTTTGGTTTTTAATTACTTGGAAACATAAGAGTCAGAAAGTGAGTCAGAAAGTAAGTCAGAGACTGTTTTTGCTACCCACGGCTATGAAGGTTAAGATAATCGCCTTACAAAATGTTTTGCTTTTCTCTGGTCTGGGAATCTCTTTAAGAGGCGTTGGCAATGTTCCAGAGCTCACAAATCATATTGGTTGTTGTGGATCTAGGTCAACGTCGACTTCTCCATAGTCTTCCTGAAATATGACTGAGACTGAATGGAGTGGCTCTGGGCACTGTGAGATTGTCTAGTCTTCCCAAGTTTATCAGGATTGATGGGCTCTTTGGGGCCCCAGACACTTGGAAATCCTCTAAATATTGGCTTTGAATTCTGAAAGTTCTTACAAGGCCACCTTCTTTTCAGAGAGCAATTTTTGCTTTTTATTCAGCGTGAAGAGAGACAATTGTATTGAATTGGTGACAGAAGAGGCACAATCTGATAGAATAAAGGGAGGAATGTCCTTTCTGACTTGGTTTGGTTTTTGCATTCTTCGTTTGTTTCTTCCATTTTCTTGGGTGAAGATCTCTTTGTTTTTTTCCATTAGTGTACTTTAGTCAGATCACTGTGTCTGCTTAATAGGTATTACAGAGTGATGGTAGCTGTTTTTGTGTGGGCGATTAAAAGATGAGCTTGTCAGAGATGAATGTTAATTGGCTGCATCTAATAAGCCTGAGGAGACTTCCTGCTTCTGTGTCATCATAGGAACTGAGGCAGAGCAGTTGGACATCCTTAGCATGTCTCTAGCTGAGTGTTCCCGACCCATTCTGCATTGCCTACAGGGAGTGGCACTGGCATGGACACTGGGAGGCCATGTAGCCCTGGGAGCTGCATTGAAAGTGGGAGAATCCCTTGCCAGCCTTTGGTTTGTGCTATCCAGATTTTTGGAGGTGTTCTGAAAGGATTTGTGGGTTTTTTCACCAGGCTTTATGTCTAGACTTTACCTAGGGATATAAAGTCACATTAGGTATATTAGTGTTATAGCATAGTTTCTACCTGTATTATCTGGTTATTTGACCCTCTTCCTGTTTTAGGCAATTTATGGAATGACTGTTACTTACTTGCTTTAAGGAAATCTTGAAAATAAAAAGTCCCTGCCTCCATTTTCTGGTCCAGTGAAGATGTTCATTTGCCTTTCTCTTCTGTTCACCTTGGACACTTGTTACCAACCGTGAAGTGTGAGGCTACTTGTAGGGCTGATTTAAGGTGAGATATTTTCTCCGTTTTGAGGCTCTACTTATGAGCTAGAGTCATAAAAATTCAAGAATCGTGCCAAATGTTCTTTTGTTGATGACTGTGATTTAGTCTGTTATGTAACTGTAATGTATAATTTACACATCCTGAAGATCATCAGTCTCTGTACAAAGTGACTATATTTAACCCTCACTTCTTTGGAAAAAGAGAACATTACCAATTATCTTTGAAACTATATTTGTGAGACAATGCACATTGACCCACCCTCTGTCTCCATTTTTAATTTTTGGTGTGCTAAGTAGTATTTTATGATTTATTCTGTGCTTTTTGTGTATAAAGGCTCAAAGGAGAGCTTGGAGGCTGATGTCTTGAGGTCCCCATTGCTCATATTGTCTACACCAAGAACAACGGACATAATATCCGTGTCATCTCTGTTAATATTCAGGTCCAAAGAGAACAAAGGGTAAACTTCTTTCTACTATTATTTTTTAGTTGTAGAAGGGGAGTGAAGAGAGAAGATAGTGAAATATTAAATGGTGAACAGTTCTATACCTGGTAGTATTAAAACCATACTTCCTTTTTCTGTTTTGTGATGCCACTAGTGCCTGTGTCATTTGGAAGGTTTTTGAGAAAGAAAATAGTTAATGTTGATTTTCTTGTATCTTAACCTTTGTAAGTTAAGTCCAGTTTTAAGCTCAGATTCCATAACGGTGTCTTGTAAACAAATTCGCTTATTTACCACAACATTTTGCCTCACTGCCCTGCCGCAGGCTCTGTTTATATGAAGTTGTCATGATGTAAGAGGAAATGTTGACTGTGTTCACATAGGACTGTGTTCCCTTAAGAAAGAAAGCCTTGAATAAGAAAATGATGTTCTCATTAAATCAGCTCTTTAAGAGTAGGTGGGAGGAATTGCTATCGATCTAATGGATTTAATAGTTCATATACAAAGTCTGTGGAATAGAAGTAATATTCTGCAGCTGAGTAACTGTAGATTAATCCATCTTCAGACAGAATTCTGGAAGCATCTGTAAAACTGGAAAATTACTTTTTCTTTCCTTTTTTTCAGGCACAACTGGACTAAATGTATTTCCCAAATACTTTAGAATTAAATTATATCCACATAAGTAGATCTACTAAAAATTATACGAAAAATTGAAATAAAATCATAAAATATAACTGTTAGGTTCTCCTTGGCTACATTTACTCTGCTGCTGGTTTGTTTGGAAGGGCTGCAGTGTTGAAGGGTAACCAGAGGTCACTTGTAGAAAGTCTTTCTTTGTTAGGTGGTTCTCTAATAGCTAGTAGTGGTCTATTTTAGTTCAGTTGGATAAAGTAGTCCTTTTAAGGTGGGTGGTGAAATCAGACATTTAAGCTTCTCTTCATGCTCGCCCATTGACCCTTTTAAACCCTTTTCTTCTTTTCCACTCACTGAAAGCACATCACCGAGCCCTCCTTCTTTGTCAGGAAAGGCCAACCATTCCCTTTCCCCTTTCCTCCCTAACCTTTAATGAGCGGTTGGTTCTGTGAGGCTATGGGGGCTCCTGGCACATGTGAGACTTTTGATAGGTATAGGTGACATTCTGTGGATGGGAATGAGGTGTCCCTGATCATGTTCATGCTTCATGCCCATGTCAACTATGTATTCCATTCATGCCTGACACCTACAGGATAGTCCACCTGGGTAGTGCATGCCATTTGAAGGTTCTTGAGGAAAGAAAAAGTAGAATAATCATAATAACAACTACAACTCTGTGTATCAGAAAAGGAAAAATGCGGAAGGAATTGAGACTCTTGATAAACTGACAACTAAAAGACAAATAGAGCTGCATTAGGAGCAACAGCAGTCCCTTGTGTCTCTGTAAAGCATCGCAGTTTACAAAGCACTCTCTGGGTTTTGTGTGGTCTTCCCTGATAGCAGGAGAAGGGTGTGAGTTGGCAGGATCTCATGGTTTATTTAGCCTTACAATCTCTGGATCTAAATATTCACACCTGGGATTTTATTTTTTTAATTTTGAGAGAGCATGAGAGAGCGTGAGCAGGTTAGAGGGGCAGAGAGAGAGAGAAAGAGAGAGAGAATCTTAGGCAGACTCCCTACTTAGCATGGAGCCCAATGCAGGGCTCGATCCCATGACCCTGGGAACATGACCTGAGCCAAAATCCAAGAGACGAACGTTTAACCGACTGAACCACCCAGGCACCCAGTCACCTGTGATTTTAATTGGTATGATTGCCGCGTGTTATTATTAAACTGCTCAAATAGTCAGATAGTCTGTTACTGGTGCAGCTGTTCTTCTTCGTGTTTAGTCTTTTCCCTCTTCTGCTTCTCTCATCACTGTCACTTTCCAGTTTGGAAACTAGAGCATATGTAGCCATCTTTATTTACTTTTGTTCTGTGCTAGCATTTGCCTTCTTCTAAATGAGGTTGTCCTTTATGAGACAGCTGGCAATTTGTTTCTACAGTCAGGGCTCATATACTGCATTTCAGAACCTGGGCTATGTTACTAAGCCTTCAAAAATAAAAATATCGGGGCGCCTGGGTGGCGCAGTCGGTTAAGCGTCCGACTTCAGCCAGGTCACGATCTCGCGGTCCGTGAGTTCAAGCCCCGCGTCGGGCTCTGGGCTGATGGCTCAGAGCCTGGAGCCTGTTTCTGATTCTGTGTCTCCCTCTCTCTCTGCCCCTTCCCCGTTCATGCTCTGTCTCTCTCTGTCCCAAAAATAAATAAAAAACGTTGAAAAAATTTAAAAAAAAATAAAAATAAAAATATCATCTGAATGAGCACTGCCCCGGTGCTGGTGTGCTATAGACACCCCTCCCCTGCCTCTTCCCTACAAAACAAAAGTCACGCCTGAATGTGTCAGTGACACAATGTCAGTGACATTGGTACTTCTGCTTATTTACCCCACCTCTCCCGATAGTTTTACAATCAATAGTAGTCTGTGAGAATGGCCATAAATAGACATGTATGTGTGTATGTCTTCATATTAATCTCTTTCTCCCAAGCAGGACCATTTCTTTGGTTCATTTTCATGAGCAGTACTCTTAATTTGATTTTATTATCAGCCCACGGAGCATTTTTTTTCTCTTTCATTTACATCAGGGTAGTTGAAAGCATCATGGGACTTTTAAAGCACAATGGGAGCACTTCTTAAAACATGCTTTTATTAAATCAACCTTCTAACAAAAATTCTATAAGCCAGATAAACCCCTGAGTTCCCTGGGCTTTAATGAGGTTCATAGTTAGGCATTGGGTTAAGGGTAGGGCACCATGAATCCATCAGAATTTATACTTGGGATGTGTGGACTAACCCAGGCAAAAACCAGTGCTTTTTGACCGGATCCTTGGGATATCTTCATCAATTCTGGTGTTTTTAGATTCTGTGTATTTTGGAACCTTGTTATTTTTACATTACATGTATCACAAACTTCAGCATTAGGGTACATGGAAATACTTAAGTCTCAACCAGTATAGTATAGCATAGTATATCACTATAGTGGTTAGTTAAATATATTTATTTAAGGAAAAATTTATAATGATATGGATTCATTTTTAAAACCTACCCTTTCATAGTTAAACGCTTACTTCTTAAGGATAATGAAAGTATTTTCTGAAATCTATTAAACTGTTGATTACTGCCTCTAAAAGGATTATTTGTTTTGTTTTGTTTTTTTTGTGAAAGGGTCAGACTAAGTAGTTTACCTCCCAGTGACACGTCTGCTCTGTTATAGAAGCTGGTAAAGATTTTGCAAGAGCAAGGTATGTAAAGTTGCTAAAGAAGAATTCATTTCAGTTCAGTAAGCGAACTCCCACCTTTTGCTTGGCACTGGAGAGACAGAGACGGCGCACCCACATCCCTATTCTTAAACAGCTCACAGTTTACTGGAAGAGTGAATTTTATGTGGGTCATCTCAGTTGATTGCACCTAATTGATAGGCACCATATGGTGTTTGGGGTGCACACATTCCACAGGCCCAGTGTGATTATGCGGGTGAGGTGAACCATACCATCCCTTTCCTTTGTCAAACTTGGTGGTAGCTTTTCATTGCTCTGTGGATCGAGCTCAGTATGCCCACTCTGAGCTTTGGAGAGCCGCACGCCATTTCATTTATGTCTTATCTGCTTGCACATATGTGAGGTTAAGTCTTCCCCAGAATTGTACCTTGTGTCCTTCCTGTCATCTATATGCAGGCAGATCTTTACTCTTCCATGTAAAAATTTGTCAGATGTATGTGAAAAAAGTTGACAGTCTCCCTTCATACTGTGAATTGTGCATAATGAATGTGTAGGTAATCACCATAATTCTAATATATAGGGATTCAAATATACTGAAGGTATTTCCAAACTACTCTGGGAGAGGAGCACGGTGGAGGAAATGATTATTTCTGGGGAGTTAAGAAAATGTTTTATAAAGAAAATCATGTTCATATAGATTGTCAAGGATGAGTTGGAGTTTCCCAGGTGGGAAGTTTATTTTGGGCAGAGGGAATAGTGTATGTGAAAAGTTAGGGCATCATGAGAGAATGGCACCAGCAAGATTTGTATAAGCTCTGAAACGCAAGAGCCAAGCCTAGGCAGCTCTTTGAGAATGCTGCGTACTGGCGCATTACCAGCTGGTTTAGGCACTTGATAATTTTTTTTTTTTTTTTTAATGGAACATGAGGCTAAGAGTAGCTGGTTCTTTGATCAGGGAAGGAAAATGTGAGTAATCCTGTAAGAACCACATTCATTCATCATTCATCAGGCATTCATTCAACAAATATACACCGAGGCTGCTACGCTCAAAGCAACAAGGGAGATATAAAGATGTTCCTGCCCTGTGTATGCAATGCGTCTTCCCCAAATACAGGGTTTTATTAGATTTTTCTTTTGAAAAGTGTTAATTCTGTGCCATTTTATTATGTTTTATGCATGCTTGCTACCAAAGCACTGTATATTACTGCTCTCTCTGAAAGGTTCAAAACCATTTAACCCACTCCACTGCTTTATTTCAGGCGTTCTCAGTCTGCGTTTTGAGCAGAGTACAGGCGCTCAAATGGCCGGCATTTTTCTGCGTATTGTGCCTTGCTCGCCTGCGTTTATAAGGTCAAGTAGGTGGAGCCTGCAGTATTAGAGATGTGAAAGCTGATTTGTACTGAACCTTTTAAGCCTAACATATCTCAGCTGCCATTCTTTGCTTATAGTCGGTGCAAAGAGAATACAGTTTAACTGTAGCAAAGAAAAACTGAATAACACTGAAAGCAGAATAGAAATTGTGTTCTTAAAGATTGGACTCCTGATGATATATCCTATTATGCATGTGTGAAAGAACATCCAAACCTGTTCTTGAGGATTATTTTAAATTCATCCCTTCCCTTCCTTTTCCTTCCTTTCCCTATCCTTCCCCGCCCTTCCCTTCCCTTTCCTTTCATCCACCCACTGCCTGTTCCCGTCTTTCCTTTGCCACATATTTATTGAGTAACTTGAATGCGCCAGCAGTCTGCTGGTATTGGTTTTCAACCATAAACTCCATGTTTCTTGTCCTCTGGGAGGGTACAAGTTATTCTCAATCCTGGCTGTGCATTTGCTATACATGTAAGCCTTTAAAAAGTACAGGTGCCGGGGTCCCTGTCCTGGAGATTCTGATTCAGTGGTTCTGAGGTGCATAGGTAGGATTACTGATGAGTTAATAGGTAATCACAGTTCTCTGAAGTAAGGCTGCAGGATAGTTCGCGAGTTCAAAGGAGGATCACCTAGCCTAGTCTTGGAAGATCAGGGTTGGTGGAGGGGTGCAGAGTAGAAGGCAGAAGCCTTTTTCAGGCTTTTAGGAGTAATGTGTGGACTGCAAGAAGAGAGAGCATGGGAGATTGGTAATTTATTGTGGTTGGAGCAGAGAACAGGAGGCAAGGAGTAATGAGAGATGAGAGTGGAGAGGCAAACAAGAGTCCAGGTCATTCAGGGCTTTGTCAGCCAGGTTAACAAATTGGAATAATGTCCTGAAGACCATTGAATAAGGGAGGGCAATTAGAACAAAATATGAACACTTTTGCAGATATCTGGGCAAGAAATATCAGTGGCTTGAATCAAAATAGTGGAAATACAGAGTTGTGGACAATTTTAAAAAAAAAATTTTTTTTTCAACGTTTATTTATTTTTGGGACAGAGAGAGACAGAGCATGAACGGGGGAGGGGCAGAGAGAGAGGGAGACACAGAATCGGAAACAGGCTCCAGGCTCTGAGCCATCAGCCCAGAGCCCGACGCGGGGCTCGAACTCACGGACCGCGAGATCGTGACCTGGCTGAAGTCGGACACTTAACCGACTGCGCCACCCAGGCGCCCCGAGTTGTGGACAATTTAAAGAAACATTAGTTAAAAATAAATCACCTACAAGAATAAGTATTTCGTTGATTGAGTATACTGACCTTGGTTAATATTAGATGTGTTACTAGGGCTAGGGGTGAGAGACGTCAGTGTATCAAAGACTGGATTCTTGGCTTGGGCTCATGGGATGGGGAGAAATACCATTCACTAAGATGAGAACACAGGAGAAAGAGCAGATTTGGCAAAGAGAGGTGATGAGTACAGTTTAAACAATGCTGAGTTTGAGATGTCAGTTAGACATCTAAGACTGGACTTTTAGGCAAATGGTCTGAAGCATGGGAATAGGATCTGAGCTACAGATAAAGATTTAGAGGACATTTACATATTTATTGTAACTGAAACTTTATGGGTGCATGAGATGATTGGTTCATTGTGTATGGAGAGAGGGTTCTGATGGGTTAGAACCCTTAGGAGCACCAACATTTTAGGAAAGGAGGAGAAAAGAGGAAGCCTTAGAGGGATATTGAGAAAGAGTGGTAAAGGTAGGAGGAACATAAAGGGGGTAAATTGTCATATAAGGCAAGAAAACTTTTTAAGAATGAAGGCATGACCAACATGGTTAAATGTCATAAAGAGGTTAGTAAAAAAAAATTCTCATTTGCTTTGACAACTATCAGAAGAAAGAGCAGCTGCATGGCATAGAGAGAAGTGGGTTGAAGGGTCTAAGGTGAAATAATCATGAGTGGTATCAAACCATCATATTGTAAACACCTCAAACTAATACAGTGCTGTGTGTAAATTATATCTCAATAAAACTGGAAAGCTAATCATGAGTAGACAATTGTTTCAGGAGGTTTGGGGCCACAGAGATAGGATGGATGGTAGTAACTAGAGGCAGAAAGGTTGAAGGAGAATTGCTGAAATAGGAGAAATGTGATCATTCTGTTGATCCTTCCCCCGACCCCTGCCCAGAGTGATGGATCTTTGAAGGTTCTCTGTGAGTCAGAGTCTGTGTTCTATGCTGAGAAGAAATCCTTGTTCTCATGGATCTTAATTGTAATAGAATGGCTTCTTAGTAATTGAATAACAAACAAAAATAATGAGAAGCACTATGAAGGAAATAAGCAGGATGCTAGGGCTGAGAATAAGAGGACCTTCTTTATTAGATAGTGTGGTCAGGAAAGGTCTGTTAGAGGAGGTGTAACTTTTAAACTGACATCTAAAGGATGCAGAGGAGAAAGGATGTAAAGAACCTAGGCAAGAATATTTCATTCAGGGGAGTATTAAGTGTATAGGTCCTGGGATAGGAAGGAGCTTGGTGTAGTCTAGAAACCAGCAGGAACAGAAGATTTTCGTGGCCACAGTGAGGTGAGCTGGGGAGAATAGTGTGAGCTAGGTCATGTAGTTTATGTTTTATTCAAGAGCAGTGGGAAGCCATTGGAAGAGCTAAAATGACGCAATCTGATTTAAGTTCTGAAAAAGTCCAGTGGCTGTTTTGTGGAGAATGGGTTACAAATGGAGGTGGGGCAAGAGTGGAAGCAAGGAGATCAGTTAGTGGTTAGTTGGATTAGGGTGGAGGTAGAGAGAAGAAGATCGCTAGTGAAATGTATTATGAAGATAAGAATCAGCATGATTTAGCTGATGATTGAGGGATTGAGGGATGGGGAAGAGGGAGACTTCAGTGTCTGGTTCATGTCTGTATAAATGATGGCACCATTTACTGAGGGGGAAGAAACTGAGAGGGGCCCAGATTTTCAGTGTGGGTTGGGCCTGGGAGGACATGAGGAATTAAGAGTTCCTATATTATGCATGCTAAAATTCAGCTGCATAAGGATTTGGGCTCAGCACTCGGATGTAGCTATGTGGAGGTTAGAGGAGAGGTTTGGTCTGCGGCTACAGAGTTAAAGTTTGTTGGCATATAGCTGCATTTCAAGCCATGAGAATGGGCAGGATCACCTGAGAAGAGGATGCAGGACCAAACCCTGAGGAAAATACTAGCGTATAGAAGTCAGAAGAGACGAAGCTTGCAAAGAAAATTGAGAAAGCAGCTAACGACATAGGAGGAAACTCATGCTACACTGGAAGCTGAGAGAGGGGTGTTTCAGGAATGAAGGGAATGAGCAATTCTAGAATGGTTCTCATACGGTCTGAAAAGTGACCATGCATTAGGCCTCGTGTGGAGTAATAGTGACCACTGCAAAAGCACTTTGGTGTTATAGTGGGGACAAAAGATGAGTCAAAGACAGCAAGTGAAGTAGAGTTCTATTAATTGCACTGGATCTACTAGAATCTGTTGAATCATTAAGGGCTGCATGATGGTCCATGGTGTGGTTCTGCCGTAGCTCATTCAGTCTTATGTTCCGTGTGCATTTGCTTTGTTTTCATTTTTGCGGTTGAAAATAAGGCTATCATAGACATTCTTCCCTCCGCCCACCTTGCTCCACATGTTTGGGTGTGTGTGGTGTGTGTTTATCCTTACACACTGGTGAATTTATTTGCAAGGAAAGATTCTAAAGGCAGGATTACTGGGTTCAAGGATATATGTATATTATGTCATTTTAGCTGGTATTGTTAATTACTCTCCTGAAAAGCTGTGAAAATTCACATTTCACTAGCAGTGTGTGAGCGATTGATGATTTGGGAAAGGAGGTCTACCTGAAGGTGCAAAGTTCTTGAATAGATAAGAGGAGATGGGTTCTGAAGCACCTGTGAAGGGACTGGGCTTTTGTAGGGAAAGGGACACCTTCACCATCCTAGTGGGGGAGAAAGAAGGTCTGAGATGTCCATAGTTTTGCAGTTTGGGTGGTAGTAACATGAAGACATTTTATACTCTCCGTGAAATAAGATATGGACATCAGTGAAAAAGGAGGAACCTGGAAGGCTCAAAATATGAAGTTGTTACTAGAAAGTTGAAAACAGAGTCTAGTAAGATTGCTGGGTCAGGCTACGTTTATTTTTTTAAAGATTTTTTAAGAAATGTGTTTTTGTTTTTTTGTTTTTTTGTTTTTGAGAGAGAGAGAGCAAGTGGAGGAGGGGCAGAGAGAGAGAGAGAGAGAGAGAGAGAGAGAGAGAATCTGAAGCAGGCTCTGCGATGACATCAGAGAGTCCGACGCGGGGTCGAACTACTAACTGAGAGATCATGACCTGAGCCAAAGTCAGATGCTTACGAGACCGGTGCTTTAGCCAACTAAGCAACAAAGCCAGCTGCCAAAGTCAGATGCTTAACCGCCTAAGCCACCCAGGTGCCCTGCCATGTTGCCTTTAAAATGAAGTCTGACTGTGTGGTTTTTCTCTAAATATATACTGTTACTTAGGTTTGTGCTCAGAGAAGCAGGTACTTGGGGTCGTCTAGTGCTGGAGTTTGCCAGGCAAGTATGATGGACAAGGGAAGTCAGGGTATACTGCAAGGAAATGCTTACACATAGACCATGCAGTCTAAGCTCAACAAAGGAGGGAACAAAAGGGGACAAAAAGGGGTTGTAACATGGTGACAGGAAGAGAATTTTTAGCCATGAGGATGCTTAAGGCACATGAACAGAAAGGATGGGAAGGGGTGTTGGAATGTGGGGTGTGCGAATTTAGAATTTTGGCTGAGGTATGATTTCTGTTGATAAAGTCAGGGAGTTGCCCGTGGATTCGGGTCACTGACATATAGTGGAAGAGGGATCCCCGAAAGAAGCTCTTGAGGACAAGGCAGGCTGAGATATTGTTTGTGCAGTGTCCATCCTGTTGACACATGGTAGCAGGAATGGGAGTGGAGGGCTGTGAGCCAGGAGTAGAGGTTTCCAGTTGGTGGCATGAGTATGAAGTTGGTGGAGAACTGTGGCAGCCTGGGGTGGGGCTTAAGCTTTGAGAGAGCAGGGAGATTTGCAGGCAGAAGGGGAAGAGGAGGGTTGGGGGTAGTGGTGGGGAACAAGGAGAGTTGCCTCTTCTACCTCCTGGCGCTGGGATTCATGGGGCATTGAAAGAAACAGAGCCTCTTGTGAGGGGTGCAGGGGAAGCATGTTTATGGGGCAGTGACAAGGAATCGGGAGCGAGGGGAGGCTGTGGAGGGACAGGTTGGAGAGCAGAGGTTCCTGAGAAGGGAGAATAGGTGGGCTGTAGTCTTAGTGGAGAGGTTAGCCTTGGCCTCCTCATAGAGGGGCAGCAGGCCCGGCTGTGGGTTGGGTAGCCAGAGGCCGGTGCCTCTCTCTCTTCTCTGCGGGAGGTGGCAGGAGCAGCTGCTAAGGGTAGGACTGTAGGGGATTGCATAGGAGATTGAAAGGCATGGAGGAGGTTTGAAATAGCACCTGTGGAGAACAGACAAATGGAAGTGAGACATGGAAGGATCGTCAGGAGATGGTGAGCATGCTCAGCTGAGGTTGGAAATGATGAGTTAGGCATAAACTTCTCCCTCTCACCCTTCCCTTTACATATGTAATGTCTATTTTACTCTATTCCCATCAGACTGAATGAATTGCTTTCTCATCTGTGTTTCCATAGTGTTAAATACCTACTTTTATATCACTCATCACATTGTGTTACAGTGATTTACCTGTTTTCCCTTTTAGAGTGTGAGTTCCTCGATAGTAGGGCTTATGTCTCATTTATCTTCTCTCCATGATCACCTAGAATAATGACTGGAACATAGCAGGCACTCACTTAGTGTTTACTGAATTGAATTGAATTGAATTACACAAGCATAGTCATTTTATTTTCTAATAGTTCTTTTTCTTCATTGATCTGACACCATATATTCTACACAATGTACTGGTGTCTGTGGGCACAGTATGATCATTAAGGCCAAGCCATCCTATTTCCATGCTATGCAGGAGCAAGACCTGTGTCGAAGATTAAAGTATCCCACTCGTCTACAGCTTTGGCATGAATTCATTTGCCTGCAGAATTTCTGTCAACGGAATCTTTGTTTGCCTTACTGTTGACCTTACTATTTGACCATAAGGACATTTTTGGAGAATGTAAGTGGATGTCCATATTCTTCTGAGTGAATGGTACTGTGCTGTGTGATTTGAAAGCTTTGGGGGGCTGAACATGGAATAGAGAGCTTTTCTTACAAAAAGAACCCAATAAGCAAAATAAAAAAGTCACCTTGCTTCCAAAATGTTGGAAATAATGTACTGCCATGAAGACCACACAACCATGGAAAAGTATTAATTTGCCCATTAACACACTCATATTGTTTTGTGGGTAGGAAAATGAAGGGACATCAAGTATTATTCACATTCCATGTCAGTAGCCACAACTTTGGAAGGAAGCTTCCTTAGGTTCCCTCTAAGATGGAACTGCAGAATCTCATATGAGAAGGGACCACGGAGAGCAGCTGGTCCAGCCGTCCAGTGCAACATTTGAATCCCCTTTTCAACATGCCCACCAGGGGAGTACCCAGCATCTGCTTGTATACCTCTAAGGATCAGCAGTTTTCCTGGGAACAGAACCAAACTTCCTGGTTCTGCTGATACCACAACGTTGCTGTCTCTATAACAGTAATCTCAAACTCATATTCCCAGGAGCCCTTTATACTCAAAAATTACTAAGGATCTCAAAGAGCTTTTGTTTATGTAGGGTGTATCTATCAATTATCTATTTATTTATTCATTTTAAAATGCAATACTATAAGCCCCTTCCAGGTTGACATAAATAGTATTTTAATGGAAAATAACTGTATATTTTCCAAAACAAAATAAATTTTTTTTTAAATTTTTTTTTTCAACGTTTATTTATTTTTGGGACAGAGAGAGACAGAGCATGAACAGGGAAGGGGCAGAGAGAGAGGGAGACACAGAATTGGAAACAGGCTCCAGGCTCTGAGCCATCAGCCCAGAGCCCGACGCGGGGCTCGAACTCACGGACCGCGAGATCGTGACCTGGCTGAAGTCGGACGCTTAACCGACTGCGCCACCCAGGCGCCCCAAAACAAAGTAAATTTAATGGCCTTGCAAATCTCTTTAATATCTTTTATAAGTAGAAGACCTCTGGATTCTTATATCTCTTTCTTATTCAGTCTGTTGTGATTTCACAGATTGTGTAGCCTGTGGAAAACTCAAGTGTAGGTACACAGGAGGCAAATAATTTCTTAGAATTAAGAAGGTTTGACCTCCTAGACCTCCTGAAAGGTTCTCAGAGATCCCTTGGAGTTGCCAAACCATAACTTGAGAGCTGTTGCTCTCGTGTGTACACCAGAAGATGGGGTGATTGGTGAAGTAGGTTGTCAGGTACTGGAACCAGAGCAAAAATAGATACAACAAGAGAGAAGGAAAACATACTCATATCTGTGGGCAACAAATACTGCGTGCCTACCATGTGCCTGGATGTAAAGCATTGAAAATATTAACACATCAATTGTTCCTTGCCTTTGTCAATAGGAAAAATATCTTAGGATTGTAAATTAGCTATTTTACCTATATAACCTATTAATTGAGCAAATGACAAAAAGCTATGGGTAATTTGGTTACAGTTTTTAATAAATTTCTATTGTAATTGTCACAGCAGTGTCTGTGGACATTAGAAAATGAATCCTGTGACTGTGTTTTTATACATTACACAGCTGGTGTACAGGCAGTGTTTGGTGTCCGTGGGGATTTGCAAAACCCTTGCAAATAACTGTACCTGGCCTGCGTAGCTGCCCCTGCCACCTATCGCCCGAAGGCTGGGAACCATGGTTCTGTGGGTTTTCCCCCCCTCGGAAGTCATTCATCAGTTCTTGTCACCAGCTAAAGGTGTTGAGTGATAGAGTTGTTCTGGAGTTGTTTTGAGGCCATTATGACTTTTGGTGCCTTCAATTAAGATGGCGGGGTGTCATAAAGGAAAGCCAAAGACAAATAAATGCGTGTGCTTCTGGGGCTTCTGGTTCTCTTCACTTGCGCTGCTCTTGCCAAGACCAGTGGATGGGCACATGCAGATTGAGCACATCTCCCCTGCTCTGTGAAATATTGCCGAGAGCTTGTGGAAGAGAATCGTATCGAGAGAGTTAATACTGAGTTACAGAAAAGTGGAAGTGTGGTAATAGTGCAAGGGGAGGAGTGAGAAATTAAATGGTATCCTTTTTAGAAGTCTGCCTTATTGCAGTCTGCATTGCTCCTTGGGGATTTTTCTACTGAGTACAAGAAAATCAGCAAGCACTTCTTGAAAAACCCAGATGAAATTACTGCCATAAATTTTTATTTTTTTTTTCATGGTATAAAACCCTTAATTTAGATGGGGAGGGTTTATTACCAGTGTTTTCTTGGCATGGCTAAGTTCAATTAATTTCAGATGACAAGCTCACCCCCCCCTTTGCCTTTTCCCTTTTTTTTTTTTTTTTTTCCCAATATGTGGAAAGTACAATTTGTTATTGGTTTGCCTTTGGCTCTGGAGACCTCATTAAGGGCCCGAGAAAGGGATTCTATCTCTCTTTCTTTGACACCTTTCTGTTTTCTGCAGGATTCAGCCCATTTACATTGTCCCATGGAAAGTATGTATGGTGTGTGTAAGGGGAAGGTTACTAGATAAAAGTGGTGGTGTTTATACTTTTAAAATACTGATTCGAAATGACTATTGCAAGTTAAGAAATTGTTACCACAGTGTTCAGCTGAGATAGGGAGCTCAGCTTAAGATGAGGCCTCTGAAAAGAATGTGGGCACATTTAGACAGAAAACTTATTTAGCTGTTGTGACAGTTCATATGTAACATACCTGGTTGTTTGAAAGCAGGAACAAGATGTCAACAGAATATTGTATTTGCTCCTAACTCCTAAGGCATAGCATGCCGCACCTTCAAGTTCTTGTTCCTATCAGAATACTGTGAACATATCTTGCAAACAAGGGAAATAATCTATGGTGTTTTGTTTTGTTTTTCTCTGCATGGTAATATAGAATCTATTGTAGTGTGAATAAAAGAAGTCACAAGAGATTCATTACTGTTTGTGAAGTGTGCTGTCTAGGTCTTTCAGCATGTGATTCTTTATTTTACTTACAAAGTAGATATAAAAATTAGAATTGAGGTGATGGAGAATATATATTGCATAAATAAGCAATTCAAACCAAAGTTTTACCATTATAACAAATAAATACCCTGCTTCAGAGGTTGGAGATTAGAATCCTGTTACATTAAATGCTTGACAATTAATTAGCTATTGTCTATAAAGTTCCCAAGATGACAAGTTACTTAAACACTATTATTAGGAGTAGCTGGATTAGTAATAATAATGTTCAAGTGCCATGGGCAACAATGAGGAGATTTTAAAAATAAAGATAAATGGGTGTGATCACAGTCGAAGTGATTTGTGTGCTGAATGCCGAGCAGGCGGTCCCTGCGCGCAGTGTTTTCTGAGCCTGCCGTGTGGAATGTGCAGGGCTTGGCACAGTGTTCTGAGGAGGATGAGACAAAAGTGCTTCATTTGTTAATATTTTTTCTCTGCTTTTTGTGTATTGCTTAACCCCTTGTCAAAATAGTGTTCACTTAGCAAAATTAAAAAGAAAATAAGAAAGCTGACAGAAAATAGGCTCGGCAGAAGGCCAAGTATCAAAGATGAACCTCTAGCCGTTGCTGACAGGCATTGTTTAAGATTCCAGATATGCTAGATCATTCATTAATGTGTTTTGTTTTTTTAAATATGGTACATAATTGGATGGAGAAAAACGTGTGGGAATTTAACTTGATGGTACAGGTTTTTGTTCTGTGGAATTTATATCCTTAGGGCCCCATGCGTTTTGGATATAATTTTGTGAGAAAATCAACATGGAACCGAGAACTGGCCCAGTATCAGTAATAGGGGAAAATTTCCACAGACAATGATGCACATGTATCCTTATTGTGGAGAGTGAGCGGTGTGGGGCTTCTTGATTTTTAGAATCAAAGAATTAAATGGGATGATGTACAGAAGTAGTAGGGCCCATCAACTATTTCATATGTCCCTTACGTGACCCAGCCTCTGTTGCTGTCAGGTTTGGGCTATGTGACTCGCTCAAGCCAGTGGGCTCTGGGCAGAAGGGATGTGTGGCCAAAGCATTTAAAGGCCAGTGTGCCCCTTCCAACCCTTTCAGGGTTACTTTCCACTCTGCATTTTTTCAGTACTAGATAACAGGACAAAAGAGAACCATACACATTTTGAAATATATATGTGCCTCTAAATAATGACAAAAATTCAGCTTATGTTAACACATACCTATTTAGCACAATCTGCTGTTTAGAAGTATGCATAATAGCATTTTCTTCTCCATGAATATGGAATGTGGATGACAGACTAGTTCTGGTATTGTGAGTGGTCCTTGATACCTCATAGGAGTCCTGGAAAAACCTCACTGAGGAAAATACTGGGATAGGTTGAATTTGGTTTTAGATATTATAGACAAGTGCCTTAGCCGGCCAAATTCGTACAGTAAACCACTTTTATAAGTGATCAGATTTCTGTCTCTGATGCTTTGCCGGGAACCACTCAAATGTTGATCTTCCTAAAGATTTGTATTAATAGGAAAGTCAGGTGTTTTTGTAAAGCTAACAAAGTTCAAACATAGCAGTGTTAAGACCAAGGGGCACCTCAGCCTTCAATCCATTTGTTTTCAGCGGACCTAACACATTATTCTCCTCGAATGCCTCTTTCTATAACCCTGGCTGTTATCACCTTGGTGGTTTGCTTGCAGTTTGGTTCTAGCCAAGCTGGTTTAACTAAGACTTGGAAAAAATACTTTTAGCCTTGCCTGGACTTGAGAGAATAGGCGCTCTGAAGCCTTTATTTGCTGTAATGGCTGCTCAGCTAGTTGGTGGGAGTTCTGTAGCAACGAGGTTGGGAAATCCTCTAGTACATGATGGTTTTCGTTATAATAGGTCTGGCTGTAAGGGGCAGTCATCTGTATTGAGGAAAGTTCTTACTGGATACTTCATTTTTTCCCTCTCCCTTACTCTCTCTCCTCCCCGCAGCGTTCTCTTTATAATGAATTCTGAACCTTGAAAAACGGGACCCCGCTCTGCTCTATGTGTGGGGTCCAGGAATCCTGATTGTTTGGAAGAGCTAGCCAGCCAGCTTCTAACGCTATACTTAGGAAGTATCTTACTGAATAGGGCATCTTTTGTGATGAGTGAAATGATAAAAGAGGGAATGTAATTTGAAGGGGGAAAAAAAAAAGGAAAGCATATTCTTGGACCTACATTAGAGAATATAAATCACAGATCAATATAAAGTTCAGATAATACTTCTTCATCCAGAAATTATATGTGACAGCAATGAGAGGTTGGGAGAAGTTCTCTCCATGTGTACATTTTGAGAAGCACAGTGTTTTTATTTGGTACAGTTGCATATTCATTTCTAACAGACTGCATCTTAAAAGGATTGGACTTTTATAGATTCTATGAATATTCAGAGAGTCACCAAAACCAATTCCGTCTTTTACCTTATGCATCTAGAGCCATCTGTCATTTGCTCCCTAGATGGTCCTAGGTCTGTATTGTGAGCTCTCCCTTTTGAGAAGAAGGTGTTTCCTGTGTGGATGGGGGTGGGGGGAACATGTGGTACCTTTGCTGCCCTGGTTGAGAGTTTCCGCCCTCAAGGTGGATCTAGGTGTGTGTCTCTGTCTGTGTCACTAGGCCCCCTTGGGGATCTGGCGTCAGCTGTCTCATGCTTTTAGGGTGTTGTGTAGGACACTGACACAGCGAGAGGAGGCATAATGGCCGTTGCTGCTAGTAAGTCATCAGGGTACTTGGCAAGCCGGCAAAAGCTAGAAACCTTACTATTTTCATTTTAATTGGCGTGACCATTAGCCTAAAGCCCGAATTTTAGAAGTTGTCCCTTGAGCCCTCTCTCCCTTTTACCCTCTCATTTTCCTGATTCTGATTTGCATCTTCTAAAAGAAATGTTTCTCAACATTCTAAGCTCATATTCTTTTTAATAAATATAGAAATCTTACGCCTCCTTTAATGTTATTTAAGATAGCCACTAAAAAGCAAGAATTGTAACAAAGAATCAAGGCAATGACAGTCTTAGAGCAATGCCTTTTTTTTTTTACTTCAGTCACGTGAGATCAGTGTGAAAGTGGGGTCCGCTCGCTTGCCACAAGCATTTTTCCTGTTGTTGCTAGTGACAGAGCACAGCATAGGTAACTTTCACACCAACCTGTTCAACTGCTTTGTTTTCACGGTCACCAAGGGTGGAGAGCCTGCTTTGCAAATATAGTCTATGTTATTGTAATTCTGAGAGTGCATGTTCAGACTACACATGTGCCCATCTTCCCCAGAAAAGATGTTGATATGACTCCCATGCCATTTCCCACCACCTCACTGCTTTAAATACTTAACTATAAAGAGAAAAACAGATGAAAGTAATTAAGAGGGGATAAGTAAGACATTCTTATTCATGAGCACATCCGCATCTCCTGGCCACAGTCCCCATGGGTCTCTCTTATTGCTCCTCCTCTTTGCTGTCCTGACCACCCTCAGACCCACCTGCCCAGCAGTTGGGCCCCCCACTGCAGCCTTATTTGGACAGGAGCAATCCGGCATCACCGATTCCCATCACGGTCATAATGCTGCGGGACGGAGACTTGTGGTGCCTTAAATAATAAGAAAGACTTGGTACAACAATAGCGTAAGACGCCCAGGACAAATGTGAGTTCTGTTTCCTTTCCTTCCCTCCCCGGAATTCACTGTTTTTGCTTCCAGAATCATCTTTGGGTCTTCTCATGTATGAATAGTAAGAGAGGACAGAGTTTTCATGGATGAAATCCTAAGTGGGTTTTACTGATTTATCCATGTGCCTTCATCTCTTCTCACTTTGGTTCCAGTCCTCCTTACAAGGAGGATAGGACTTTTGCATTTTTTTAATGTTTATTTACTTATTTATTTTGAGAGAGCGAGAGAGCGAGCGAGCAGGGGAGGGGCAGAGGGGGAGTGAGAGGAGCCCAAGCAGCCTCTGCACCGTCAGCACAGAGCCCAGTGTGGGGCTCAATCCCACGAACCCTGAGATCATGACCCAAGCCGAAATCAAGAGTCAGATGCTCAAGTGACTGGGCCACTCAGGTGCCCCTTTTGCATTCTTTTAGTGGTGAGAGTGGGTATAAGAAAACCAGCATTCTTTGAGGATCTCCATGTGAGTGCAGGCACTGGGCCGAGTATTTTACTAGCATCATTACATAGAATCCTCACAGTGTTCCCATGAGATGAGAATAATTATTTCCTTTTCATAGATGAAGAATGATCTTCATGAGATGAGGCACAGGGATGTTACGTGGTTAAGTTGCTCTGCAGTGGTGGAGTCAGAATCCAACCAAGCTCAAAGCCATTTCTCTTTACACTGTAGAGTTAGTTGCTCTGTTGGTTCCAATGAAAGGAATGATCATTTCAAAAACATGTTTAAACTTTTCTGGTTTTTGGGTAGGCAGAAGAAGAAAAAAAAATTAATTAGGTAATCCTTATTATTCTTTGGAAAATAATGACTTTACTCTGCCTGGTAACGATTTGCTGTAGGGTCTGGGGCAATGTTTTCCATACCTTGCAGTTTATAGACTAGAAAACCAAGAACATTATAATCACTGGACTCTGTTTTCACTTGTTATTGTAATTAGAATGATGATCCCCTTTCATATGGGAAATCAATGTATTTTCAAGAATAAAAGTATTATAGGTTGGCCTAGGGGAGCCTTTTTGATAACCTGTGAGGGTAACTATCTTTCCCTGCTTCTTTACAATAATATTTGGAGATTTTTAACTTTGGATCCATTTTGATAGAAGTTGTAATGATGAGAATATAATGTACATACAATGAATCTTTGATCCTGTTATGTAAAAACAAATGTTCACATATAGAAAAAACGAGTGAAAGACATTTCTATAATTTTTAAGTTGCTCTTTGTACTCATTGTAGAACAGTCCTGTGATTTTTATAATCTCGCTCTAGAGTTTAGATTCAAACACATAACAATTAGTTAATACCACTCTGGTGCTGGCATCCCAGCCGTTTTTCTGGGCTTACAGAAAATAATTCACTCATTGTCATGACTCTATGTAAGGTTTTTGGTTTCACTTTGATTTCTTTTTTTATTCTCCAGAACATTTTTTAGGAGCAACTTAGATTTGAGTAAAAGACTTTAAATTCGGTGAGGAAAATTGGCAATAGAAAAATGGCCAGATGTTGAAATGTACTGATATGTGCTGAGATAAGCCATTCTAATAAAAATAAATAAATAACAGGAGCTAACGTTTTGTTATTACCATTCACCATGGAAAAATTTTTCTATTGAACCTCTGCCTTTGGAAATTGCATTTTGAGCCTTTGACCACTGGAGGGCGCTGTGCTACTGCAAACTACCTATTCAAGTCATAAGTCATCAAATCTCTTCATTTGTTCTTCTCACTAAAAAGATAAAGGATTTATATTCTTGTAATGCCAAATCAGTTCATACTTAACATTCAGCCCTTAGCTGTAGAAACTTGTTTGAATGACAGTAATGGCTTCATTTCAAGTTATTTAAATGTTTAATGCTGTGTAATTTACTCAAATGTGTATAATCCTTTATTTAACTGGATGAAAATAATATACTGTTAACATTGTTTTTAGCATTAATTAATTCGACTAATTGAAGTTAAAAACACTAAAACCAATTTCCTCGTTTTGTTGCATGATCAGACTGCAAAGAGGTATCCCCCCCTGGCCCGGGCTGATCTTGGTTCAGTGCTTACCTCCCCTCAGCCCTGCTCTCTGCCCCACACACACTCCACCCTCTCCCTGCTATTTCTGTAGTTAATTTGATTTCAGTATACTGACAGCTACGGTTGGTAGCAAAACTGATTAACTGTAGATCGTTTCCCCTCTGAAAACTTGTCTTTGCAATGCATTATGACAGGAGCTTCCTAACATTATTTTGTTATTCCAAAATAAATGTAGTAATGATTGAAATCACCAAATTACTCCCACCTTAAAAGGAGGGAGAAGAGATGGAAGTACTTGTTGACATCACTAGTCATGGCAGTCGGTGAGAACTCATTTTCAGCAGGAAAAGGTGGAGCCTCAGCATTCCTGCCTGAAGACCCCAGGAACACAGCTCTGGTTGCCATTGACTCTTAGTAGTAATGACAAACAAAAACCAAAAGCCCCTGCTGTTTTCAAAGCTTTGGTATGGTCTTGGAGATCAGAGGAGAATAAGTCAAAACCAGGTAACACCTTTCTGGCAGCTTGTTTATACTACTGTGATGTGTTATATTAGAACTGCCCATTACAGTTCTCTGTTTGTAGGCATACATGATTCTTTCTCCTTAAACATGGCTCCTCCAGGGTGCCAGAGAAAGGAATATTTTTGCTTTTTGGAATTGTTGATGAATATCTTTTATTCGTCTAATTGTTAGGTCACAGTATGCTTTGTTATCTTAAACTCTGGAAGTTTTGCCTACAAACTGGACAATTTTTTAAGGCTTAAAAATGCAGAAGCAGCTCATTATTTTTAGATTAAAATCTAGATTAGAATTGTCTTAGTTTAAAAAAACGCCAAAAAAAAAAAATTGTCAACTCCTCACAGTATTTTATGTCCTCATGTGATCCTGTATATGCAGTGGCACTATTTTGTTTTGTGAATAAAATCTTAAATAGAAAATTTAAATTTAACTTCATGAGCAAAAGGCAGTCTCATTTAATTTAATGAGCAAAGTACACATTGGCTCTGGTTTATTTGTTTATCAACAATTTTTTTAAAGACTTATATGACATTTGCACCGCAACATAATTTTCCTTTATCATAATTTTAAACATTATATGTGTATGTTTTATAAATATACATATATTAAAATATGTATTTCTTAACCATTGTGTATACTGTTAAAAAACAAAATTCAGCTGAGTCAATTTGAGTAGCTAATAGGCTTTATTCAATGATTCATGAATCAAGCAAATAGAAAAGATCTTGGAGGATCTGTACAAAATGGAAAACTTTTGTTGGCAGAAGGAGGCAGGACAAGGAAAAGGCAGACTGCCTCATCTTTCTTTGGGAGATGGAAGGGTTGTATCAGGCAGATCACCTCTACTGCTGACCAGGGACTTCTAGACTGACCCATTAAGATTAAATTCCTGGGAAAGCTTCAAATTGCAGTTAGGTTCGGTGTTAAGTTTCGGTTTGGGGACGTGGGCTTAACGTAAGTGACTCCATTTTGGGCCAGTTGTGTCTTCTTTTTTTTGATCAGACTCTCAGCTTAACTAAGAAACATGACCAAAACTTCAGTGCCACTTCCAGCTGCCACTGTGAAGTTCTCTCAGTTTTTGTTGGTTCCTTGTGTGGTATTCACAGATCATGACATTTTCTGCTTGATCTCTGTGGTATTCACAGGTCATAACTTAAGGCGCATGATTTTGATTTTGATTTTACGTTTATTTACTTTGAGAGAGAGTGAGAGAGCGAGGGAGGGGCAGAGAGAGAGAATCCCAAGCAGACTCTGCACTGTCAGTGCAGGGCTCAGACTCACAAACTGTAAGATCAAGACCTGAGGCAAAATCAAGAGTTAGTCGCTTAACTGACTGAGCCACTCATGTGCCTCTCAGGTTCACAATTTTTTTTTTTTTCCAACGTTTATTTATTTTTGGGACAGAGAGAGACAGAGCATGAACGGGCGAGGGGCAGAGAGAGAGGGAGACAGAATCGGAAACAGGCTCCAGGCTCTGAGCCATCAGCCCAGAGCCCGACGCGGGGCTCGAACTCACAGACCGCGAGATCGTGACCTGGCTGAAGTCGGACGCTTAACCGACTGCGCCACCCAGGCGCCCCTGGGTTCACAATTTTTAAGTCAGTCATTGTTCTCATTCCTTTTCTAACGTTTCTTGTCTTAGGGAGATCCTTTGCTTGGTAGTTAATGGGTGTGAACATGCATTTAAGGCTTTTAAGAGAATAGAACACACCAGGGAGATTACCGTGGTTATTATAACTGGAACTGTGTCCCCAAGATTCAAACCAGTCAAAATCAAATAGGTCAAAGAAAGAGCCCACTGATGGAGTCACCTTTTTAAAACCAAGTGGCTTCTGCAGTGATCTTATGTAATTGAGTTTCAGCCTCCCCAGAAGTGTTAATCCAGGTGCAGCAGGTGGTGTTGGCCATAGCACAGACACCTCCTTGCTCAGCTAAAAGTTAATCAAGGGCTATCCTATTATCAAGGACAACTTTGGCCAGAGAGTCTGAGGATTTTCACTGGGCAACTATTGGGTTAGCAGCAGATTCCGTGGTACTTTGAGAGTTAAGGAAAGGTTCCTGATCATAACCTCATTTGTATTCACTTCTAACCAAGGAGGTAGCACCCTGCCAATGGAAGCAAATTCTGAATCATGAATGTTTCCTGATAATCCCCATTTGAATCTGTGGCTCAAGACAGGAAAGGTGACAGGCATAGAGGCCAGTAAAAATTTTAGGGTCTATAGACCACAAGGTGATTTTATTCTGGTTATCCCCCATGTCCCTCTCTTTGAACAGAGCCCAGTCACACGTTTCAGTGTTTGGGGTTGTTAACCAGAGACAGAGACGTTGACCACAGTGTTGCTAGCTAGCATCACGGACAGATTGGACTTTTGATGACAAATACAGCAGTCTGAAAGGTGCCCCCCCCCCGCCTTACCAATGGTTTGGGAGCTATGGATGATAGCATTATCTTTCCAGGCCAATGCCAGAGTGAAGGAAAGAGAGAAGAGAGGGCTTCATGTTTAGTTAAAATATGAAGTCTTGATCCAGCATCTTGGGATGAAGCAGTCTACCTCAATGTCAGCTACTTCTTTTCCTAGTCAGTTTGCTTTGGAGGTCTCCAACGTTGGCATAAGACCACATGTCAGGTGGAGCCTTTTTTACCTGTAAGATGTGTATTCAGAGTTCAAGTCCCTGAAGTTTGGCTGCCAAACTTCTTAAATTCTTATCCAGTTCAGTTTTATGATCTTAAAGTTGTCAGAAACCTGTACTTGTCAAAGGTCCTTTTCTTGAATTTCCTTGAAGATGAAGTACTCTTGTAAGAATACTTTTGCAAAGAAAGCATCAGAGTAAAACAATAGCTCCTGTAGATGACAAAAGACTTAAAAATTCCCATTGTTAGGGGTACCCAGCTGGCTCAGTTGGTAGAACGTGAAACTCTTGATCTCGGGGTGGGGAGTTCAAGCCCCACCTTGGGCATAGAGCTTACTTAGAAAAAAAAAAAAAAAAGCCACTGTTAAAGATCTGAAGAGAGCTGATTATAATGGAATTGACAAAGAAATTTGTCATTTCTGTGACAGAAATTTGTTATTTCTGTGACACACAATATTTTAAGAGAATAACTGGAAATATAACTGACAAATATTACATATCAGATTTTTAGAGATTTTATATAATTTCTGGAACACATATTAATAACATATGCATACAAGGATATCCATAAAGACGGTTTAACATCACTTATTTGAAAATGCTTCTCATGTGGATTATTATGTCAAATACACTTAATTAGTTTAACATCTTCCTTTTTGTAAGGAGAGAGAATGAGTCTTAAGAGGTTCCAGAGACTCTCTTGAAAGTTTCTAAATTAGTTCAAGATCAAAAAGACTTCATTTAGAATTTGATTTTGGAAAGCTTGTCAAAAATATCAAAAGGTTTTAAAACACTTGGTTGAAAAGGATCATAGGTCAGTGTGAAACAATACTTAGTTATCTGTTTAATCATGGTGACAATTAAAGATTTTGCAGACAAATATGCAAAATTAAATAGTTGCATAACTTCTTATTAAGAGTAGACCAATAAACTAAAAACACTTGTCTTTTTAGTAGATGAAAGAAAATTAAGACTTAGTTGTACATACGCATACTATTGATACTTTTTTCAAAACCCTTATAACAAATTTGGTCTTGTACAGCTTGACCGCACACAGAATTCCTTACTCGACATTTTTTTTCCCACAGACTTCCTACAGCTTGTCCTGTTTTTCCTCTTTTCCACTTTGAAATAAGCAGCCTTGCTTTAGGACAAAATTACATTCTTTTCCCTCAACAAAAAAAGCATTTCCATTCCTCATATCTTCTTTTACTGAACACACACATCCTACTTTCCTTGTATACAGAGTTGTCTCTCTTGATATTTCTAGTAGTTTTAGTTACATATGTGAGAATTCTTAACCCTTAAAAACCTAATTTCTAATGAAAATAAACAATTGTGAACATTGTATAGCTTGGCAAATTTATAAATATCTTTTATAATTTTTAGAACATATGCTTTCTCATAGTAAATTTCTCAGCATGGCACAAAATATGTTTACTAATAGACCCACATATCTTTAATTCCTCTGCAAAAGGAAGCAAAAAGTGGAAAAACCTATGTTTGGTAATTAATGTTTTAGTATTTTATCTTATTTAGAAATAATCTATATTCAATGAATTTAACTTGATTCAACCTTTAACTTAGCAAAACTTTAACGGCTTCAGGTGTTGAAAAGATTTAGGGAAACTTTAAAAATTTTTTATCTTACTCATACCTATCTAATTTACTTGTTCTTAACAGTTATGTGTAGATTACCTACAAAAGCTTCATGAGACATTAGACAAAGTCAGCCATCATCCCAAGCTATTTTTGCTGCTGACAAATTTTGTAAGAGATAACATGAACTCATTTGACCTTTAGTAAGTCGAGGGAGAATAAAAGCTGTATGTCTGCATTATTTTTAATTTGGATAACTGAAGACATATCTATGTTAATTAAACCAACAAACTTTAGTCATTAAAAATTTTTTTTTAATGTTTGTTTATTTTTGAGAGAGAGAGAGTGCAAGCGGGGGAAGAGCGGGGTGGGGAGAGAGAGAGAGAGAGAGAGAGAGAGAGAGAGAGAGAGAGAGAGAG
>NW_024412394.1:5277197-5280327 GCF_014898765.1 Herpailurus yagouaroundi | reverse complement strand
AGAGAGAGAGAGAGAGAGAGAGAGAGAGAGAGAGAGAGAGAGAGAGAATCCAAAGTAGGCTTCAGGCTCTGAGCTGCCAGCACAAAGCCAAATGAGGGGCTCGAACCCATGATCATGACTGAGCCACAGTCGGATGCTTAACTGACTGAGCCACCCAGACGCTCCTAAATTAGTTATTTTTAATGTTTATTTATTTATTTTGAGAGAGAGAGAGCAAGCATGAGCAGGGAAGGGGCAGAGAGAGAATCCCAAGTAGGCTCTGTGCTGAGGGGCTCAAACTCAAAAACTGAGATCATAACCTGAGCCAAAATCAAGAGTCAGATGCTTAACTGACTTAGCCACCCAGGCACCCCTAAGCCTAAATTTATTTTAATACCAAATATTTTTTCTCAGTTTCTGTGAACCTGAAATTCATTTGGGTTGGTTTCTGTTCTTAGAATTTCATTTCTGTAAATACTTCATTTTCTTAATACCAATTAAATAGAGCTCTTTTACAAATTAATCTTAATGATAACTATCCAGAGGTAGAAAAATACCATAAATCCACAGCACATCTATGTATAGACACCCTCAACAGAGACCTTATAGTTTCTGTTTTAAAATTACTGCTGTGAATCAGGTACAGAACTCACTAATGATAAAAGAAGTTGGATCTAAGTTGTTTTTCTGCTTTTGTAAAGATTTGTGAGATAAGGACAGTTGGTTTTAATTCTTTAAACAATGGGGTTGTAACTTAAATAATACCATAGGCTGGTCCACCCACAAATCCTTTCACAAGAGCTTTGGAAGGTTTTTCTTTGCCTCTGGGTACTTTAGCTTTAGGGACAAAGCCTACCAGGTTCTGAACTTTTAACCAGAGAGATACTTACAAATCCTTTTAATTATGTTAACCAGTTTTCAGTCAGGACAAACAACAGCATTTCTGAGAGTATTAAATAACCCTCTTGGATGTAAGAGAGGTCCCCAAAGAGGATACAAAAGATATTTTGTTTTCCTCTGTCTACTGGGGACTACAGGCCGAAATCTGGGAGAGCTGACCCTGATAAAAATTCTCACTCTTGCTGACTTCTGCCAGTTTCCCCAGGATCTACTCGGCAGGCTCAGAGTGGGGTTTAGAGAGGGTAGCTCCGATATCTCCCAGAATTGGACAAGGTTTTTCATTAATTTTAATTTTAGTTTCCCTTTGCTATGTAAGGGAATAATAGCAGTTTACTAGAAAAAAACCCTTGGAATCCCGTCAACCTCCAGGGAGGGACCCATACAGGGGCCCTTCTTTGGGAGCAGATATGAGAGCATCTATAAAGCCACTAACTTGATGACTTTGTTTACAGTTTTGTTTCAAAGTCCTTTCAAAGTGCTCGGCTATGGCAATGAGTTCAGTCAGAACAGTGGCCTCCCATTCTGTTTTCTGCCTTTTTATCAATCCACTAATCTCAGGAGGTAACCCTTTTAAAAAACTTTTGAGGATCCTCCCTGGGTTTGGGAAATTCTTTGACTATGGCTTTAGATCAGCTTTTGACCTGGGAATGAGATACCTGAAGAGGAACCTTATAACCTCGAGTGGTCTCATTTTAAAAGGTAACTGTTTAATAGTCTCTTCAGAGAGGAAAGGCAATTGAGACAGAGGATCACTAGACTGAGTGTCAAATAAAGGAGGACAGAGAAAGGCAGTAGGAGTTAAGTCAGTCTTGCCATCTTTTGTTTTAGGTACCTCTTATATGTTTATATATATATTTTTCTAGTCTCTTGCGGCAAATTTTTCAATGAAGGTATTTTGGAATTTTAAAGCCTTTTGGAAGCTTCTCATGCCGGTTAAAATAGGCATCCCATTCTGTTTGTTTAATTTGGGAGCCCTTGCTTTTCCATGCACTTCTTCAGTGATCTCCCCAGTCGGAGCATTTCTCATAATGGCCATTGTAATTCTTGCCTGTAATTCCCCCAGAGAGCTGGCAGCAGTTTGATAGGACCCTAGCCACAGATGGAGTTTAATCCACCTTTTATGTCTAGCCATATCTAGCTGTAGATGGGGTGTAACCCATATTTTGGGAGCCCTCAAATGGTTACCACACCAAGTTCTCAGGACACAGTAAGATTTTGCATTTTTGTGTATGCTTACAGCTTCTGAGACCATAGTTATTAGACATAAAATAAGTAGGTGGTATGTTCAGTTCTTTGAAGTTAAAGGATCCTAACTTTCTTTTTTATTTATGTATTTATTTATCCTTTTATCTAAGCTTTGGGGTCTCAGAGCCAAATTAATACCTAAGAGGG
The DNA here is from genome assembly GCF_014898765.1 of Herpailurus yagouaroundi. Classification (NCBI taxonomy): domain Eukaryota; kingdom Metazoa; phylum Chordata; class Mammalia; order Carnivora; family Felidae; genus Herpailurus; species Herpailurus yagouaroundi. The sequence goes on along the minus strand of NW_024412394.1, from coordinate 5,278,056 downwards.
AGGTACTGCAGGATTGGAGATTGTGTGGTGTTTTACAGTGTACCTTGCACAGAAATGTACTTGAGGTCGGTGGGTGATGTAGTATCACTCTAACCCATTCCCTGACCAACTTATCCTAATATGGGAGTCTTTGAGTAGGTGGTGAACATTCTAATGCTTTTAAATGCTTGGCTTGTGCACACCAATTTTTGCAGCTTTTTGGTTTCAGAAATCCCTATTAGCAGTAGCCTTGGTCTTCACAAAATAAGACAAACATACATGTACCTTAGCATAGCGGTAACCAAGAGCCGTTACTAGACACTGGCCAAGAGAAGGGCCTGTATGCACCACCAGTAATTCCCAATCTGGAACTGGGACTGGGGAAAGGACTGAACCTAGTGGACCCCAAAAATGAGAAGTGGAGACTGGACTGGGGTTCCAAACAACAAGGGAATTGCAGGCTGGAAAGCCAATTAGATCAGGAGCACAACACAAAAAGAGCGGCGCTCACGCCCTGGAGAAACTTCCTGATGGCCTTCAAAAATGGTGAGAAAGACAGTTCACAGGGTACCATGCCTGTATTTTTTGTTGTCCCCAGATATCATCAGGATTTGCTTAAGATCCCGCTACTGCCACCAAATCTGTTAAAAAACAAAATTCAGCTGAGTCAGTTTGAAGATCTAATAGGCTTTATTCAACAATTGATCAATCTAGCAGCTAGAAAGGAGCTCAGAGGACCTGTACAAAATGGAAGGCTTTTGGGGCGCCTGGGTGGCGCAGTCGGTTAAGTGTCCGACTTCAGCCAGGTCACGATCTTGCGGTCCGTGAGTTCGAGCCCCGCGTCAGGCTCTGGGCTGATGGCTCAGAGCCTGGAGCCTAT
>NW_024412394.1:5152632-5277097 GCF_014898765.1 Herpailurus yagouaroundi | reverse complement strand
TTCAGCCAGGTCACGATCTTGCGGTCCGTGAGTTCGAGCCCCGCGTCAGGCTCTGGGCTGATGGCTCAGAGCCTGGAGCCTGTTTCCGATTCTGTGTCTCCCTCTCTCTCTGCCCCTCCCCTGTTCATGCTCTGTCTCTCTCTGTCCCAAAAATAAATAAACGTTGAAAAAAAAAATTAAAAAAAAAAACAAAATGGAAGGCTTTTGTTGGCAGATGGGAGCAGGACATATTCTTTGGAAGATGGAAGGGTTCTATGAAGTGGATCACCTCACTACTGATGACCAAGGAATTCCAGACTGACTTGTTCCATTCCTGGGGGAGGTTGAAACTACAGTAGGTTAGGTGTTAAGTTTCGGTTTGGTGACGTGAGCCTGTCAGATGTGACTCTGGAGCTTGTTGTCTCTTTCTTTTTTTTTAAAAAAATTTTTTTTTCAACGTTTATTTATTTTTGGGACAGAGAGAGACAGAGCATGAATGGGGGAAGGGCAGAGAGAGAAGGAGACACAGAATCGGAAACAGGCTCCAGGCTCTGAGCCATCAGCCCAGAGCCTGACGCGGGGCTCGAACTCACGGACCGCGAGATCGTGACCTGGCTGAAGTCAGACGCTTAACCGACTGCGCCACCCAGGCGCCCCTGTTGTCTCTTTCTTAACAACTCACATAATAGTTGTCTCAGTTGTGTAAAACAAAATAGTTGACACAAAATACTATGTTTATTCTTAAATGTATGCCATATGGCTCTTTTAGGAGATGAGTTTATGAAATTAATGAATGACAGGATGATACAAGTTTAAAAATCATTGTTTTAGTTATATTGTTCTTCTCTCTCAAGTCCATAAATGACAAGGATGCCCAGCACTTTATAAAGAGGCCTGCCTTCCATTTGATCTTTATAAACACTATGTCAGGGAGTCTTCATAAATATTATATCCCCATTTTATAGTGAAGGACATGGAGCTATCAGAACATTAAAATTACTTTCCCGAGATCCCAGTATTAGCGTGTTGTGAGGCTGAGGCTGAGACTGAGCTCGGTTTCCTGCTCTTTCCCTCCATCCTCTCTTCTTTGAAGGCTGCTGTGGACCCTGAGGGGTGGCTGTGAATCCCAGGAGAGCCCTCCTGCAGGGGAAAGCTGGCCTTTGTTTCCCTGTGTGTTCTAGACTTGCTTAGGCTGTTTTTGTGTCAGTTTTCTCTAAAATGAGATATAGTTAGTCTTCGTCCAGTTTTATCCAAGACATCATAAATAATAACGAAGTTGTAATTTATTAAAAATTTTAAGCCGGGGGGGTAAAAAAATCTACTAACATTGTGGTTGTTGTTTGTTGTTATTGTTTTGTTTGTTTTTGTCTTATTTTACCTCCTATGTTTCTGGAAGGGGCAAATGGCTCTTTTCTTCTTCTTTATGAAAAACAGTAAGCAGGCTTGAAAAGGAAAGTGCTGGAAGTAAACAGATGGATGAGGCATCACTGAAACACAGGGAAGCAACTCTAATTATTCCTAATAAGCCTTCTTGCGCCAGGTGGAGGACTCAGGCTTTGTTTTTCTTCCTTCATTGCTTCCTAGGTTTGTAGTTTCTTCTCACTTGAGAATGAGGTCCTTTTTTTTTTTTTTTTTTTAATTTTTTTTAATGTTTTTATTTATTTTAGAGACAGAGAGAGACAGAGCATGAGCAGGGGAGGGGCAGAGAGAGAGGGAGACACAGAATCTGAAGCAGGCCCCAGGCTTTGAGCTGTCAGCACAGAGCCCGATGCAGGGCTCGAACTCACAGACTGTGAGATCATGACCTGAGCTGAAGTTGGTCGCTTAACTGACTGAGCTACCCAGGTGCCCCCTTTTTTTTTTAAATGTACTTATTGGTGTGTGTTAATAGATAGGCTGATTTCTTTAATAGATGCAATGTTATCAGTGTTTGACTGCAAAGATTAAATTAAACCATAAATTAAGACATAACATTTCCTGAAGACATTTTATGTTTTAATCAGTGCTAAGATGAAAAAGATAAATAACTGCTCAAGTAGCAATAAAGTGAAGAAAACGAACCAGTGTTACCACTTAATATTATGCAAGAAAAAATAATTCCTTGTTAAGTACATGTAAATAAATACTAGTCAGTTACCAAATAAAGGTAAGAAGGGCTGTAGCTCATTTAGGTGATTTCTTGTGATGGTGTGTAGCCTGGACTGGGGACTTTGCTGGTAGTGCCCATAACACAGTGTCACTCTTCTTTAACCAACACCTTATCTCTCTTGCCAGCGTCTTAATAGTTGAGAGTGCGTACTGTCGCATCACAGTATTGTGTCTTGCAGGTACTTCACAGGGATGGGGACATCGCTTTCATCTCTGTCATCACTGCCAACCTATTCTTGAGACGTCTCTTCTCTGTGCTTGAGTTTCATGGTTTTTGTCCCTTGTCTTGTCCCCCTCATGCCTTCCCTTGAAAAGCTTCCTCTCAACCCAACCCTCACACCTAGTGACATCTTTTCCCTTTCACCTCAAAACTTTCACTGCTTTTTGTCATCCAAGTGCCTTTGGGGGCTTTGTTATTCTGGCTTTTATGCCATTATCTAACACGTATAGACCCCCAACTGACTCAGAGGAAGCCACAGTGAGGTTACCTGGTGCCTTCTCTGGAAAAATCTGCACATTAATGTTGAGCCCTTTTCCAGCTTGGATTCTGTCTGCCTTTGACCCTGCAGATCATGCTGGCCAGCTTGAAATGAATTTATATAACCTTCGTGTCAAAAGGACTTTAAGTTCTCTCCTGTCAGACTCTCTTTTGCCATCTCTCACCTTCTCCACTCTTCTCATTGACAGGTCTCTCTGGGGTGTGGATTCCAACTAGACTGCAACATCTAGTACTGAGTTCCCTGCCTTCAAGTGTCAAATAAGAACGAGCCTTTGAATTGGACATGCCTTTTGAGATTGTAGTGTCCATGCCTCTCATTTTATAGGGGAGGCATATGGTGCCCAGAGAGACCGTGGGATTTGCCTAAGGACATTCAGCAAGTGGGCAGCAAACCCAGGACTAGCATCTTATCCCCCTGGCTCTTAAGCCATCCAGTAGGGTTTCCTCTACACATTCCTGCCATCTGGCCACCGCCGAGCAGAACCTGTGCAGGCCGGGCAGATTTGGAAGAGTTACACTGGCTGCTTTTTGGAGACTAATGTAGGTCGTTGGCCAGCACCAGGAGATATGGCCCCACTCAACACTGGGCTATACTGATCTCTGTCAAAAGCACAAAGAACAGAGGCAGGGGATTTGACCAGATGGAAATGCTACATTGCTGAGGTTAAAAAAACAACACATTTATTTAAAAAAAAATTTTTTTTTTTCAACGTTTATTTATTTTTGGGACAGAGAGAGACAGAGCATGAACGGGGGAGGGGCAGAGAGAGAGGGAGACACAGAATCGGAAACAGGCTCCAGGCTCCGAGCCATCAGCCCAGAGCCTGATGCGGGGCTCGAACTCACGGACTGCGAGATCGTGACCTGGCTGAAGTCGGAGGCTTAACCGACTGCGCCACCCAGGCGCCCCGAAAAAAACAATACATTTAAAAAGACAAAATTAAAAGGTAAATGGCAAAGTGGGAAAAATACAAAATTTATGACCAAAAAAAAAAAAAAAAAAAAGTTAAAGTCTTTACTGTTTGGCTTTTAAAAAGAATAAGATGAATAACCTAGAAGCAAAATGGGAATAGGATATGTGACCGTGGCAATAGAGAGTTCAGGAAAGAATGTGTGAAAATAAATGTTTATGTGAAGAAAAGACCACCCTCCTTGTGAAATGAAGAGAAACCATTTTGTGCTTATCAGATGGGAAAATACTCTGAATTATGCTCATAGTCATGCTAATAAGGGTGGGGTAAAACGTTCTGTCATACATGCCTGTCCTGGGAGGATTAGTTATAGGAATTATGATACATAAATATAATGGAATTGTCCCACCATTAAAACAGTTTAAGGAGAATTTTGTATGACACAAAAATGTTCACGAGTTGACTTGTAACAAGTGGAAAAAAAAGATACTAAAATAAGTGATATTCTAATTTTTTAAATGACATATGTGTATATGCACTTTTTTAAAAGCTGTAAGGAAATACACCAAATGTTAAGTGTTTATCATTGAACAGAGGGATTATGAATGATTACTCTTCTCTTGAAATTTTTTTACATTTGCTAAATTTTCTGTAATGAATGTGTACTACTTTTAAAGTTAAAGAAACATTTTTTATAAGAGGGATTGAGAACTTGGGGCGCCTGGGGGGCTCAGTCAGTTAAGTGTCCAACTTCGGCTCAGGTCATGATCTTGTGGTCCCTGAGTTTCAGCCCTGAGTTGGGCTCTGTGCTGACAGCTTCGGATTCTGTGTCTCCCTCTCTCTCTGCCCCTCCCCTACTCATGCTCTGTCTCCCTCTCTCTCAAAAATAAATAAACTTCAAAAAAAGTTTTAAAAGAGTGATTGAGAACTCACCTTTAGATCACACGTTCTGTGCAGATCTGCTTGTTCTCATCTGCCCTATTTTAAAAGCTGTCTCCCACTCTTCGGTGTGCAGATTGTGTCTCTGTAGTGAGGTGAAGGCCACTCGGCACAGTGGGAATAGACCCAGCCTAGGAGCCAGCATGAACCACTGAGCTGTGTAAATACGTTCTGGCCTGAAGCTCATTGCTCCTCCACCAATGGTTTCTTCATTTACAGAGTGAAGGAGTTGGTTCCCAGTTTCTACAATGCCCCTTGCAGCTCCAAAATTGGATCATTCTGATTTTCCCCAAGCTCCTCAGGAATCTTGTTTCCTTTTTATGTCCCCTTATATCATCTCATTGATCCTAGTCTGGGAGGCCAGATCCACCTTAAAATCTTGACTCTGGGAAGTTTTGTTGTCCGTGGTATTTTAAAAAAACAGAAAGAACCCCTTCATAGATACTTTCTAAAACCTTCCTAGAGTTGCCTTTTCTAAGCAGGTATTTTATTCTCTGTTACAACTATTTTTATATTTTTGCATCCATTTTTTAAGTTCTAGACCAGGGGTCAGCAAGCTTTTTTGGTAAAGGGCCTATAGTAAATATTTTAGACTTTGTGGGCCACACAAAAGTCTCTGTGACACGTTTGTCCTTTTTTCTTTGAAACAACCCTTTTAAAAGATGTAAAATCCATTCTTGGGGCATCCGGGTGGCTCCGTTGGTTAAGCGCCTAACTCTTGATTTCAGCTCAGGTCATGATCTCGCGAATTTGTGAGTTCGAACCCTGCATTGGGCTCTGCGCAGGCAACACGGAGCCTGCTTGGGATTCTCTCTCCCCCTCTTTCTCTGCCCCTGCCCCACTCGTGCTGTCTCTGTCTCTCTCAAAATAAGTAAATAAACTTAAAAAAAAAATAAGTAAAAGATGTAAAATCCATTCTTAGCTAGGAGGCCACAAGTAAGCCATGATTTGCTGACCTGTGTTCATAACCGTAGAGAAACAAGAAATTATTTTCTCATAGCTGGTGCTGCTTGCAAACTTGTTCTCCTTTCCCCATATTTCTAAGCCAGGTCGTCAGACTATAAATAAAGTAATCTTTCAGGATGACAGAAGAGAATTTATATAATGGGTAACCGAAAGCACATTATTTTGTCTGGTTCATCAAATGTCTATTGAACCAGAAGCTCAGAGATGAAATCTGCATTATAGGACTGTTTTAAGTTCTTTTTTATATGATTTTCTTTGTACTATCCCTGGAAATACCTTGGAATCCTAGATTTGGGTGAAGACTCAAAAAGTTGACTCTCACACTTTCAGGAGGGCTACATCCAGTGCTTTAAACTCTCCTTTCTAAACATAGTGCTTAGTTAAGAGTGCAGATTTTATAATCAAACGGACATGGGTTTTGTCCCAACTTGATCATTTATCCACTGTGGGCTTTCAATTTAGTTAGCCGTCCTGAGCCTCAGCTGCCTCGTCTCTAAAATGAGGACAATAACCTCATAGAGTTGCTGTTAAGTGTCGAAGGAAATCAGGCTTACAACACAGCCTTGGTATGGCTCTTGGCACTCCTGGGGGCTACTCAGCTGGTAGAGGATTATTATTATCCCTTTGTTTTTAAAATTTTTTATTGTTTTTTAAATTCCAGTATGATTAACATAGAGTGTTATATTAGTTTCAAGCGTACGATATAGTGATTCAACAACTCTACACATTACTCAGTGCTCATCATGGTAAGTGTGCTCTTAATCCCCTTCATCTATTTCACCCATCCCCCACCAACCTCCCCTCTGACAGTCACCAGTTTGTTCTCTATAGTTAAGAGTCTGTTTTTTGGTTTGTCTCTTTTTTCCTTGTTTGGTTTCTTAAATTATACATAAGAATGAAACCATATGGTATTTGCCTTTCTTTGACTGGCTTATTTCACTTAGCATTATACTCTCTAGATCCATCCATATTGTTGCAAATGGCAAGATTTCCTTCTTTTTTATGGCTAATAGTCCACTGTGTGTACCTACCACATGTTCTTTACCCCTTCATCAGTTGATGGACATTTGGGCTGCTTCCATAAATTGGCTATTGTAGATAATGTTACAATAAACATAGAGGTACATAATATCTTTTCAAAATAGTTTTTTTTGTATTCTTTGGGTAAATACCCAGTATGTTGCATGGTAACTCTATTTTTAATTTTTTGAGGGAACCCCCCCGCCCACACACACACACACACTGTGTGACTGCACCAGTTTGCATTTCCACCAACAGCGCATGAGGGTTCTTTTTTCTCCACTTTCTGGCCAGCACTTGTTGTTTCTTGTGGTTTTGATTTTAGCCATGCTGGCAGGTGTGAGGTGAAATGTCATTGTAGTTTTGATATGCATTTCCCTGGTGATGAGGAATGTTGAGCATCTTTTCATGTGTCCGTCGGCCATCTGTATATCTTCTTTGGAGAAATGTCTGTTCATATCTTCTGCCAATTTTTAATTGGATTATTCGTTTTTGGGGGGGTTGAGTTGCATAACTTCTTTATATATTTTGCATATTAACAATCCCTTTTTGTTTTAAAAGGATGTTTAGTGTTCTTCCTCAAGAATTAATTATAATCTCAAATACTAGTCAATCCCAGGAAGTGCTTCTGTGACTCTAACTCACATCTCATCTACTCTAGGACTCCCTAGTTTTAGTCTACTTAGCCTGCAGTCCATCTCTTTCTATTTATCCTTGTTAGACATACAAATACATACATACATACATACATACCAGTAATGAACTCCTGAAGAATGAAAATAAAATACATCCTCATTAATTTTAATTCTGTTAACCTTTTGCCATAAGTCTGATTTCCCTATGCCCTGGTTATTTTTATTTTTCATCTTTACCCTTCCTGTGCTCTTCTACAGTTGAAGAGCAAAGAGCTGGGCACGGTGTCCTCAACAAGGATTTCATCATCATTTCATTTATTTATTCCGTAAATATTTGCAGAGCACTTGCAGTGTACTGACCACTGTGCCTGAAGCCGGACATAAACAAATGAATGAGACCAAGTCTCTGCCCTTATGCTCTTTACACTCAAGCAGGAGAGGTAGACAAATGAGGTGTCAAGAAATAGGGGCACTTGGGTGGCTCAGTCGGTTAAGCGTCCGACTCTTGGTTTTGGCTTAGGTGATGATCTCACGGGTCTGTGAGTTCAAGCCCCGCATCAGGCTCCGTGCTGACAGTGCAGAGCCTGCTCGGGATTCTTTCTCTCTCGCGCGCGGTCTCGCTCTCTTGCTCTGTGCCCCTCCCCCACTCATGCTCATGTGCTTGCTCTCTAAATAAATTTTGAAAAGAAAAAAAGAAAGAAATATGATACTGCTCTGTTTTGAAGAAATTGGAACAGGGCAATGAGCTAGCAGGTGACTGAGTTCAGAAAAGGGACATTAGAATGGGATGATTAGGGAAGGCCTCTCTAATGAAGTCAGTTGACTTGAGACTTGGATGATCAGAAGTTGGGCATGCAGAGAGTTTAGAGAAGAGTGTCCCAGGCTAGTGAATGGCCATGGTACAGATCGTGAAGTGGGAACTAGCCCAGGGTGTTTGAGAAACAGAAAGAAAGTTGTATATGTCTAAAATCTGGTGATAGTCTGCAGGATGTTGAGAGAAGGTGTGGCTATAAATGAGGGCAGAGAGGAGGCAGCAGCCAGGAAACACAGGCCTTGGTAGTATGGAATTTATTCTAAGAAGCCATTGGAGGGTTTCAGTCAGCGAATGAAATCACTTGGTATGTATTTTTGAAAGATCACTGTAGCCACTATAAAAATTGACTATAAAGGGGACAGGAAGTTAGGCAGGCAAGGAAAAGCAAATACTGAAAACCGGGAAGGAGCTGCCAGGGAGGCAAGAGGGAAAAAAGAGAATCTTCATGGAAGCCTAAAGAAGACAGTCTTTCAGTAAGGGCAGAGGGGAAAGGGAAGTGGGTAGGGATGCTACCCAAGGCAGGTAAGAACAGGAAATTGACTAATGGATCTAGCAAGGTGGAGCTTATTGGTGACCTTGCTAAGAACCAATTCAGTGGAGTCATGGGAGGAGAGAATGGAGGGGGAGGTAATAGGGATAGCAGGTAACACAAGATGAGAGGCATATCACTGGGAAGAGAAGCAGAGGAGTGGCCAAGAGGCTGGAAGGGCACTAAAGGTCAAGGGAGGATGACATTATTGTATGTGAATTGAATGATTCTGCAGGAAGGGAGGATTTGACCATGCAAGAGAGTGGATCTTTGTAGGGAGGGGCCAAGTGAAAGAAGGACTGGGACCTCGAACTCAAGTGGAAGTTTGGCTTTAGATATGGATGAGGTTCCATCTTCCCTTATAACAGAAGGCGAGGCAGGGTGCATGTAGAATGGATATATACTGAATATATACGGGTAGATTGAAAGAGACAAAAATGGAAGAATTTCCTTCATGTTCACAATCCTTGTGTTTTGCTGCATCTTTCTGGTATGTTATGGCCCTCTAGATTCTTTTGTGTGTGCTGTTGTGCTGATTTATTTGTGCAATATATTTTTTTCTCCTTCTGCAGGCCATGTATCTTACATACAGATCTGTTTACATGTCTGTTTTTCCCACTAAACTGGCATCTCTTCAACAAGAGTGGGTATCTTTGTATCTCCAGACACTGCTCACTGTTTGGCAAGAACTGAGTTGAAGGAATGACAGCTACATCAGTACAAAGGACTCATGTAACAGCTACACAAACATGCAGTAGAAAGGAAAGTAATTCAGGAGCATGAATAAAATTCAGTGCTTATATTACTTAGGAGAATTAATCTTTTTAAAATTGAATAAATTGTTACTAGTTACCAGAACTGGGGAGTAGTTAAGGCTAAAAAAGGAACCACCTCACCATCGCCTGGAAGGAGGTGGAATTTTAGCAGCCCCTTTGGGTAGGGATGAGTTAGTGTCTGGCATGCTATGGTGGAAAACACATGGGGAAAACAGATTCAGAAGAAAGTGACACTTAACTGTATATGGGGAAAAGCAAATCCCAGTATGGTCAGCTTGTTTGAGGGGATCTCAGATTAGCAGGGAGGTTGTGTGCTAAGAACAAGATTAAATGCTAAAGAGAAATGGCCCATGCAGTTTTGTGCCAAAATGAGTGAGAACAACTTTATAGAAAATTTCAGTTTAGGGTGCTCAGTTGGTTAATCGTATGACTTCGCCTCAGGTTATGATCTTGTGGTGTGTGGGTTCAAACTCTGCATCAGGCTATCTTCTGTCAGTGCAGAGCCCGCTTTGGAGCCTCTGTCCCCTTTCTCTCTGCCCCCCCCCCCCACTCTCTCTCTCAAAAATAAACAAACATGAAAATAAAAAAAAGAAAGGTTCAGTTTAGCATGCAAAGCTCATTCCCAAATGCTTTCTACTTGGACTGGGAAAAAAACCACAGCAAAACAAAATAGTTAACTTTCCCCTTCAACATTATACAGCACATCCTCAATGAAACATGACTTTCTGAGGTACAAGCTGCCCCTGGCAAAGAGACTGGTTGTAAGAGCATAATCCAACGCGGCCCTGAAATTAATGTTCCATGGGCACTCCAGATTTGTGTGACGTACTGTAAGTTATATCTAACCCAACTGTTCTTTAAGCCGGCTGCATTAAGTATCATGAAATGAGTTGCCCTGAAAGGAACCATCTGAATAAAGAAGCTTTTACTCCTTTATAACTCCTTTTTGTGTGACCCCAGGTCACTGCTGTTGATATTGGGAGCTTCCCTCTCCCACTTTTCACTCTCTTGCCTCTAATGGATGGGAGGTCTCCACACCAGGCTTTCTTTCTCTTTTTGGCTGCCAGATGCTAGCAAGTGGTGCTGCCATCCCCCTTGTCGCTGAAAGAGGCAGGCACTGGCCTCTCCATCATGTCTCTCCTCTTCCCAGCAGCCCGCGGGGTACCAGCTGAAGAAAGGTCACAGTCAGAGCTGCCCACCCCACAAGAGCTCATTTTCTCCAGACTTATGAAAATGCGGTCTTCATCTTTCCCCTGGACTTTTACTTTTCAAAACACTTTTCCGACGTGTGGCCTCATTTTATTTTACATTAAACTGACAACGTAACATCCACCAGGTTATCAGCTGGGAATACAATTCTTCCCTCACTGTGCTGTGCCATCTTGCCAGTTCTGTCTTCGTTACTCAGCTCTCATTCAGAAAGGAATTAATTTGAGTTACATGATGCCGTGGTTGTCTCCTTAAAGAAAGCTATATTTTTGTACACCTTGGGAAAGTATCTGTGAATGTACTTGAATCTTCTAGATTACACGCCATTCCTCTTTTCTTTCCCTTTCACATCATCGCGGGGTCCCCTCAAATTAGAGCTAAATCTTCCTATTTCTCTCTCCCTACTCAATGGGATTTTACTCAAGGGGCCCATGGTTTCTGTCTTTCATTTCCTTTTGCCTTAGAGAAGTTGATAAAAGTGGAAAGGCATTTTCTAAACGTAAGGCTACTGCCATAAAAGAAGAGAATTTTTACTCTGCTGCAGGTGCCCAGGTGTTAGCTTCCCCAGGAGGATTTTGAACAAGCTTGGATTTGGAAATAAAAATTCTTGACCCAGGGTGTGTTGATTGAGCAGTAATGGCAACATCAGTGGCCTGGTCACACAGATGTGGTCCAGAAAGGGATTGTTGCTTGTATGGCAGTGATTCAAGCTTGGACCTGGATTTTAAATGTTGGAGAGTTTTGAAGAAATGGGATTGTTTTCTTCCAAAGATTTGAATAACTTTGCCATTGTGTTGTTAACGTAATCACTGCCTCACATTTGTCTTGTAGCCAATTTATGGTTTTACTAACATGAAGGACAGTATTCTTTTTATGTTTGTCCTTTCTGTCTTTCACCAGGTACACTGTGAATTATCATATAAATAATTTGGACGGTTGGTACTGGGCTAACCAGGGTTTAAGTGACACTGAGAGTGGGAAGCTGGGTGGGACAGGGGTAGGGACCGAATGAGTTGTGTGTCTGAACTCTGATCACTTTGATGGGTTTCATGTTGGACCCCTGTTAGCTTCTACTCACCCTTCATGGCATAGTTAGAAACTATCTTACTGGCAGAACAAAGTCAGGGAAATCTTTCCTCTTGCAGTTTAGGTCGTGTGCTTGTGGTTTCCATCTGTAACAACATAGTGTAGAGAGAACTTTTCAAGCTTTTTGAGAACTCCTGAGACTCTTATTTTGTCTTCGCTCGCAACCAAGATAATTGAAGCTTTGTCAGTCTATTTCAGGGGCACATCCTCAGGTAGAATGTGATACTATTTGGGATGTTTAGATGGGCCAAAGGGAATGCAACTTGTAGCTCTTTCTGGAACTATAATGCTGGTCCTGTGTATGATGAAAACGAAATGGAAGTTTTAGCCCACAAGACATACTAAGGCAACTTAGTCATTATACAGTAGCAGCCTCTCTTGTAATTTCCAAAGTCTCCTCAGATTTTTAGTCTGGTGATCATTCATTCCCTTCTTCAAAGAAAAAAAGGATTCCTCGGCCCTTCACTGCAATTGCCGAAATGGATTTACACAACGTTTGAAGGCGAGTGAAGTAGGTGAGAGCCCATCCAGGAGCCAAGAACCCCCCATTTCTTCCCTTTCTTAGTCTTCTGCATTGTCTGTCTGTCCACATTTCCTCTCAGCGAAGACAGAGTCAAATTCAGTGATGCAGAATGGAAAGAGAGTGGTTGTTCAAGAATGATGAGATCCGGCACCATCCTTACCACTGCCATGCGTGTAATTCCCACCCTACCCCACCCCCAAAACAGGAGACAGGATAGAGATAGTCAGATCATACTAATAGACCATTTACCTATATACACATGCCCGGAGGTGCCTAAAAGGCCAGTAAGTGGAGATGTCAAATGATATGTATAGGTAAATTAATGTGATATTCAAATGAGTAAAGTAGCAACAAAATATGTTAAAGATGGTAAGGCTCATGAAAGCAGAATAGTCACAAATATATAACCTTCCTTTGCACACAGCCCCTTCTCTCAAATACCTACGCACCCAAGCAGAGACTGACGGTAAACATTTTGGACCTCAGCTCCCTTCCTAGTGGAAGGGGACAGACAGGAAGCAGCATATTGATTGACCACAGCCTCTTTCCTCTTGGGCACTTGCATGTACTTTCATCTCACCTCATCCTGCACAGCACCTTGGTGCAGCACGGCCATTCTCGTTTTACAGAGGAAGAGAACTCAGAGGAACTCAGAGAATTCACACCATTTTTTATAAAAGCAAAAAAAAAAAAAAAAAAAAAAAAAAAAAAATGGTGGGACCAGATTTCAAAACTAGGTCTGCCTGACTCAGTGACCTTGTGCGGATTCTTTTTCTGTGAAACCATGCTGCCTCGCTAGAAAGCTACTGACGTCTTCTCCTGATGTATTTGTAGCATCCTTGCTCTTCAGTTTAAGCCAAGTTAGTGATTCTTAAATGGCTCCAGGATAAGAGGACCTCCTGTTGAGGCTTTATGAAAAACAAATCTTCCCAGTGAGTATTGCTTTCATCTTCACTTTCTTAACTATAATCAGCATTGATTCTTTCTTATTCCCTGATAGCATTAAGTTATGATAACATTAGGGTGACCGAAAATAAAATTGGCAAATATAGATACCACTTAGGAGATCAGAATGTGAGAATTGGCAACAGTTAAAGTAGGTCTTATCTAAAAAGTATGAAGGTAAATACAAAGTACAGGTTTAAAAGCATTTCATATAAAGATAACTTTGTTTGCTAAACAAGGTTTTTTTTCAGGTGTAAAGGAAAATACAGTCTTGCTGCTGAGCATCTTATGATAAGCATGATTCTGCCCCTGGCATGTCCTATAGATGAGAGTTAGCACTTATGAAAGAAGCCATGTCTATTCAGTTGTATTCAGACTACATTTAGCGTATAGTAGGTACTAAATAAAGGTTATGTTTTGGACTGAATGTTCGTCATCCTAAAATTCATACATTGAGGTCATAACCTCCCTCTCCCCACCATGTGATGGTATTTGGGTGGGATCTTTGGAAGTAATTAGATTTAGATGAGGTTGTGATTAGTGTCCTTATAAAAAAGGGAAGAGACCAGATCTCTCACTCTCTCCCCCTCCCTCTGCCCCTCCCCCTCACCACTTGAGGACACAGTGAGAAGGTGGCCATGGGCAAGCCAGGAAGAGAGCTCTCACCAGGAACCAAATTAACTAGCACTTTGATACTGGGCTTTCCAGCCTCCGGGACTGTGAGAAATGAATGTCTTTTATTTAAGCCCCCCGGTCGATGGTGTTTTGTTAGAGCAGTGGAGCTAAGACAGGCTCGTTGAAATGAGACAGAAACTCGGTCTCTAATAAAATGTTGCCATCTTTCCACTACTTCATTTTGCTTCTGTTCCTTTCACCTCTGAATGGCTGTACTCTCCTCTAGTTTTGACTGCCATCCCCAGCGATTCGAGAAAGGAAGCACAGATTAAGGCTTCTCTTTTCTTTTCCCCAACTTGTGCCTCATTTCCATTTCAGGAAAGACGTCTGTCTCTGTCGCATATCCCTGGTCCTCAGCCCTTATTAATCATCCTCAAATCCCACCCATCCCAGGTGTCATCTCGTGTACACCTGAACGGCATTGGCAAGACCCTTCAGAGCATTGCCATCCCCTCCCTGAGTGTATTTAAAGCTCGGTTAGCAAAAGTTTCTATTTAAAAGCTCCAAGGGAAAATTAGGTAGAGTAATAACATTTTCATATGATTATTTGCCATATTGGCATTGAGGCAGAGAAATCTGTTAGAAAACCTGTTTGCTCTTTTCCCGTGTGTCCATACTGAGTAATCTAGAGTTGGATATGCTGTCTCTATTCTGAAGCTGTCATGTGTTGTAATAACTGGTTTGACACTTATTATCTTTTTTAATGCAAAGAGGAAATTGTCAGAGTTCGCAACAGTAAAATAGATCCTTTGTTATTTGTATTATTTTCACTTGAAAGTATATTTTACTCTCTTTGCCTTGATAAAACTGAAGTTTATGCGGTAAAAGACGACGGCATGACATGAAATGCCAGAACTTGGACAGTATCAGAGCAGGATTCAAATGAATCCTTAATTGGTTATTTTTAGAACCAATGTTTATAGACAAAGCTGTCAACTGAAATCATAGCCTAACCTCATAGGATGTTGGTGCTTTATCAGAATAATTATTCATCAGTGACTTTAATCCATCTTCCTGGAGTGGCTAAAAGCGTCCTTTCCCTGCTCGTTCATAAGCACATATCACACACCCTGGCTTTCTTCGGGCCTGTGTTCATGTACTGTAGGGGTGGAAGGAGGGAAGGTGTAGCCTTGCCGGTACACTGAATTATGCTCTTAATTCTGTATCCCTGGGAGGAATTTGTGATCAGGTGATTCTAGCCTTTGTATTGTGCTGCCTTGAAAACAATTTCTGAAATGCCTAGTGGTTAACCTTAAACACACTAGTTTCATTTGCTTTCAATGAACCTTTGATATTCAACAGTTAGATTAAACAGAGTGAAAAACACAATGGCAATCCCAAATTCATTTTCTCCAGCTTGTCAAATGGACATCCAAGATACGGAATGGATGTTTCCAAACTTGCTTGCCATTTTACATTCTTGGAAGAGTTGGAGGAGCTGCCGGAATTCTAGCCACAGGATGGGCCAAGGAAAAGACCACTGAATTGGAGCCATTGTGTTTCTAGGCCTGGCTCTGCCACTCTCTCTCCCAAGGACCTGAATGGAGTCTCACTTTTCTCTTTTACTGATTTCAGTGATTCAGCTAGACCCTATCTCAGGTCTCTTCTCTGCCCCAACAATCAATCAGTGATTTAAAGTGGCAAGTATGGCAGCAGCCTTTGGCCATGAAGCAACAGGAGATGATGGCTCTGGTAGACTTCCAAGAGCCAAACAGTGCCCCCAGTGTGGAATAACTCCATTCCGAACAAGCACCAAATATTAAATGGCTGTATAGAAGGGGCTGTGTTTGGTGCTGTGGGACAGGATGAAAAAAACAAAAACATAGTCAATTTGACAGAGAAGCGAGAGCTCAACGCACAGAAAAGACATTGATGAGTCAAGGCAGCATGTGTGATGTCAGATGACTGCTTTGTGTAGTAGAGGTTGGGAGCAGGGATTGAGGTACTCTACAGCGAACTTCTACAGTGCTGCCATGAGCAGTATAGCATTGCAGCCCCAGAGAAGATGCTCAAACATTAGCAGAATGGCTAATGAATGACTATCACAATCTCAGTATGTAAAACTTGAATGGAAGAAGTCTATAGGTAGCCCTCATGGACTCAGAGCTGTGGAGCAGGAGCAGGCCTTGTGCAGGCAAGGGTAGAAGCAGGTCCCTGGGAAACAGAACCACAGACTTCTGAGCAAAGACTGGGAGGGCAGCCTGGGAGTTAGGCTGGAGTCTTTGCCTTTGAAATGGAAACATTACGTAGAGATTTTCTGGAAAACACCAGAAAAACATGGTAAGAAAGTAAAAATCACTCATAACTTCCTAATCCATAGATTACTACCTTAAATGTTTTTAAGTTTGTTTATTTATTTTGAGAGAGAAGAGACAGAATTCCAAGCAGGCTCTGCATGCTGTCAGCGCAAAGCCCAATGTGAGGCTCGAACTCACAGAGTGTGAGATCATGACCTGAGCTGACATCAAGAGTTGGATGTTTAACTGACTGAGCCACCCAGGCACTCCCACAGATCACTACTTTAATCTTTGATTTTCTTTTTGGTCATGTGTATGTATGTGCATTTTACAAACGAACTTCAGATGATATATGTTTTATGTTGGTTTTTTGTTTTTTTGGTTTTGGCTTTTTTTTTTTTTACTTAACATTGTATTACTTTTCTCCACATTACTAAATATTCCTTGAAAACATTTTTCAGGACTGTATATTATTTCATTAGGTAGAGGTGCCATAATTTGATTGTTCCTTTATTGAAGCGCATATAGGTTATTTGCTTTGATATTGTAAATAATGCCACGATGAATATTCTTATAAGTACATTTTTTTCTTGTTCTTGTATATAAATTTTGTGATTATTTGAGATTTCAAAAAAAATCGTACTTCTACTTTTAAATAGAATTTAATGCGGCATTTGAGGAGCTCGAACTTTATATTGTAGACTTGAGATACAATCTAAATTTTTTAAATCATGATATTGATTACTAATTTGACTCTAGAAAGTAACTGTAATTGTGTCTCAGAAAGAGACTGGAGGATGCCTCTACCCTGGGACAAGCAAGAGTATCATAAAAGAAGACTGTAATAACTGATGCTGATACCTATTTATTGATTCATTCATTTGTGTGAACCAGAAACTGTGCCAGACCCTGGGGATGAGGATGGCTTGGATTCGTTCAAGTCCCTGTCTGTTCTTTCTAGGACTTCTGCAGTCGTTTCTTAACTAGCTTCCCTGTCTTCCACTCTTGGCTTCACTCCATTTTTGACGTAGAAGCTACAGTGTTCTTTTTAAAACAGAAATCAAGTCATGCCCATAACCCTTTAGACTTCCCATCATTCCCAGGATAAAACCCTGTGCCATAATTGTGGCCACTGTACTGCCTACTTTATTACCTCCAGCCTTCTGGCCTTTTTTCATTTTCTAAAATGTGTTGGGCTCTTTCTTACCCCAGGGTCTTCCCACATATTGCCTCTCTTCCTAGAATCTCTTCCCCAATCTTCACCTAACTACCTCATTGCTTATCTTTGAGTCTCAGCTCAGTTTTCACCAGCTCAGAAAATCTTTTTGACTACCTCTGCCCCTTATCTTAATTAAGCCCTCTCATAGAACTCAGTCTTAAAGCACTTATCACAATTTGTAATGATGCTTTTGTGTATTTAATGTGAGTCCTCTGCTAGACCCTAAGCCCAGTGAGGGCAGGGACCATGATTGTCTTGCTCACTTTGGCCCAGTGTCTGTAACTGTCCTTGTCATATGGTGGAGGTGAAAGAATAAATGAAAGGTGAATAGAATAGTCATAGGCCCAGTCTTCTTAGAGTTTACAATCTTAATGAGCTTCCATATTGTCTCTGAGAGGAAGAGAAGAGAAAGAATCAGAAACGGTGAATGAGGAGTTGAATTTAGATTGTTGGTAGGATGCAAATGTCATTAACAGAAATGGTTAGGCTTAGTTAAATTAGGAGAGAAATGATGAACCCAATTTTTGGCACATTGAATTTAAGGATGAATGGGGGATAAGTGGAATAATCCATTGGAAAAATCCAGCATTTCAATACCAATCTCTTGCCTTAATGAAACAAAGCCTTAACCCAAGATTACTGTTCATTTCTTATTTGGAGATGTTACTCATGAACCAGAGAACTTTATTTATTTATTTATTTATTTATTTATTTATTTATTTACTTATTTTTCAATGGAGGCCCTGCAGTTTGCTTTTTTTTTTTTTTTTTTTTTTTTAAGAATATTACATTTATCCTTCTAAATGGCAGGTGAGGAAATAGAAAGAATAAAGCCATAATTTTAGTCTCCCTTGAAGACATGGCATTCTGCCATCTCAATTACAGAAGCCTTGACACCTCCCTGTTCTGTGTGGAGAAGAAAAATAAGTTGGAACTTTCCCCCTCCTTCCCTATCCCAGCCACTGCCATCGACTCCTACTTCAATTATTTTGGAAAAATATCTCAATTACAAATTTGGGGAACTTCCATAGTGTTTTCATATACTTGCTGGGATCTAATCATAGTATCAGGCTTATAATGTTAAATTTTGAATGTAGTGTTTAAAGTCTTGGTATTTTGCAGAATTGCAAACATAAATTTAAATTGGAAGCTGATTTACTCCAAGAAGTAATAGAAATAATCTTTGCTCTCTGAAATGTGAGTAATGCAAGAATGGACTTGATTATGACTTGAGCAGGATTATGGATCTTAGAAAGCCAAACCTAGATATGAGCTCATCTGTTCACATTATAGACCTAGCATATTTTTAGAAAATGAATAAAAATATAAACCAAAAAGCCCATCTCACATGGGTGCCTTTGGCCTTGGATCTCTAGAAGTCATCGAATTTATCCCTGGACTGGTTGGTGGTTTTTCACTTGTTTTCAGGATTGAGACTACCTTTGGGATAGTAGTCAGGCTCAATCTGTAGGTCACAACGTGATTTTTTTTTTTAAGTTACTTAAGAGTCTAAGGCGTTGTCTTTTGCTGCTTGGGCACCTTTCTGTGACAGTGCCCAGCTCTCTTTTTCAGTAACCGACTCAGCCTGACACAGTTGTACTTGCTGCTTAACGCTCTGTAAAATGTTATTTAAATATTTCTAACTTATTGTTTCATGCTGGGTTTTATGGAACATAAATTTCTATTTAGGCCACTAATTTACAGTAGAAGTTTGTTACTAATATCACTGCAGGCTCCATCCATCTAAAAATATTGCTCATAACCTACGCTAAAAATATGTTATATATTTGCACTGTATGTAAACAGTGTTGTGTTTTATTAGTGTGCAGTGCTTTGTCTATGGAAATGTTGGTATTGCGGCATATATTTAGTGGGGATAGGAACTCAAGTATGGTGGAAAGTCTACAGAAAAGTGAAATCCCTGCAGGATGGGATTTATGGAATTTTCAGTGTGCTTTGCAGAAAATCTACATACAATATCTACATTCTCTACAAAGACAAAGTGGAATCTTGCAGAGTGTTGTAGGAAGCTCTGTTATTTCCCGTATTATCCATCTTTCTAAGTGGTTTATCGAGGATTGAAACTGCAAATATATTCAGCTTAAAAGAGGCCATCATTATTGCCATAATGACCATGTTTTTATTTTTTAAAAAATATTTATTAAATGGACCAGAAATAATGTAAGCCCTATCTTCTTTCTGATCGTGAAGAAACATAATTTCAAGGAATGGGATTTTGTTTTCTTCCTCTTAAGTGTCCTTGAGCCGGAAGAGATGATTTAGAGAATGAAAGGTTTAAGACTTTGGAAGAGTTTTTTGGGATCATTTTGAGTAACCTTCAGTGACTACGAGTTATTTAGACTGGTTAACTGAAAGTGTTCAGCTCTTGTCCTATCCTTCACTAGCAAAAACGAGGGAAAGAAAGCAGATTCATTATGATTAAATCCTAGTTACACAAGCTTGTTTCATTCCTGCCAACCTGATGGACCTGATTCCCTGGCTGAGGCAGCCCATGTGCTGACCCCATCCTCCTCGTTCTGATAACAGCATAGCTTCTGGGCATTACCTAGTGAATGCAAAACTGGTGCTTGTTGACTAGTCAGAAAGATGTTGTGTCTCAAAAACAGACTGATTTAAGTGGCCAATTAAATCACCAGAGCTGAGCTTTTATCACCTTTTAAAGGTATGTTGAGATTTGATAGCCAGGTTCTTAAGTGGAGAATCTTAGAACTTATTTAATATACATTGGCTGGAAAGCAAGGCCATTGGTTCTTCCCCTAAAATAGGGATGCTGTGGTAAGAAGTTTATCATCCTGTGTTTACATGGCTCCCCAGAGTGCCAGGAGCCGTCATCTGTGATGAAGATTTTTTACAAACAACTCTCAAAGAGTTTTAATGTAGCAAATGAATCTTGGAGAATGACTGTCTTTTTATTTTACTACTTCATTCAATGCATGTTAAAGAAGAAGTGGTGAATCACATAATTAAATGTGACTTTTTTAAATCCTTTGAGGTGGCACTTTCCAAACGGTACTTATTGGCATTTTGCTTGGCCTGTTGGACTGAAGCAGGAGGTCATCCAAAGCTCATCCCTTCTGAATTCAGACCAAGAGTAAAAGGTGCTTTATTAGCAGTGTGTTGACTCAGCATGCCTTTTAGATAGCTCACATCATCACGCTGTCATCACTCTTCTTAGGCATGGACTCCACCAACTCTTCTCTTGGTGGTCATGTTTAACTTAGAAACTTACAAATGTTCACATTAAAATGATAAAGCTTTCTCCAAAAGCTGACCACTAGATTATTAAGAAAAAATGGGATAGGATTTAAGTACCAAAGGTTTTCCAAAAAAGGCCCGCTTCCTCAGTTGACAATAAAACGAGCACTCCCTAAACCAACATTTACATACACAGACAAGGCATTTCCTGCAACTTCCTGAGCTGTAATCCATCCCATCTTCAACCTATGCTTTCATTTTCAAGACCAAGACAGACTTTGGCTACATGGAGATTCTTTGGGGAGGACCATGGTTGCCCTCCCTTCTCAACTTGGCCTCCCATCCACGCTCAGGCCTGTGCTAGGCAGGATGATAAATGTGAAAATTGGACTGCATTTCGTGGCTGGGTTCTTCACTTTGTCATTTTCTTTCCTCCCCTGGTTATTTCTTCTGTTCTTATAAAAAGGAAAACAAAGCCCATTTAACAACTGCAAAGCACACAGTCTGCAGAGGCCTTAAAGATTACTGGCAACAAAATATATTTATGTCTTTAATAAGGATTTGAAATTTACCACTCGCTAGATAAATTTTCCCTCTCTGTTCTTTCTCTCTGGAAATCCTTGGTGTTGGGTGAAACAATTTGGTCTACAGGATATTACATTAATGTCTTTTGATTTCTGAGGAAATATTTTATAGTTTTTTCTGCCAATAATAAAATTTTGAGATAATTCTAAATTCTGGCATACATGGGCAGTTTTGAATTAAACATTAAATTATTCTGTATGACTTCCAAATGTCTGAAAACTGAAAGAGCATATCACATGTAAGGAATGCAGGTAGATATGAGAGTTTATTGAAAGGGCAAAGATGTGGCTACAGAATACAGGTCATATATTTCAAGGTGAACATGGAGTGATCGCTTGTAGAATCCAGATTAAAATCAGATGAAATAATTCTGTTGCCTGTGTAATGGTGTTTTATCAAAGCCTGCCTTAAAAGATGAGGAGGTTACCATGCCACAAATCAGGCAGGGTATTTTAAGAGTAGGCTTTGGGATAACTCCTGGTCCCCCTTTTCCTTACTCTTTAGGAGAAATGGCCAGACAGGTCTCAGAGACTTTATTTGGAGATGAGGGATCTGGAAGTACTGTTGAAGTCACTGTGGAGTACATTGGGCTAGGCCATCCACTGCTTTTGCCTCAGTCAGGATATTTACTTGTTGGCCGTTTGTCCAGCATATCTGAATAGGCTTTTTTTGTTTGTCTTTTGGATGCAACTTTAGATTTCTACGAACATATAAACAAGAATAGTAGGCATGAAAAAAAATGACATTTTATTTCCTTATTAAGGAATGGAGCTACTTTCTTTTCTTTATATTATCATTTAAAAATTTTTTATTTTTAGTGTTTTGATAATCTTCTGAGTCCCATTATCTGCTTTGATTTGAATCTTAAGATACTATTTTAGGAAACCTAGAGAGTATAGAGGAAAATAAAACATGATTCCTGCCTTCAAGCGGCTTACAATTTGATAGTTGCAAAAGAACTCTAATGAAAGCAGTATGTGTTAGGTGAGATAAAGAAATACAAAATGCTTTAGGAGTCTAGCAGAAGGAAACCAGACTATGCAGCGATATCATGGGGAGGCCCTAATGTCTAAAAAATTGGGGGCATCTTTCAAGGCCTAATATAAATATTTCTTTAGGAAGCCTTCCCTGATTATCCCTGAAGTGCAGTTGCCCTTTCCTAAATATGTTCTCACACCCTCCCCCCAAACCCCACTCCCAGTTCTGTTGTAACTCTTTAAATGTAAAACATAGGGAGTGAAGATATAGGAGTCCACTATGATCAAACTGTAAGCTTGGGTAATCTAGGAAAATTGTGCAGCCTGAACAGAGAGGTTAAGGGGAGGGAGGAGATAAGATTTTGATGAGTTGATGAATCTTCTAGACGTGATGAAAGTGAAGTGCCACCGAGATATCAAAGTGGCTTTGTCGAGCAGGCAGGTGGAAATGTGGAGTGATGTTCCATAGGGTAGATTAGGTTTTCAGTTGACTGCACAAGCTGACGCTATGGATGTGGATGGAAGAAACTGTCTATCTAAAGTTCTCCTAACTCTAACTTTGTGATACCCAAGTAAAACTATTCCTCATACTCGTGATTAATATCTAAGTTGGCACTATGGTCTGCTCTTCTGTTGGGAGGATGGAGATAATTTCTGTGATTTCTACCTTGGATTATAACTGAGGTATTTGTACATAGTGATGCTAATTAGAGCTGCGTAAATTCAGAACCAGGTAGATAGGTTTATGTTTGTTCTTGTGAAAATGACAGGCATCTCTTCCCTAGGTCTAGGGGGAGAAACCTTGAGGACAAAGACCTGACAGCTTCTGGAAATCAAAGCTGAAAAGAAAAAAAAAAGGAAGAGATCCTTTTCCATAGCCTTCTCTCTCTGTGGGTTTGGGAAACAGTCTTATTAACTTTTTCTACTTCTGTAATCTTTTTTTTCTCTTTCCCTAAATTCAAGACCACAAATAGGAAAAGCTGTCGTTTGCATTTTAGTTTAATCAGCTCTCTCATTAGCACATTTTAATGTAAGAGTTCCCTGATTTATTGACTGAAGTTTACTGGATGCCTTATGTGTGTTTGGTTATGCATACATTTGTTAGCTGTTGTTCTCGAACTGTGGTGGTGTTATTTATCGATAATACAGCTCATCTGGGTGTGAAGAGTGGTCCAGATTTCAAGGATATTCTAGCTTATTTAAAGTATGATTGAACAGTGTCAGTTTTTTTTTTTTTTAAGTGTATTTATTTATTTTGAGAGAGAGAGAGAGAGAGAGCAAGTGAGAAAGAGGCAGGGGGGCGGGGATAGCAGATCCGAAGCAGGCTCTGTGTTGACAGGAGAAAGCCCCCATGTGGGGCTTTAACCCATGAACCCTGAGATCAGGACCTGAGCCGAAATCAGACCCTTAACCCCAGCTGAGCCACCCAGGTACCCCTGACAATGCCAGATTTTTAAATGATGTCAGAAATTTATTTCTGGCTCTGTTCACTCAGTCTAACCTTTCTTTTGGGTGTTAGCACTACCCTACCACACACCTATATCTTTGGCTTTTCTACCTTTATGTTTGTGGTTTTAAAATACTGAATGATTTCTAGATAAAGTGCATACCCCAGTTAAAATATTTGACCCATTTTCATAACTGGATTGTATCCATAGAGAAATATTTTGAAGTTTTAGTTCAAAGCACAAACCGACCAACAAAAATAAAACAAAAAACCCACTTTGCCTTTTTCAAGAAGAAAATGGAAATGTGGAATTCAGAGTTTCAATCAACTTGGAAGAGGTTACAGAATCATTACAGATTCTACAGATATTAAAATAATAAGAGAATATTATGAACAATTTTGTACTAATAAATTAGACAATGTAGTTGAGATGGACAAATTTGTTGAAAGACAAAATCTACCTAAGTCACTCAGGAAGAAATAAATAACCAGTATAGCCAGATATCTATTAAAGGAATATAAATTTACAGCTAAAAACATTTCCACAGAGAAATGCCAGGCCTAAATGACTTTACTGGTGAATTCCATGACACATTTAAGGAAGAAATGTCATGGATTCCACACAAACTCTTCTAGAAAAATTGGAACAGAAGGGACTATTTTCCAATTCATTTGTGAGAATGAGGCCCTAACACCAAATTGGGCAAAGATATTACATAAACATTAAGAGGAAAACTACAAACCAATATCTAGTTTTCTTCATGGAACACAGGTAAAGAATTCTTAAGGAATTTCTAAAATTCAATTTTAGCAAATTAAATCTAACAATCCATAAAATGGACAATATATCAGGGTGCCTGAGTGACTCGGTCGGTTGAGCATCTGACTCTTGATTTGGGCTCAGGTCATGATCCCAGGGTCATGGGATCAAGCATCATGTTAGGCTTCCTGCTGAGTGTGGACTCTGCTTAAGATTCTCTCTCTCCTTCTGCCCATCTTCCCTGCTTGCACTCTCTTTCTCTAAGAGAAATATATTAAAAAAAAATATATATATATATATATATATTTTAAAGGACAGTATATCATAATCAGGTAAGGTTTGTTCCAGGAATGCAAGGCTAGCTTAACATTCAAAAACTCATAAATTAATTCACCATATTAATAAACAAAAATGGAAAAATCATGTGATCGTTTCAGTAGAGGCAGAAAAAATTTCACAAAATCCAATATCCATTCTTAACCTTCATCAAACTAGGAATAGAAAGGAACTTTCTCAAACTGATAACTCTTCTATGAAAAGCCTGTAACTCACATAAAACCTAAAGGTGAAAACCTGAATGTCTTATCTCAACATCAGGAACAAGTCAGGGAGGATGTCTACTCTCATGACTCCCATGTAGCACTGTACTGGAAGTTCTAGCTAGTGTAGTAAGGCAAGGAAGAGAAATAGAAGGAATTCACGTTGGAAAGGAAGAAGTAAAATTGTTTTTATTCTCTGACAGCATCATCATCCATGTAGAAAATTCAATGGAATCTATAAAAAAAAAAAAAAAGCCACTAAAGCTAATAAATGATTTTAGCAGTGGTGCAGGATACAAGATCATTGTACAAAACTGAACTTCATTTCTGTATCATATCTACAAACAATTGGAAATAAAAAAATTTTTTTGAAACAGTGCCACTTACCATAGCATCAAAAATTTGACAAAAGATAGGCAAGACACTGAAAACTACAAAACAATGCTGAGAGAAATTAAAGACCTAAGTAAAGGGAGAGGTATACTGTGTGTATGCATCAGAAGATTTAATATTGTTAGGATATCAGATCTCAAACTGATCAGTAGACTCAGTACAATCCCAATTAAGATCCCAGCAGGCACTTTTGAAAAAATTCTAAAATTCATGTAGAAATGTCACAGTGCCTGGGTGGCTAAGATGGTTAAGCGTCCAACTTTTGATTTTGGCTCAGATCATCATCTCACGGTCATGAGATTGAGCCCCGCGTCAGGCTCCACACTGGACATGGAGCCTACTTAATTAAGATTCTTTCTTTCTCTCCCTCTGCTCCTCTCCCTGCTCGCATGCTCTCTCTCTCTGCCTCTCTCTCTCTCTCTCTCTGTCTCTCTCTCAAATTAAAAAGAAAGAAAGAAATGTAAAGAAGGTAGATTAATGAAAACAACTTCGAAAGAGAAGAACAAAATTGGAGACTTAACATGACCCGATCTTAAGATTTATATATCTAGACAGTATGGGATTGATGTAAAAGCTGATAGATCGAATGGAACTGAAGAGAAGATCTTGTGGAAGTAGATCCACATAGTTATGGATAACTTGTTTTCAACAGAGGTACAAAGGCAACCCAGTAGAGAAGGGAAAGTCTTCAACAAGTGATGCTGGAACAAATGGATGTCCATAAGCCAAAAACACAACACAACACACTTCAGTTCATACCTTGTACAGTGGGAAAAATTAACTCAAAGGATCACTGACCTAAATATAAAACCTAAAATTAGAAAAATTCTAGAAGAAAACATAAGAGAAAACCTTTGTGACCTTGGCATAAGCAAAAGTTTTTAAGGTACAGCATCAAAAACATAATCATTAAAAAACATAAAATCATTGAATTCGACTTTATCAAATGTAAAAACTTTGGCTCCTCTAAAGACACTGTTAAGACAATGAAAAGATGAGCCACAAATTAGGGGGAAATGTTTGCAAGTCATATATCTGATAAAGAATTTGGAGTCAGGACTCATAGAGAGTGCTTATAACTCAATAATTAAAGAAAAAAAAACAAGAATAAAAGGGCAAAAGATTTCAAGAAATAGTTCACCAAAGAGGATAGATGAATAATAAATAAGCACTTGAAAAAAATGCTCACTATCCTTAGTCATTAGAGAAATGCAAATTAAAACCAAAATGAGATGCCACTATGGGGTTGGCTCAAATGAAAAAGACCAACCATACCAAGTGTTGGTGAAGATGTGAAGGCACTGTAACTCTTACGCTGCTACTCTGCTGGTGAGAATGTAAAATGGTATAACCACATTGGAAAATAGTTTGGCAATACTTGAATTGGTAATTTCCTAAAATGTTCAGCATGCATCTGCCTTATGATTCAGCTATTCCACAACTAGATTTTTATCCCAGAAAAATGAAAGCATATATCCATACAAAGACTTAGACACATGTATTCACAGCAGCTTCAGTTGTAATATCAAAAGCTAGAAACAGCCTTAATGTCCGTTAGATAAACGGAGAGATAAATTATGATGCATCCACGCAATAGAATACTACTCAGTGATAAAAAAAAAAAAAAGGAAAGTATTGATATATGCAACAATATGGAGGAACCTGAAAATAGTTATGTTGAGGGTTGTAAGTCTGTAGAGGAGAAATGGAAGCAAAGCAAGGAGATTATTTGACTGGCTGTAGCTTAAGTGGTTGCATTATTTGGGAAAGCCTGGTTGGCTGTTTGTAATTGGTTTTTTTTGTCCTTGAGGCATTTATAGGAATTAATTTTGGCTTAGCTTTCATTTTGCTTACATAGGCTACCAAGGCATTGGAGCCACCTCAGTCTAATGACTTCCTTGTTTGATTACTTTAACAAGCAAAATAAGCCAAACGAAAAAAAAGTCATACTGTATGATCCCCATTTATACAAAATTTTAGAAAATTCAGTTATCTATAGTGTCAAAAAGCAGTACAGATTGGGAACAGGGGTGGAGAGTGGGGAGATATAGGAGGGTAGAATATCAGAGGGACCCAAGGAAACGAATGGAAGTGATGTGTATGTTCATTACCTTGATTTTAGTGATAGTTTTATATGTCAAAATGATCAAATTATAGGGGCGCCTGGGTGGCTCAGTCGGTTAAGCATCCAGCTCTTGATTTTGGTTCAGGTCATGATTTCACGGTTCCTGAATTTGAGCCCCGCATCAGGCTTCTCACTGACCATGGAGGCTGCTTGGGATCTCTCTGCCCCTCCCCTGCTCAGGCACATGTGTGGGCTTGCGCGTGCATTCTCTCTCTCTCTTTCCTCAAAATAAACTTATAAAAATGATCAAATTGCACACTTCAACTACATGTTGTTTGTTTCATGTTGTAGTTACATGTTGTAGTTGTTGACTACAACAACTACATGTACAACTACAACAACTATAATACAATAACAACAACAATGCAACTACATACAACTACAACTACAATACAACTACAGTACAACTACATGTACAATTACAATAACAACTACAATAACAACAACAACTACAATAACAAACAACTACATGTTGTTTGTTTCAGTTAAATACCAATAAATCTGTTAAAAGCAGACAAAACCACTTTCCTTTGAAGAGGGGAATGGAATTCTAAAGCTCAGAGTATTTATCAACCTGGAAGAGATTTTTAGGACTTGAATGTGGGTCCGGCTTGCCTGAGGTATTCATGATGGAAACATGGAGGTATGGGGCTGTAAAATTTACTATGCCATTCCCTTCACCTCAAAGGACAGAGAATGAAAGTCCTAGTCAGAATTAGGGGGGTGATTTCCTAAAGCACAAAATTTAATTACTTTTATAGTTAGGTGACAAAAATTAAACATTTCATCAATTATTAAGTTATCCAGCTTTTAAAAAAAAAAAAAAAAGCCTTGATTGTGAAATAATTAGTAACAAATTCCAAGGGTTGCTGAGTGTCTATATGGTATATGAAGAAACATTTCTTTTTGTTTATTATAAATTCACTAGCTATTAGTTTAAAGTATCCTATTGTTCTTATATTACACTAGTAAATTCTTTTTTTTTTCTTTTCTCTTGGAAGGAGAAATAAATACACAACTGCAGCGTGCATAATGATGTTCAGACTAATGTTGTTACCAACCAAAAAACAAATAGCAATGTGTTGTCAGCTTCCTGGGTAGAAATGACATAAGGGGCAGACTGGTTTTATCATTTCTCAGATCCAACTGTTTGATGATTGCTGTGATATTACTAAGTTAGAAAGGAAAAAAACTCCAGAAAACTTAAATACATAGAGAAACTCATGTAGAAATAAGATCATTTGCATTTTTTTTTACTGAATAAAATTTAGATTGTAGACCCTTGGAAGTTTAGTGTTGTAACAATTAGTCTGTTAACTACGTGTTAAAGTGTAAGCAAACATTATTTCTGAAGTCATTACAGACTCCCCACACTATTAAATAGGCTATTTGTGTAGGATTTTTAGTTGATATCTCTATCATAAGTTAGCCCGATATGATCCCCTACAGATTATGAAACAAACAGAAACCTATGGCTTTGTGCATGGAATGTTGCCAACCACAACATACAAATCAATTCAGGAGGCAACAATAGGAAACAGAATGGCTTTTTTATTTTTTATTTTTATTTTTATTTAAAAAAAAATTTTTTTTTTCCAACGTTTATTTATTTTTGGGACAGAGAGAGACAGAGCATGAACGGGTGAGGGGCAGAGAGAGAGGGAGACACAGAATCGGAAACAGGCTCCAGGCTCTGAGCCATCAGCCCAGAGCCCGACGCGGGGCTCGAACTCACAGACCGCGAGATCGTGACCTGGCTGAAGTCGGATGCTTAACCGACTGTGCCACCCAGGCACCCCAGAATGGCTTTTTTAACATCAAAGACAGCATGCGGACTTCTACTTTAAAAGAATTAGTCTTTGCAAATAATCATACTTGCAAATAAAATATAAGTTTGTGCAGTGTGAAATGGGTTCTTTGACCAAAATTAGTCTCTGAACTGATCTCCTGATTATCCGTAGTTATAAATATGATTTTCATCTGTGAAGGTGTATTAATAAGGATAGACTAAGCTATGTTGTAACAACAGCAACAAAACCAAAATCTCAGTAATGTAGCATAACGAAAGTCTATTTCTTGTTGACATTACATATCTACCCTGGGTAAGAGATTCTGTTCCACAGAGTCTCTTAAGGCTGGACGCTCCACTATCTTATAGTTGTACCATCTGGAACATGTGGCCTCCTTGGTCACTACAGCAGGGGAAGGAAGAGTTGGAGAGGCACACGCTAGCCTTTTTCAGCATGAAAGTAACATGTTCTTTCACTCACAGTGCATTGGCCAGAACCAGTAATATGGCTCCACCTAAAGTAGCTGGAGAATTGTGGGGGAGCCCATGCATATTTAGTGATAAGTAAATGTTTCTGCTGAAGAAGTATGGTCAGATTATTACATAACATGAACTCTACTTTGCTTGGCATCTTTGAAATAATACCTTAATAGAAAGTTTCATGTTAAATAATTAAAGTATACAACTGCTAAAGATGCTTTATAAGATGGCCTTTTTATGTCACACTTAAATTTTTTGTGTATTCTCATTTGTTAATAAGGAGAGGAAGGGGAGAAGAGAATCTATATATTCTTCAATTTGCTATTATTCATATAAATAATAAATTGCCAGTTTCCATTTCCAAATAATCAAAATGACCTTTGACCCAAAGTGAGATTTTTATGTGTGTGTGTGTGTGTGTGTGTGTGTGTGTGTGTGTGTGTCTGTATAGAAATATGTGGCTATAATGAAAACTCAAAATAGATTTTAAAAATGGCCAGAGTGATTTTTAATGTATTTGGTTGGGAGTTTCTCCTGTTAGGAATCTTTCAATCCCAGTTTTTACTGATTTTCCCACCAATAAAATGAAACCATTGAGAAGACTCTTCTATCATGATAGAATTATCTTGAGGTTTTATTTTGGCTATTTCCTAAGTCTTTTGGGGTGACAAATCAAATGAGGCAGGACACTAGGATAGCAATGGCAGGGACTTCTAGACTTCCTTTGCATTCTTAAGAACACCAGGGAAATTATTTACATTCAGACCCTTAAATCCACATATATTCAGTCTCAGTTTAACCCAGTCATCTGACCTATTAACATGTAAATTTTAACGAAGGGAAAGAATTCATCGTTACTTTGCTGGTAGGAAAGTAAAAGTAGTAGAAAGAGAGTCCTCAACAAAAGTTCCCCTTGAAAGCCAGCTTCCTTAATTTGTTAGCAAATATATTGACTGCTGTTTTGAAGAGCCCCTTTTGCTTGAGACACTAATTGCCCATCACGGACACTGCAAAATCTAGCACTTGAAGTTTCTACTGTTGGGACTACCGTCTCCTTAGAGCTGCTCATTATTGCCACTCCAGTCCACTTTAGACATCCTGATGTTCTCTTCCCTCACGTATTATGCCTGTGAGAGTTCCACAGCCACTTTTAAGCACTTGTTAAGTATCAGGCACCAAGATTTGTTAAATATAGATATGAAAAAGACATGATCTATGTACTTGAACTAACAAGCCAGTGAGGGGAGAGAGACAGGTAAACAAACGTATTTTAGTATCATGTTGAATGCTGAGGGCTTTGTCCTGGACTCCACTTTTCTCTCCTGTGCTCTCCTTTCTTAACACACGTATGTACTCCTGGCTCTCAGATTTCTTTCTCTAGTCCAAGTTTCTCTATTATTGTGTCCCAGCTCTTGACCTGAAATCTCTACTTGGGTGTCTCTTAGACATCTCAGACTTCACACGTCCCAAACAGGTCTTTGATCTTCACTTCTCCAGTCAGTCCTTCTCTATCCCAGTAAATGCCATTATTATCCACCCCATTTCCTTGGCCCCCAAGCCTAGGAGTCATCTTTGATGCTTCCGCTTTTCTTGTTCTTCGCATTCTAGCCCACGGGAGAGTCCTGTTGGTTTGGGCTCTAAACGAAGTCTTAAATCCATCCGCTGCAGTCATTTTGCACTGCCAGCACTTCATTTGATGCCAGCATCATTTCTTGCCTGGGCCGTAGTGGCTTCCCGACTGGTTTCCTTGCTTACCTCTCCAGTAATTCTCAGTGTAGCCAGACAAGTCTTTAAAGTTAAGGAAGATCGAATTATTTTTTTGCTTACAACCCTTCAGTGGTGTCTTGCCTTCAAATTCCTCCAAAACCTATAAGATTTTCCCTGCCTCTGCTGCTTCATCTTCGTCTCATGCCTCGTTCTGCTTTGCTTGTTGAGCTCCAGCTATGATGGACTATCTTCCTTTCCTTGAACTTGGCCAAGCTCTTTCCCACCAAAGAGGCTTAGCCTTGCCCTTCTCTCTGCCTCTCTGTTCTCTGTGGTTTCTTGTATTTGGATCTCCACTCAAATATCACCTTCTCAGAGAATCTTTCCTGATAACCCTTCTTTATCATATCACTTCATTTCATTCAGATTGTTTATTATAGCAGTGCCTGGGTGGCTCAGTCTGTTGAGCATCAGACTCTTGATTTCAGCTCAGGTCATGATTTCCTGGTTTGGGAGATTGAGCCCCATGTTGGGCTCCACGCTGCACGTGGAACCTGCTTGGGGTTCTCTCCTTCTCTCTCTGCTCCTCCCCCACACACTTCCTCTCAAAATAAATAAGTAAATGGTTTTTTATTTTTTTTAACATTTTATTTATTTTTGAGAGACAGAGACGGAGCGCAATCAGGAGAGGGGCAGAGGGAGAGGGAGACACAGAATCTGAAACAGGCTCCAGGCTCTGAGCTGTCAGCACAGAGCCTGACACGGGGCTTGAACCCACAAACTGCGAGATCATGACCTGGGCTGAAGTCAGCCACTGAAACCACTGAGCCACCCAGGTGCCCCAATAAACATTTTTTCTTTTTTCTTTTTTTTTTTTTCCAACGTTTATTTATTTTTTTTGGGACAGAGAGAGACAGAGCATGAACGGGGGAGGGGCAGAGAGAGAGGGAGACACAGAATCGGAAACAGGCTCCAGGCTCTGAGCCATCAGCCCAGAGCCCGACGCGGGGCTCGAACTCACGGACCGCGAGATCGTGACCCGGCTGAAGTCAGACGCTTAACCGACTGCGCCCCTCATTGTGGTTTTAATTTCCATTAAAAAAAAAAAAATGTTTGGGGCGCCTGGGTGGCGCAGTCGGTTAAGCGTCCGACTTCAGCCAGGTCAGGTCACGATCTCGCAGTCTGACTTCAGCCAGGTCAGGTCACGATCTCGCGGTCCGTGAGTTCGAGCCCCGCATCGGGCTCTGGGCTGATGGCTCAGAGCCTGGAGCCTGTTTCCGATTCTGTGTCTCCCTATCTCTCTCTGCCCCTCACCCTTCATGCTCTGTCTCTCTCTGTCCCAAAAATAAATAAATAAACGTTGGAAAAAAAAAAAAAAAACCACAATGAGATAGCAAAAACCACAATAGGATACCACCAAATGCCTGTTAGGATTACTTTTGTTAAAATAACCAAAAAACTGATTATGCCAAGACCTCACAAGGATGGAGGGTATCTGAAATTCTCATTCATTGCTGGTAGGAATGCAAAATGGCATAGACATTTTGGAAAGCAGATCAGCAGTTCCTTAGAAAGTTAAACATACACCTACATCTGACACAGCCATTCCACACAAAAACTTGAATATTTATAGTGACATCATTAATAATCGTATAAAAACTGAATGTAACACAAATATCTCTTCAGCTGGTGAATGAGTAAACAAATCTTGGCATATTCATATTATGGACTACTACTCAGCAGTCAAAAAATGAACAGGTTACTGACAGCCACAGCAGCATGGATGAATCTCATATGTATTACACCAAGTGAAAGAACCCGAGACTACATACTGTATGCTTCCATTGCGTGTCATTCCTTGGAAAGCAAAACTATAGCAATTAAAAACAGATCAGTGGTTGCCACGGTTAGAGGTTGGGGGAGGTCTCACTGAAAATAGCACAGGGGAAGTTTTGGATTGATGAAACTGCTCTGTGATTGTCGCCATGGCAATTTTTAAAATTCAAAGAACGGGGTGCCAGGGTGGTGCCATCAGTTAAGCATCTGACTTGATCTCTGTTCAGGTCATGATCTCATGATTGGTGAGTTCCAGCCCCACATTGGGCTCTGCACTGATGGTGTGGAGCCTGCTTGGGATCCTGTCTCTCCTCCTCTCTGCCCCTCCCCCACTTGTGCCCAGTTGCGAGCTCTTTTTCTCTCTCTCTCTCTCTCTCAAAATAAATAATTTTTAAAAAGTAAGGTTTTCCTTTAAAAATAAAATAAAAGTCAAAGACCAATACACCAAAAAAGAGTAATTTTAACTATTAATTTAAAAATAAACTTAAAAACAGAGTAATCATGGGCATTGCTCTGTAAACCTTGATTTTGGTTTTTTGTTTCATTGTGCTGGTTGTTGTACCACTGGGCTAACAAAATTCAGTTTTTATCTTCTTTCCAGTAAAGAGGTATCTAGTTACAGGAAGTGTTGGTTTCTCTCAGGCAGCCCACACGACAGTGACATTCTTCAAGCTGATAATGCTGTATTGATTCTTCTCATTTTTTATTAGCTTTTGTTAAATGAATGAGGTTTAAGTTTCTTATCATGAACTTACGTTATTATTTCCAGTATTTAATTTTACATTAATGTTGCTTTTTAAAACTACTTGTGGAAAGATATTTTTTTAAACTTGCATTTTCCTAAGAGTGGGATGATTTTCAGTGCTTAATGACCCAGCATTCCATATGTGAACTTTCACCTCAAAAATAATTAGACTAAGAAGGTACATAATTTTTAATACTTTGTGCTCATCTCTACTAAAACAGCTGGCTCCACCAGAGGATATGAACATTGAGCTAACACTTGTCAGACAGTGTTTTGTACGCTAACTTCATTATGTTTTGTCGCAATCCATTGTGCAAATGTTAGGTTAATTACTTGAAACCCAGACCTACTTGCCTGAAGAATTTCCATTTTGAAGTACATCAGAGTCATTATTCACTACACCTTTTGATCTCCTCTGAAAAACTTCCCAGCATTTATTTTTCTATTATCTCCCTCAACAAAAGGAAACCACTTTTTGAGCAGCTGATGCACGACCTGGTGTGTATGGTTCTGTTTCCTGAGTCTGTGGAATACATGGATGTAGAATGCGTTCCCAGCATGCCTGCCCTGTTTGAAACTTATCCCACGTTCTGACGTCTCCTCTTTCCAAAAAGCAGCTTGATTTATTTACGTGACAGTCACAGCAGCTTTAACATTTTAATTCCCTCTATCATCTTCTCTCTCCATTTGGGATGATATGCAATATGCAGGCGGACATTTGATGTTCCAGTGGATATCGTAAGAGAATGTTGAAGAGCTAAGTAGGAAGCATTCTTCATACGGAATCTGTCCAGTTACCAGGCTGTCCTCAATCACAGGCTGGTTCCGGAGCTACATCCTCATCTACATCATAGCATTTCTTTTAAAACTTGTCATTTAAAAACTATAAAGCCAAATATTTAAAAGCACTCTGGGTGTTTACTTTGCTGAGGCTCACTGTTGATTTTGTTGTTTTATGGAAGGCTGTAGAGGAGTCCATTGTTAATCACGTCCTAACCCTATAAAATATGTAACAAGCTGCTGAACAGAATGATGACAGCAGACAGAGAACAGAGTTTCATTTGAATTCATGCAAATGTAGAGGTTTCCCAGAAAGCCGTTTTTAAAGTATGAGCCACATTTTGAAAATAAAACAAAGAATAACGCCTTGGAGTAGAAATCTGTAATGAAACCCATAATAGCTGAAAGAGTACAATAAATTCTGCTGGGAGAGCATTCCATTTTCTGTTCCTTTTCAAATTCTAATACTAAACTCTATTAGTAGTCAGTATAAAATAATGAGACATGAAGCCCTGCTGGTGTAAAACTATTACTAATCTGTTACTTTGCATAAATTTTCACTCAAACGATTGTCTGTGGTCTTCTTATGAAGGACCTGTTATATGCTTTCCAGCTAAACAGATGAGACCTATTAACCATCTCCTTTGAATGAATGACGGTGGAATTTGCAGGCATTGCACTTTTTTACAAGTTGGAGAAAGAAAGGGATTGCATACAAGGGACACAAGGGTATTTACTCCAATCAGAGATCAGTGTTCTCATGTGAATACATGAATTGAAGTCCCTTTCAATAATTTTAGGGTCACGTCAAGGAAAAGCAGAAAGGCATTTTTACTCTAAAGATAGGTATATTCTAAAGTCACCTTCCTGCATCTTGGTCACATCATTGTTTTACTTTTCATAATTATAACAAGAAATTTATGGGGTTCCTGGGTGGCTCAGTTGGTTAAGCACCTGGCTCTTGGTCTTGGTTCAGGTCATGATTTCACGGTTTGTGGGATCAAGCCCCAAGTCGGGCTTGATGCTGACAGTGCAGAGCCTGCTTGGGATTCTCTCTTCCTCTCTCTGCCCCTCCCCTGCTCATGCGTACATGTGTGCTGTCTCTCTCTCTCTCTCTCTCTCTCTCTCAAAATAAATAAACTTAAAAAAAATTTTGTCATTTCCTCTCCTGCAAACTCTGATCTTGCCCTTGTCATTCCTGTTTCAGTCATATAGTTTCTTGGTCACACAGACTTTTAAATTAAGTCCATTTTGATTCTTTCTCTCTTCATAGGTTTAAGTAGCCGCCAAGTCCTTTTGATTCATCTTTCATAATTTCTCTCATATCCGTCTCTTTTTTCCATTTGCATTGCCAGCATCCTACTGCAGGCCATTATGGACTCATGCCTAAATTATTACATCTTTAATTGGTTTCCCAACCTCAAGTTAATTCCCTTCCAATCCGTCCTGCATATTACCACTAGATTTATCTCACTAAAAACATGGCTTTTCTTACACTCACCCATTTGAAAGTTTGGAAGTGATTGCAGAAGTAATGGAAGCTGTTAGTGTTATGAAGAGATGGCGTGGTATTGTGGTATATTGGCTTTGGAGCCAAATAGACATGGGCTGGGATCTCAGATTAATCCCTTAGTAGTGGCATGACCTCAGGCATTGAGTTACTTGACCTTTTGGGGCCTCAAGTTCTTCAACCGAAAATAGAATAATACCATGGTTATTATAGGGGAGTAAACACAATATGTAAAGTACCTCGCTTAGTGGGCTCAACTAATGATGGTTATGCTGAGTAGAAGTATTATTGCAGTTACTATTAGGACAAAATGGAAGATGGAAGCAGAGATTAGAAAACATAAGGGAAAAGAGCCCTTCTACATTGGTAGGTGCTTCTGAAAGAATGACAATTTTCTTTTTTTCTTTTTTTAAAATTTAATTTATTTTTTAAATTTACATCCAAGTTAGTTAGCATCTAGTGCAACAATGATTTCAGGAGTAGATTCCTTAATGCCCCTTGCCCATTTAGCCCATCCCCCCTCCTACAACCCCTCCAGTAACCCTCTGTTTGTTCTCCATATTTAAGACTCTCTTATGTTTTGTCCCCCTCCCTGTTTTTATATTATTTTTACTTCCCTTACCTTACGTTCATCTGTTTTGTCTCTTAAAGTCCTCATATGAGTGATTTCATATGATTTTTGTCTTTCTCTGACTAATTTCACTTAGCATAATACCCTCTAGTTCACCCACGTAGTTGTGAATGGCAAGATTTCATTCTTTTTGATTGCTGAGTGATACTCCATTGTATAGATATACCACATCTTCTTTATCCATTCTTCCATCAATGGACATTTGGACTCTTTCCATACTTTGGCTATTGTGGATAGTGCTGCTATTGACACTGGAGTGCATGTGCCCCTTTGAAACAGCACACCTGTATCCCTTGGATAAATACCTAGTAGTGTAATTGCTGGGTCGTAGGGCAGTTCTGTTTTTAATTTTTTGAGGAAGCTGCATACTGTTTTCCAGAGTGGCTGCCCCAGTTTGCGTTCCCACCAGCAGTGCAAGAGAGATCCTCCTTCTCCGCATCCTCGCCAACATCTGTTGTTGACTGAGTTGTTAATGTTAGCCATTCTGACAGGGGTGAGGTAGTATCTCATTGCAGTTTTGATTTGTATTTCCCTGATGATGAATGATGAGCATTTTTTCATGTGTTGGTTGACCATCTGGATGTCTTCTTTGGAGAAGTGTCTATTCATGTCTTTTGCTAATTTCTTCACTGGATTATTTGTGTTTTGGCTGTTGAGTTTGGTAAGTTCTTTATAGATTTCGGATACTAACCCTTTATCTAATTTGTCATTTGCAAATATCTTTTCCCATTCTGTCGGTTGCATTTCAGTTTTGCTGATTGTTTCCTTCGCTGTGCAGAAGCTTTTTATTTTGATGAGGTCCCAATAGTTCATTTTTGCTTTTGTTTCCCTTGCCTCCAGAGATGTGTTGAATAAGAAGTTGCTGCAGCCAAGATCACAGAGGTTTTTGCCTGCTTTCTCCTCGAGGATTTTGATGGCTTCCTGTCTTACATTTAGGTCTTTCATCCATTCTGAGTTTATTTTTGTGTCTGGTGTAAGAAAGTGGTCCAGGTTCATTTTTCTGCATGTCTCTGTCCAGTTTTCCCAGCCCCACTTGCTGAAGAGACCATCTTTATTCCATTGGATAATCTTTCCTGCTTTGTCAAAGATTAGTTGGCCATACATTTGTGGGTCCATTTCTGGGTTCTCTATTTTGTTCCATTGATCTGAATGTCTGTTTTTGTGCCAAGAGAATGAAGATTTTAAAACATTTATTTCTCTTATAGCATTTGCATTTTTTATATGTCTAGGTTCCCTCTCCTTAAATAGACTACAGTGTGTAATTTTTCAGATACATTAAGACTTCTTTGCAAAGCCAAAGATCAAAGGTCATCAGTTTTGATTAGGAACTAGTCTCATATAGAACAGTAGGTGCCAGACAGGATTGAAAAAGAGATGGGCATAAGAGAAATTAATCAAAGGTAAATCAAAAGAACTTCAGAAAAAAATGCCAGGAGTAAATTGTAGAAAAGCAGAGATAGCGGTAAACCTTTTATCTGGTAGGTTTCATGAGAAAAGAAGGAACAAATAGGGCACTAGCTGTGGTATCCCTGGCAGGGAGAAGGGGAGGCTTTTCTACCACAGGCTGGTGACATAAAATATTTAGAAGACAGAAGGGAACCACCATTGAGGGTAAGTGTGGAAGTAAGGAACTCCATGCATTGGAAGGACTGATGATTACTGTATGGTGGTCACCATCCTTGTACCACAGACAGAGTGGAGACTGCTACTCTTTATGTCTCTCTTCTGCAACTCTTGATCGTTTGTAGATGTTTGAAGTACATATTTAAGGCTAGTGGGAGTTATAAGAAGTAAGTAGTGGCAGGTACTAGATGAGACTCAACTGTGTTTTGTAAAAATGTCTTATTTAAAACCCAGGAAAGAAATGGCTGTCACTCATCAGTGAGTTTGATTCAAAGTTTATCATACCTTCTGGTCTACTTAAGCACTGCACTAGGACCACAGTGACTAGAGATGAACACCTGCCTTCACGGAACTTACACTTAAGTGAGCACAAAATACAATATAAGACATACATTCATTCAGCGGATATGTGTTAAATTTATGTTTATAACACAGCGTTATAACTTGCCAACTTCTGTGCAAATAATGAGGGTGAAATGGGTCTGAGACGCAGACCTTTCCCTCCAGGTATGTGTTGTTAACTCCACTGTGTAGTAACAAGTTCCATTGGTGTAGTTAAAAATAGTGATACAGTTTAGAGTAATTAGGTGTCACACGTGCTTGGAAAATCAGCAGAGAAATCATTTGTTGAAGCTGTTTACTGAGGGGGTGGATGGGCTTTCAATGGCCAAAGAAAAGGAGTTAGTGGGACTGGAGTGAGGATGTTTCCTGACAGAGGCATCAACACAAATAAATGATCAGAGCAGGGAAACTGGTTGGACAGCCCGAGTGATATTGAGGATAAATGATAGATGAAGATTCAGAAGTCACCTGGTCTAGTCCCCAATCTTGC
The DNA here is from genome assembly GCF_014898765.1 of Herpailurus yagouaroundi. NCBI lineage: Eukaryota > Metazoa > Chordata > Mammalia > Carnivora > Felidae > Herpailurus > Herpailurus yagouaroundi. Next base: position 5,238,015 of record NW_024412394.1, on the reverse strand, counting down.
GTGTACATTAGGATCATCTTGAGGGCTTGTTAAAGTGCAGATTCCCAGGCACTCCCCCATTCTGAGTCATGAAACCTAGAGAGTAGTCTAGTCTAGGAGCTTGCATTATTTCCTGAATTCCTATTATTTTCTGTTCGTCAAGCACATCAAGTGGTTCTAATTCAGCTTCTCCTCATTTTACACTTAAAGAAATACTGACCTGGGCCCAAACTTTCAATCAGTGCTCAAATCCCTTTCTTAGCATCTAAGTGGTTATCTACCCTTTGCATGAACTGGGACCCTGTCTTCTGAGACAGCGTATTCTCTCTTTGAATAGCCCTGCTAAGCAAGCTTTTCCTTTTGTTGAGCTGAAATTTCTGTCTATTCTATCTGTTGATGTTCACTCTCCCACCTTGAGGCCATAGGAAACAATAATAGGCATTTTCCCATGTGAGAGCCCTTCAAGTATTAGAAGTCCTCTCTTCTGTAGGCTGAACACATCCAGGTCCTCATTGGTTTGGTCTTGAGTCCTTTCCCTGTCCTGGATGCTTGCCTCTGAATGCATTCCAGTTTTTCTGTGACCTTTGTAAAGTGTAGCACCCAGAACTAAACATTATTACTGCATGGTCTCTGAGTTGTGAGTGAATAGTACCCAGATGGGCCATGTGGTTTTATCAATTATTTCCTCATATGGTCCTCATAAATATTGTAATGGAAACATGGGGACAAAGGGTTGATTGCAATAACCTTTATTAAGAGATTTTATGTCACTGAGAAAAAGAAAGAGACTTGAACTGGCTTGTGTGCTCGGTAGTTGTCAGCTACTAAATTTTGGAATGAAATAGAATGAGAAAGAATACTGTTCTTGTCCCTTTTTTTCCTCCTCTGCTTAATTTCAGTCTTTTAAGTCTTATAAAAATATGCATGTCTTAACCTTCTTCTACCATAACATAGAACTTTCTTTTTAAATTTTTTAATTTAAAAATTTTTTTAATTTTAATTTCTGCATAGTTAACATACAGTGTTATATTCGTTTCATGTGTACAATATAGTGATTCAGCGATTCTATGCATTACTCAGTATTCATCATGATAAGAGTACTCTTAATCCCCTTCACCTATTTCATCCATCCCCCCACCCCCACCCCCCTTCCCCTCTGGTAACCATCAGTTTGTTCTCTATTGTTATGAGCCTGGGTTTTTTTTTGGCTTTGTTTTGTGTTTTGGTTTGTCTCTCTTTTTTCTTTGCTCTTTTTGTTTCTTAAATTCCACATGAGTGAAATTATGTGGTACTTCTTAATGCTTTCTTTTTTCTCTCCCCTTCCCTGTCTTTTTTCCTTTCCTTATGTGTGAAGAATTTTGCATGTGTCTGTTTCTAGAGAGATTAGCTGACCTTTCATCTCATTCCAGGTACTTTCCAGTAGGGCAAAATGGAGAATCTAGGTGATGCAAGAGGGGTTTCATTTTGGGGACAGAGCAGTCCGCCATTTCCATCCCATTCTCCCTCCTGTGTGGTGCTTGGCACACCCTGACTGCTGTAGGAAGTTCTTAGGCTGGGGCTCGGGGTTAAACTAACCAGAGCTGCATCTGAGCAAGCTGAATTTAAGTCATAAATTGCCTTTTGGAGGGTTATGTAAATGTACGGTTCTAGGTCTGTTTTAAAGCTGTTGAACCAGGACCAAAGAATGTTCTTGTACCTTCTGCAGACTTCATTGTCCAATGGCTACAGTTTTAACTCAGTTTTTGCATGCTAGCAACTACTTTGAATTTTCTCTCAAAAGCTTAAATGTCAATTGTTTGAAGATGGGGTATTTTTACAGTGTGGTAAACTATATTGTATAGCCTTCCAACAAAGAGGCTGGTTAGGGCGGGGGGCAAAAAGGGAGATACAGTGTTTTTTCCTTTACCTGAGGAAGCCCGATAATAATTTTTCCTGTCTTGTAATCTTAATTATTAAGAAAAGATGTCTGTCAATTAGCTCTTTTATGTCAAAGTTCAGTATAACTGGACAGAGCCTGTACTCCAGCCTCCTTGAATTTTTCCTCTCTCTTGCCCTTTAGCAACATGTTAAATTGGTTGATTACTGTTAGACCTTTTATTTCTTCTCCTGCTGATATTTTTCTTCCAGAATAAGGATGCCAGTGGGCTTTACATGAACTCAATCACAGTTTCCAAATATTACTAACGTTTTAGGTTCTTTTTGACTTTGCTGAATTATTTGCAGCATCTTCTGTCTGTTGCTTGTCATACCAGGTGATTGAAAAGTCCCTTGAGTTTCTTCCTACCTTTCTGATCCCAAAATTGACAGCTGAATTGTAACAAATTGCTGTATACACTGACCCAAATTCTCTGTCTCTAATTGATGGGTCGTTTGTACTTCCATGAGTGTTAACAAAGCAGCAAGATTTTTTTGACTCTCCCCTCTACTACAGTGTTTTGTCTCAAGACCAATCAGCTTTTATAGAGCTTGATATATTTTTCCTTACTGGAAATAAATAAATAAACGAATGAATGAATGAATGAATGAATGAATAAATAAAACAAAAAGCCCTGCAGTTAAGTACCCTTAACAAAAATGTGAGTAATGACAGTTCCTTTGATGAGTTGTAAAATTGCCATTAATATAGAAGAAAAATATTAATTACATGGGGAAAAGTTATTGTTCATTTAAAAAAAAAACAAGGAGTTTTTAAGATAATTTTTGGTTTTCTGATTAGCCAGGTGCACAGGAATTTTGCCTGCTCTGATTTGTCTAGATTTGTGTGCATGATTTGACTTAGGACTTTGCAGTATGTGCTAAGAGATTGATTCCACTCTGCCTAACCACTTCGTCTAGTGTACTAGGCATTTGCTTTGACATCGAACAGACCTGGGTTCAAGTTCACCTGTATGACCTTGGGTAAGCTACTTGTCTAAGCCTCAATTTCTTTTTCTATTAAATATGGCTAATAATAGATCCTACCTCATATAGTCCAAGGTTAAATGAAATCATAAATGTAGAGATGCACTCAGTGCCTGGCATAGAGTTAGCACTCAATAAATGGCAGGTATCAGGGTGAACAAGAGTGTTCCATGAACAGAGTCCACCTCATTGTCTACTGATGGAGAAAGCTGCTAAACAAATCCTTATGAGAGTACAGGCGTATCTTGTTTTATTGTGCTTTGCTTTATTGCATTTCGGAAATAATGCGTTTTTTACAAACTGAAGGTTTGTGGTAACCCCGTGTTGAACAAGTCTGTCAGTGCCATTTTTCCAACAGCATTTGCTTATTTCATGTCTCTCTGTCACATTTTGGTAATTCCCATAATATTTCAGTTTTTTTTTTTCATTTCTGTTATATTTGTTATGGTGATCTGTAGTTGGTGATCTTTGATGTTACTATTGCAATTGTTTTGGGGGAGCCACGAACCACGCCCACATAGGCAGCAATAAATGTTGTATGTGTTCTGAGTGCTCCACCAACCAGCTATTCTCTTTCTCTCCCTCTTCTTGGGCCTCCCTGTTCCCTGAGACACAACAATAATGAAATTGGGCCAATGAATAACCCTACAGTGGCCTCCAGGTGTTCAAGTGATAGGAAGAGTCGCACATCTCTCACTCTAAATCAAAAGCTAGAAATGATTAAGCTTACTGAGGAAGGCATGCCAGAAGCCAAGATAGGCCAAAAGATAGGCCTCTTGTGCCAAACGGTTAGCCAAGTTATGAATGCAAAGGAAAAGCTTTTTGAAGGAAATTAAAAGTTCTGCTCCAATGAACACATGAATGACAAGAAAGTGAAACAGCTTTATTGCTGATTTGGAGAAAGTTTTAGTGATCTCGTTAGATGATCAAGCCAGCCATACCATTCTCTTAAGTCAAAACCTGATCCAGAGCAAGGCCCTAACTTTTTTCAGTTCTGTGAAGGCTGAGACAGGTGAGGAAGCTGCAGAAAAAAAGTCTGAAGCTAGTAGAGGCTTTAAGGAAAGAAACCATCTGTGTAACACAGAAGGGCAAGAGGAAGCAGCAAGTGCTGATGTAGAAGCTGCAGCAAATTATCCAGAAGATCTAGCTGAGATATTGATGAAGAAGATGGCTACACTAAGTAACAGATTTTCAATGTAGACAAAGCAGAAAACAGCCTTCTATTGGGAGAAGATGCCCTCTAGAACTTTCATTGTTAGAGAGAAGTCAATGCCTGGCTTCACAGTTTCAAAGTATGGTCTGATTCTCTTGTTAGGGCCTAATGTAGCTGGTGACTCCAAGGGGAAGCCAATGTTTAATTACCTTTCTGAAAATTCTAAGGCCCTTAAGAATTATGCCACATTTATTCTGCCGGTGCTCTATAAATGGAACAACAAAGTCTGGGTGACAGCACATCTATTTACAACATGGTTTACTGAATATTTTATTTATTTATTTTTTAAGTAAACTCTATCCCCGGTATGGGGAACTCATGACCCCAAGATCTAGAGTCACATGCTTTCCTGACTGAGCCAACCAGGTGCCCCTGGTTCACTGAATATTTTAAATCCACTGTTGAGATCTACTGCTCAGAAAAAAAAAAAAAAAAGAGTCCTTTCAAAATATTACTACTCATTAATAGTGCACCTGGTCACCCAAGAGCTCTGATGGAGATGGGCAACGAGGCTAATATTGTTTTCATGCCTGCTCACACAACATCCATTCTGCATCCATTTCATGGGTCAAGGAGTCATTTCAACTTTCAACATGTATTTAAGAAATATATTTCATAAGGCTACAGCTGCCATAGGTAGCAGTTCCTCTGATGGATCTGGGCAAAGTAAATTGAAAACCTTCTGAAAAGGATTCACCATTCTAGATGCTATTAAGAACATTGGTGATTCATGGAAAGAGGTCAAAATAGCAACATCCACTGGATTTGGGGAGAAGTTGATTCCAACCCTCATGGAGGACTTTGAGGGGTTTCAGACTTCAGTGAAGGAAGTATCTGCAGATGGGGTGTTAACAGCAAAGATGTGACTGAATTGCTGCAATCTCATGATTTTAGTTCTTTTTTTTTTTTTTAATGTTTATTTATTTATTTATTTTTTAAATTTTTTTTTCAACGTTTATTTATTTTTGGGACAGAGAGAGACAGAGCATGAATGGGGGAGGGGCAGAAAGAGAGGGAGACACAGAATCGGAAACAGGCTCCAGGCTCTGAGCCATCAGCCCAGATCCTGACTCGGGGCTCGAACTCACAGACCGCGAGATCGTGACCTGGCTGAAGTCGGACGCTTAACCGACTGCGCCACCCAGGCGCCCCTTTTAATGTTTATTTTTGAGACAGAGAGAGACAGAGCATGAACGGGGGAGGGCAGAGAGATGGGGACACAGAATCTGAAACAGGCTCCAGGCTCTGAGCACAGAGCCCAACGTGGGGCTCGAACTCACGGACTGCGAGATCATGACCTGAGCTGAAGTCGGACGCTTAACCGACTGAGCCACCCAGGCGCCCCTGCAATCCCATGATGAACTGTTAATGGATGAGGGGTTGTTTCCTGTGGACGAGCAAAGACAGTGATAGAATCTACTCCTGGTGAAGACGCTGTGAAGATTTTTGAAATGACACCAAAGGATTTAGAATATTCCATAAACAAAACTGATAAAACAGGAACAGGTTTGAGAGGATGGACTCCAATTTTGAAAGAAGTTCTGTGGGGTAAACACTGTCAAATTGCATCACATGCTACAGAAAAATAGTTCATGAAAGGAAGAGTTGATCAATGTGGCAGATTTCATTGTTGTTTTACTTTAAGAAATTGCCGTAGCCACCCCAGCCTTCAGCAACCACCACTCTGCCCTGACTAGTCAGCAGACATCAACATGAAGGCAGGATCCTCCCCCAGCAAAAAGATTACAACTCGCTGAAAGCCCAGATGATGGTTAGCATATTTTAACAATAATGTAGTTTTTTTTAAATGCTTATTTATGTTGTTTTTGAGAAAGAGTGCATGTGCACACACTAGCAGGGGAGGAGCCAGGAGAGGGGAGGAATCCCAAGCAAGCTCGTGCTCAGCGCAGAGCCTGACACAAACTGTGAGATCATGACCTGAGCCGAAATCAAGAGTCGGACACTTAACCTACGGAGCCACCCAGGTGCCCCAACAATAATGTTTTTAAAAAATTTTTTTTTCGACGTTTATTTATTTTTGCGACAGAGAGAGACAGAGCATGAACAGGGGAGGGGCAGAGAGAGAGGGAGACACAGAATCGGAAACAGGCTCCAGGCTCTGAGCCATCAGCCCAGAGCCTGACGCGGGGCTCGAACTCACGGACCGCGAGATCGTGACCTGGCTGAAGTCGGACGCTTAACCGACTGCGCCACCCAGGCGCCCCAATAATGTTTTTAATTAAGGTATATACATTGTTTTTTAGACACAGTGCTATTATTGCTGTATAGTATAAAGATAACTTTCATATGCACGAGGAAACCAAAGAAATGATTTGTTTTATTGAGATATTTGCTTTATTGCAGTGGTCTGGAACTGGAAGAACCATAGTATCTCTGAGGTGTGCCTATAGTTGTTTGATTTTGATTACCTATGCAACATGGGCAAAATACAGGGTCCATTTAAAGAGGCTGCTTTTCTGTGGTCAGTCCCTTTTGGTGGTTTACATTGACTGAATGTGCTGTGTCTTTAGCTGGGCTGATTACCCGGATGTGTGTATGGGAGCTAGAAGTGGTGTGAGAGGGAGGGAGAAGAAAGGTGGGTGGAAAGAGAATGAGAGAGTCTGGAAAGGAGTGAGAAGGAGAGAAAAAGAGAGGAAGGGAGGGGGGAGAGAGAGAGAGAGAGGAGAGAGAGAGAGAGAGAGAGAGAGGTTAAGGCCAGTTTCTTGATTCCTGGCTTGAATGCTGAGTGCTTGCTGTTCCCTACCATCAACAGAGAGAATAGTGGAGAAGCCTTTGGAGGGGAAGACATAAGGACGTAGCATTATGGACCCTTGTAGTGGGAAACAGGAGTGGAAATGCCAAGATAAGGGGAGAGTGAGACAGGGACAGGTATGCATCGTGAAATGACTACAAAAACATGCCAAAAATTAAAGTGAGCAGCTAGGCTGTGACACATCTCTAGGTATTGAGGCATGGAAAGATTCAGCCAGGGAAAGACACATTTGCATCTCTTCACATGGACTCAGGACCAATCTAAACTAATCTAAATGTATTTTCTGTTCATAGAGGACTTTTGTCTGTAATATCATGTTTCAGTCTTTTTTTTTTCTTAATGTTTATTTATTTTTGAGAGAGAGTGCGAATGGGGGAGGGGCAGAGAGAGAGGGAGACACAGAATCTGAAACAGGCTCCAGGCTCTGAGCTGTCAGCACAGAGCCCAACTCAGGGCTTGAACCCACGAACCGTGAGATCATGACCTGAGCCGAAGTCGGACGCTTAACTGAGCCACCCAGGCGCCACTCAGGTTTCAGTCTTTGTTAGAATCTCTCACAAAGGCCTGAATCTATTTTCTTTGATTAAGTCAGTATAGAAGTATTATCCATTCTTGTGTGGGAAATTGTTCCATGTGGCTTTTTGTGTCACAAGGTCATATCACCACAGTCCATTCGCCTGCTAAGTAAATATTTTTTGCACATACAAAAGCAGAAATGAAGATGATTTTGTGCAGTTTGAGCTTGTTACAGTGTTTTTTTTTTTTAAAGCTTTGCTACTTCTGTATTCATTATCACAAGTGACATCATTCTACATTACTCTTTCCAACTTTCCTTCTTCATAGGAAAGGGGCAGCTGTCACTGACCAGAGCAGATAAGGTGAGCTTTCTGGTGGCATCATTATTAGCGTGGGTATCTTCTTACTGTCTAGAACTCAGTACTTTTGTTTTTATTTTATACATACCTCCAGAAAGATTCTGTTGTTATATGAATTCAAGTTTATTACAGACTAAATCTTGTCCCCACAAAATAATAGTTGAATCTAACAAAAACCTGCTCCCCAACACTAGCATTACGAAGGTCCTGTGATTTTGTTTTTAGTGTTTCTATACATTTTGGTACAGGGGAGCCATTCTGTCTTGCCATGGTTTTGCTTGGGCCCTTAGAATAGGAACTTTTGCTCTTCTGTGGAATTCTGGGGAGGAAGCTTCATGTTTAAGGGAGTGACCCTAGAACCAGAATGTCTAGGTTATGTCCTGGCTTTGTGCCTTCTAAATGTGTGTTTATTTTTGACAGAGTGCTAGCAGGGGAGGGGCAGAGAGAGAGAGGGAGACAGAGGCTCTGAAGTGGGGCTCAGTGCTCACAGCAGAGCTGGCTCTGTGTTTCCTAGCGGTGTCACTGAGCAGTGTGACTGCGTGACTGTATTTGTACCATATGTAAAAGGAGACTGCTGGTAACATCTACTGTACTTCATAGGTTGTTGTCAGGAATAATGAGGTACTGTATGTAAAGCACTTAGAATAGAATCTGGCACATAGTAGATGCTCAATAAATGTTACCTGCGATTGCCTTCACTCTGTCCCCCAGGTTGGAAGTGATAGGTTTTCCTTTCTGTGACACTGTAGCATCTGATACAGGATTCTGTATTCAGAAACCTCCTGCAACCTCTTTTCTCTCTAAAAAAGTTGTAGGAATGAGATAAATGGAGAGAGGCTCACTATATCCAGAGGAACCACTAGCACCCAGGAGAAGTGAAAACCAGCGTCAAAACTGAACCCTTTTGAGCTGTGAGCAGTGCCACAAGCTTTGGTCTTGGTTTGGGTCACCTAGCATTCTGTGCTCCTCAGGGACTTTCTCTTTTACCTTACTATGTTAGCTCTCAGTTCTGTAGAGTAGTGTTTGTTTGTTTGTTTGTTTGTTTGTTTGTTTGTTTTACTCCAGGCTTATAATTCCCTTTATTGCACTTTCATAGGTGGTCATACTGCTTCTCTACCTCTCCACAGGGTGTTTCTGGGAGTCCTACAATAAAATGAGTTATAGTTTTCTATAGAAAAAATACAAGTGTAAATTACTTCTCTAATTTAGACCTCAGTATCAAAAAACATTCTGGTTTTGGCCAGTGCTCGATTAGAAAAGTAAAGACAGATCAAGTGAAACATCTTTCACTTAAAATGAATTGCTAAACATTGTATGATTTTAAGGTGGCAGAGGACTTGGAAATGATCTGGTCTGACATTCATTTTACAAGTAGTAAAAGAGGTCTGGAGATGCTGTACTCACCATCCACCTGCCCTCATCACGGCCACCAGTTACTTCCACTGTGCTGAGCCCGGCGGTCTGTTAGGACCTGGTCCTCTTTCACCGACTAGCAGCGTTTGATGCAGTGGGTCACACTCTGCTCCTTGAAACACTTCATCTACTTGACTCCAGGACAGCACTCTCCCTGACTCTCCTCCTACCTCACTGGCTCCTCCCTGTCTCCCTGCCCTCTAAAATTGAAGTTCCCTGGACTATGTCCATACTCTGGCTCACATTGTTGGTGATCTCATCTGGGCTCCAGGGCTTTAAACCATTTCTAGGCTGAAGATGCCCATATTTATATCTCCAGCCCAGACTTCTCCCTTGAGTTCCAGACTCATAAATTCATCTGCTTACTTTGATACCTTTATTTGAATGTCTAAGAGACATCTGGAATGTAACGTAAACAGAGGCACACTCCTGAGCTAGCCCTTGAAACCCCCATCCTCCTGTGGTCTTCCATACTTTGGCAAATAGCAACTCCATCATTTGGCTCAGGCCAAAAACCTTGCTATCTTCTAGTCTGTCAGCAAGTCCTGTTAGTTCTACCTTCCGAATATTTCTGGAACATGATCTTTTTTCAGTGTCTCAACTGCCCCCACCCCTATTCAACACCTGCCCCCCTCTCCTGTTGGATTATTACAAAAGCCCAGTAACTGAGCTCCAACCCTTGCCCCGCCCCCAGAGTCTTCTCTCAACCTAACAGCCAAACTGATCCTTTTATTATTTTATTAAATGTTTATTTATTTATTTTGAGAGACAGAAAACAGGGGATGGGCAGAGAGAGAGAGAAAGAGAGAATCCCAGGCAGCCTCCACACCCATCAGCACAGAGCCTGAAGTGGGCTCAATCCCACAAACTAGGAGATATGACCTAAGCCGAAATCAAGTGTTGGATGCTTAACCGACTGAGCCACCCAGGTGCCTCCAAACAGATCCTTTTAAAGTGTCAGATTATTTTACTGCTGGCAACACTCCTAGCTTCCTCTGTACTTCCCATTCCACCCTAATTAAAAGTCATACTGCTTACAGTAGCCTACAGAGCCCCACATTATCTAGTGCCACTTTACCTCATAGACTTTCCTTTCTACTACTCTTTTCTTTATTTTTCCCGCTCCAGCCACACTGACCTCCTTGCTGCTCCTTGCACACACAGGGCATACTCTAGCCTCAGGATCTTTGGATTTGCTGTCCCCTCTTTTGGAAGCTTTTTCCTCCAGATATCGGCATGACTCATTGCCTAACCTCCCTTCAGGTCTCCACTGAAATGTCATTTTCTCAGTAAGACCTTTACAGACTCCCTTATTTTGAAAATTGCCAAATGCGTATGTATCATCCTTCACTGTTTTTTCTTCATAGCATTGATCACCACCCATCATATGTATTCTACTAATTTATTTTGTCTTATTTAACTTTTTTACTATCTGTCTCTTCCCCACTAAAATGCCTCCTAGATCCTCCAGGATCTCGAGCTGTACATGAAACACAGTAGATGCTCAATAAACATACTTGAAAGATTGAAAGAATGAACTCTTGCTCTTCCTTGGTAGCTTTCAGAGGAATCTGTTCACTTAACTGAGGCCTGAATGACCAAAAGTTCCTTGCCTATTGTTTACATTTGAAAACATTGCCTTATTGGTAGTACTTGGGAGATATTTGAGTAGATCTGTTTGTGTCTTCCCTCTGAGCTTGTGCCCTGTCCATCACTGCCATAGCCGTGCCAGAGGAATTGGAGTCATCTACATGCCACCCTAGTTGTGAAAGGCTGTTAGCTCCTAGTCTGCACCTTGCATAGGAATCATCGTCTACCCACTTCTACCGTTTGTCTGCTACCCACACTTACATGAAAAGTCCAGAGTATGTGAAAGCAATTTTTTATGTACCACATTGCCATAGAGCAGCGAGACAGTAGCGTTCTCAAAGTCATATCTCTTCTACAGATGTTTCAGAACTTCAAAGTCAATGCTGTCGATGTAGGTGAAAGTGTCTTCCTTCTCTGTCCCCAGAGATCACTGGACTTTGGAGCTGGTGGGTTTTGTTTAGATTAGAATTCCAGCTCTGACACTCATCCAGGTGTGTAACCTTGAAAAGGTTTCTTAAAATCTGAGAGTGGGTCTGAAATGTCACCCTTCAGCACAAGTTGCTTCCCTTTTCCTTTTCTGCTCCTTTGTCCCTTGTCCCTTCCCATCCTGTACCCAGAAAAGAGACTTGACTGCTGGGTTTTCAAACCTTAAATACAGAGGTCTCCATTTGGACATTGTCCTGTGCTTTAAAACTGTATTTTAGATTAATCTTGCACATTTCAGTGTGATCTTTCCCCGTTAATTGTTATTAATGAAACCACCTCCTCTACGTGACTGTGTACTGAGAAAGCCTCGAATCTGTGCTCTACAGGCGTTGCAAAGTGAGACAGATATGTCTTGGATGTACGATTAAAGATGACTGCATTAGAAAACATGTGGAAAGGGTATTACCGCTTTCACAGTCCTTCTCAAGATGCCATTCTTTTTCAAGAAATAACAAGAAACCCAGAAAAGGACATATATTATTTTCACACTTCTTTTTTTTTCAGTGAATAGAAGTAAAAATGAATAATAATGGGAAAAGAACATGAATCTAAATGAGGTATTTGCATCTTCCTCTATTTCTTCTTCCTCAAGCTGTTGTGAGCTGAGTTGGTAAACCTCAGAGCCTTGGAGCCAGGGGCAAGATACTGAGCAGGACCTTCTTCCCTCTTGTAAGGAGTTACTAGTTGCTGTCAGCCTTCCATGTCTACAGTAGGGGAGTAGGGCACATCCAGGGTTTCTTGCCATTAATGTCCCTGTTCTCCCTCTATCTTTGTGTCACTTTGACCTTTCAGTCTTAAAACATACACGTCATCCTCGATTCTACATTTATGTATTCATACTCCTTAAGCCTTGGATTTACTGTAATTTGTATTAATTAGTATATTAGTGTAGTATACATTTTCCTCAGCCCAGCTTTTTGTGATACCATGTTTGATTCTGCATCTTTCAGAGGATAGAAGAAACTAGTTTGCTTCAGGTATCACAGGAAGCAGAGGAAAAGCTGGTTGCTCGAAGAGTGGGGCACACATACATATTCCTGTGACTACAACTATCATCATCATAGGCTTGTAATTTATTGCACTTCCTGTTTACAGATACTGTGAGGGGTTCACTGTGTGACCTGAATAATGCCAACAGCTGACTCAGATAGAGATTCTGGTTCTTGCTGAGGGAAAAGCACAGAGCTAGGGACTGAGACATCCAAACCTGTCCTGCTCCCTTTTTTAATTTAAAAAAAATTTTTGTTTTAACGTTTATTCATTTTCGACAGACACAGCATGAGCGGGAGAAGGGAAGAGAGAGGGGGAAACACAGAATCCAAAGAAGGCTCCAGGCTCTGAGCTGTCAGCACAGAGCCCGAGGCAGGGCTTGAACTCACGGACTGGGAGATCATGACCTGAGCCAAAGTCGGATACTTAACCAACTGAGCTACCCAAGCGCCCCTGTCCTGCTCCCTTTTTTTAAACGAAAGCCTTCATGAATGAGAATGTTGATGTTAACATATATCCATCCAGATTAGAATTTGAGTGGCTGTTGCTTCATTAGTTTCATTTATAAAATATTCTGTAGCCTTTTCTTGCAGGGTTAGACAATAAAATATGGGGGTGGGAGTGAGTGGGAGATTGGGATTTAAGATGAGAAATTGGAATGTGTTTTTTGGATGTTCCTCACTCTAATGCTTCTATTAGCTGTGGGCAGGAATCTGTAACTGTTAGCCTCATTTTTTACCTTTAATAGAATGGTACTTCCTATTTATCTGCTTATTAGTACAAGGCAGAGATTTTGTATAATATCAGGTTCAAGATACTTAAGAGATTTATGACATTTAGTGATTTTGCTCCATGTTGTTAACTTTATATTCAGAGTGTTAATATTGAACATTCCCTTAGACCTGTGGTTATACCAGAATATACTTATGCCTCAGTGGATTATTAGAAAGATAGAGATCTTATGGAGTACTTCTGTTCTAAAGGTTGGTTGTTTTTGGTTTTTGGTATGCTCTAGATTTTTGTTTTTGAGAGCAAATGTTTAATTATTTTTTTCTCTAGGGTCATATTTAATAGTTTTCTGTGACCCATGCTTGTGAAAGGTTAAGAGGAAAACCCGACATGTTTCCCTGGGCTAACAGTGAACCAAACGACATAGCTCCTTAGCTGTGGTAAAACAAATCAAACCTGTATTAAGCATTGTATATGTTCTTAGATTTGGGGGGATACTAAAGAAATAACAGCGTATTTCCCCTTTCTAAAAGTGTTTACATGGATAGACACAGATAATCTCTTCTATATCCTTATCTGTATCTACATCTGTGTAGTATATATATCTATCTGTATATGTAAATATACATGTTATCTATATCTACGTATAGATAGCTACTGTATATTTATACATACATGTACATACATGAAACAATTAAAATTAAATTTAATGTATAATCATAGACTTTGAATGTGGACTAGTACCAGAGAGAGAATGAAAGAGAAAGCTCTTTGAATTCGGATGAACTCATTCAACAAATATTGATTGAGTGCCACGCACTCACTGTTGCAATCACTGAGGATACAGCAGGGAACCCAATAGACAAGGTCCACAAGGTGGTTGTGGAGCTTATATTTTATGGTAGAAGAAAGAAAGATAGTAAATAAGCATTGAAATAAATGTGACAGTTGCAGATATGATGAATGCTAGAAGAAAATAAAACATGGCTTAGGAATGGAAAACTTCAAATTCCATGGTCAGAGAAGATAAAATTGGAGCTGAGGCTTAAATGGCAGGAAGGAATCAGGTAAGTAAAGACCTCAGGGGGACGGACACATTCCTGGCAGAAGGAATGCTCTGGAAAAGCCACAAGGCTAGGGTGAGCTCTGTTATGTAGAAGGACCAGAAGGAAGGCCCGTGTGGCCAGAGGGATGGTGGAATGTGTGAAGCCACAGACGTGGCTAGAATCCTAATGAACTAGGGCCCTGCAGGCTCTGTCAGGGAGTTTGAGTTTTATTCCAGTGAGATGGGATGCCATTTTAAGCAACTTTTAAGAAACTTGAAAGAAGCCTTACTCTTGTTGCAGTGGCGATATAGGCCGAGGAGAAAAGAAGCAGAAAGACCAGTAAGGAGTTAAAATGGCCTACAGGAGAAGTGATCAGAGCTGGGCCTTGTGTGCTACTAGTGGAAAAAGAGAGCTGTGATCAGATTCAGGATGTATCTGCAATTTGCCAGAGAAGTAGATACAGTTTGGGGAGGAGAGAAGTTTGTGGGTTAAGCAAGTAGATGCAAGATGGTGAGGAGGACCATGGGAGGAGCCCATTTCAGGGATGGGAATCAAGGGTTTTGTTTTGGTCATGTTACAATTCACATGCATATTTCTAACAGTTACTGGCTGTGGAATATTGAGCAAATTGTTCCAATGTTCTCATCATTAAAAAGAAGGGTTGTAACAGCACCTGTGGTATATGGTTGGTATGAAAATTAAGGGAATTAATACCTCTGGAGCACTTCACACAGGGTTGGACACCTATTAAGTTCTCAATAAATGTTAACTATTGCTGCTACTATTATTAATATTGTTATGATTGAAGTGTTATGTATTCAGGGGTGATGTTGAGTAGGCAATAGGATGTATAAGTTGAGCTCAGAAGTAAGGACTGGAGATGAACTTTGATGATTATCAGTATTATAGGTGGATATTTAAAACCATGGGACTAGATGAGATTGCCCATTGAGGGGAGGGGAGAGGGAAGGGAAGGGAAGAGGGGCAAGGGAAGAGGGAAGGGAAGGGAAGAGGGGCAAGCATGGGACCTCACCACCATTTAGAGGTCAGGAGAAAAGGCAGAGTCAGCGAAGAACTGAGAAGATGCTGTAAGGAGATGTGAGAGAAACCCAAAGGGTATGTATGGATGGCACCATGGAAGCAAAGTATAGAAAGTGTTAAAAGACAAAAATTGACTGTACCAAATGATGCTGAAAGTAAACTAAGAGTAAAAAGGAGAACAGACCTGATAATTGGGTTTGTCAAAGGGTAAATTGATGGCAACCTTAACAAAGAGCCACATCAGTGGCATGGTGGGAGTGAAGTCCCTATTGGAGAGGCTGGGGAGAATGGGGAGGTCAGAAATGGGGCAGTAACTAGAAAGGGGAGGGGCTTGGAAGATGTGTTGCGTTTGTATGTTACCTGGAATGATTCCGCAGAGAAGGAAAATTTTATGATGAAAGAAGGAAAGGGAACAATTATTAAGAAAATGTCCTTGAGTAGTCAAGAAAAGGATATGATCCAAGAGAGACATTGAAGGGGAACAGAGATATTTCTTCCATGTATGTAGAGGTGAGGCAGAATATGGACACAGCCATAGTGGATTTGAGGATGGAACGGGGGTAATTTTTGTTTCATGGCATACCTTTCAAAATGAAGTATAAGGTGAAGTAGTTTTGAAAAAAAAAAAGGAGGAAGACTTGGAACTACTCACAGTGAGCTCAGGATCTGGACAAATATTATAAGGTAACAAAAATTGGTTTAAAAAAATTCAAAGCTACATTCTATACAATAAGGAAATAAGGAAGGAATAGTCCTCATGTTGCAAAGATGATCTGGTATCATGTATTACCTCTGATAAAACAGAATTATTAAACTCCTGACTTCTATTTTCTTCAGTAAGGAGTTTGGCCTTCAAAAAGGAAAGAGTAAAACAAACATGGTTGAGAAGAAATTGAAGCCCAGGGTGTAAGAGAGCCAAAGGAAGAGTAAAGAAGTATCTGTAGCTTTAGATTAGTTTCTAATCTGTAGGCTGTGCTAAATTACACCCCAGGGGAGTCAGGGAACTTTCAGATCTGATTTGGGATTTTTCATTTACTACGATTTCTAGACAGAAGACTAATAATACAGGTGATCCCCCCCCACCAAAAAAAAGAGATTCTCTTTACAAATAACAATACGCCTGATTTTTTTGTGCGTGGTAAAATTCTAGAACTAGTGATTGATTAATTAACCTGATGATTTATAAGCATTTAAGGAAAAATGCATAGTTCTAGTAACCAATTTGAGTTGTCTAAAAATAAGTCATTCCCAAATAAATGGATTTTCTTTTAGAGTTTTATTGGAAAATCAGGGCAGTGCTGTAACCATAGTATGTCTTGATTTTAGCAAAGTGTTTGATGCTGTTTCTCATGACATTTTCAAAAGTAAGGATGAGCTAACATTTAAGTATGTATGTGTGCAAGGCACTTGATAAGGTGGTGAAATTATATTGAATGTTGGTTCTTAAATCAGCCACCCCCATAGTGGAGTGTCACAGAATTCTGTTCTTGGCTGTGTCTTAACCAATGGTCTTCAGCAATCTAGATGAAAATATAATAAGCACATGGAGAGAACTAATGCAGTAGATGACATAGCCAAATGAATAAATCATCTCAATGACTGGATAAGCTGTGTTATTTTACAGTCATTCAGGAACCATTCATTAGTTCATTTATTGGTATTTATTGAGAGTTTGGTATCAAATACTCTTCTTGGTGTTGGGAATACATGGGAAAACAAAGAGCAATGAGTCATGGTCCGTGCCCTCAAGGACCATATAGTATGCTAAAAGAATGCATTAATAGAGCAGTTTTCAATATAGAGGAGTGTACAAAGGTCTTTAGGGCATCAGGAAGGGAGTGGTCAGTTCATTTGGGGTGCTGTTCCAGGCTGTGCTGTTTTTTCTTCCAAGTGCCCAACACCTGTTGAAAAGTCATCACTTCAGGCTCCTTGGCCCCTTTTTAAAAAGTCCTCTGTGTAGCACCTCTTGATGTTTAAATGTCACATGGAAGTATCTCACTTATTAACCTTTGCAGCCCCATCTTTTCTTCCCCACCCTCATTCCCCCCACCGTTGACAAAGCACCCCTCTGAGAACCGGTAACCTTGGGAGTAGCTGTTCTTTGTTCCCCATATCTTTGAAAGGACCTAGTTACCTCCTTTTATGCAAATATGGAAAAGTACCTTCACTTATGCAAATGTTGAACATTAACACTTCCTAGTGCCCAGGAGCAATGTTCCCTCAAACATTACACTGTTCTGGAGTAACAAACTATGAAGGTTAAGTGTACAGGAACAGTTTAATCTTGTAATCAAATAAAACTTACTCTAGTTAACGCAAAACACGTAATAACGTACCTTATCGTTATTGTGCTGCATTGTAATTAGTCAAATAGAGAGTGGTTGACCTAAGAGAATACAATTAGCATTTCTTTTATATATGAAAGTAGATCTTTTGTGCTGTTTTCTTTTTGTTAATTCTCTGTTACCTATAATTATCTTTACTCTCAACAGTTTTTCTTGAGACCAATATAACCTAATCATTTTGTGAGCTCATAAGCACACACACAAATACTTTGACACACAGGTTAGAAAAATAAAACTCTAGTCCTTCTAGTTACTGGGATTCCCTCTTCTCCCTTCTAAGGGAGGTGTCTTTTCTGTGCTTGTTTAACTCGTGCAGTATAAGGCTGCTCTTGCTCCCCTGGTATTGACTTCAGCTGTATATTGGGGATCATTTGGGGAGTTTTTATAAAACCATGATGTCTACATACCCCCCTCACTGAGACTTTGAGGGTAGGTTTGGGGTAGGTCTACTACCATCAGAATTTTTTTAAGGCTCCTCAGGTAATTTTAATATGCACCTAGGGCTGAGCATTCACTGCATCTAAAGGGTTGGAGGTATATTGGCTTCTTGATGTGTCCCAGGAGGGTCAGTGTGAGCCTTATGGTGCTGCTGTAGAGGGCAGAGAGGTCATGCCAGCCTGGAATGTAAGATGCAGAGCCTAGAGAGACTGCACTTAGGAACCTGGGGAGACCAGGAATCAAAGCTTCATTTCAGGCATTTAAGGGAGTATTGAAGGCTGGGTGATTTCTGTTTCCTAGTCCACACATTGTCCCACATCAGACATTCTTCATTATTTCTTGCAACCCCTAGGAATAGGCTTGTAGCAGCTCTAGATAGCCCCTCCTCTCTTCTTGGAGGTCCATCCTTATCCTCCTTTTCATAAAGACGCCAGAATTATATCAGATTTAGTTTCTGGGTTGGGCTTGGCCATTAAATATGATGTGATTGTGAGGGGCAATCCCTCTCCCATTCTCTGCCTTGGGTGTAACTTGTAGTTAGAATCTCAGAGTTTGAAGAATGACTTATCATGAGACATTGAAACCTATAGAAATTACATGAGACATTGAAACCTATAGAAATTAAATTTATTGCCTAATGTCACACTAATGTTGTGTTAGAAATAAAATGAAAACCCAGTTCTCTTGGCCACAAGTTCACTGTCTTTTCTATACATCATACTATCTTCTAGTATATTCTTCTGAATATTTCCAGTAGAAAATACCTTTGTATTTTGAAGATAGATTAACTTTTAGAAACTTTGTAACTCATTCAGATTCAAGCCTAGTAGGATGGAAATTTACCTAATATTTGCGGTCTATAATTGACAGAAAATTTACAATGAACTCGAGCATTGTCATTGAGCCAATTGTTGGGCAAGATTACTTTTTCTGTATCACAGAGAATTTCTCAACTGCTTCAGAATTTCTTCCTTATAAACTGCATGGACAGTATGACCTTGTGGGATGAATTTTGAATGTACTCTGCCATCTGCTTGCTGATGCCTGAAGTTCCTTTAAAGGAGAAAAAGATTTTCATTCCACAATTAGAAGTAAAAGCCTTAAGATGCAAATGCCAGGAGACATAATCCATTGAAACTCATTCACTCATTCACAAATCATTCAGTAAGTATAAAAATAACACTGATGGCCATCACTTCCTTAGTTCCTCTTAGATACCTAGCTCCTAGGTGCTTTGTGTACTCATCTCCAGTAATCCATACAAAAAGTTGAATGTCAGTATTATTTCCATTTTACAGATAAGGAAGCCAAACTTCTGAAAGGTCAATTAACTTGTCCAAGGTCATGCAACCAGTAAGTGAAAGTGCCGAACATGGCACTGGCTCATGTCATGAGCCAGTTAAAAATACACCCATTTATTCATCTTGGGGGAATAGGCCAACAGGTGTGGTTTAACTTTTTGAGATTCCAGAAACATTCTTTTAACCCATTTCATTATTTGATTTATCATTTTTTGGATTGTATGATTTAACTACAGAATCCCAGTAGTAACTTTTATCCTTTGACCTGATGGATTTCCACTTTTGTTAACCATTTTGACTTTTATTGCCCAAATTAAAAATGAGGAGTTTATTTATAATGACCTGTTTGGCATTAGTGTATGTGTGCTTTGGTCCTCTTATGATAATTTATAAAGGAGCTAATGGATTTTGGTGAAATCACTTAAACTCCTAAAGGGTATCAAAGCATACCTATGCCTGGAAAACCCTGGGTAAAATAGTTAAATGGGCAAGTCATGACATCTGAGAAATGGGGTTTTTAAATGGGTATGTTCTCAATTATCATCTTCAGTAAATTTTGTTTTTCACGGAAGATCTAGTCTTAGAATATTAAATAGAGGAGAGTGCCGCATCCTTAAATCATTTAGGACATTGGTTGTTATATCTATGAGGCCCAATATTCCCTTTTTTATAAGAAATATTATGCAATGGCCCTTAACATCCTGAAATAAAATTTTAGAAAACATAACCTACCCACAAAAATAAATTAAAAAAAAAAATCAGTATAACCCCAACTGTTTTTTTAGTGAAATTTAATAGGCTGATTCTAAAATGTATAAAGAAATATAAAGGAACAAAAATAAATCACCTATGAAGGAGAAGAGCGGGGTGGGAAGACTGGCTTGACTATTTGCCAGGACTTACCAGAAGGGGCATGTGCTGGGCTTCTGGGGTGCTGGGCATGGGTTTATTTTACAGCTATTCGCTACATTGTCCCTTTGTACTTTATCCATTTTTCTATGTGTTGGTTATATCACAATGAAAAGGGGGTTTGAATAAATCAATATTATGTTCTTGCTGTGGCATAAGGAAGAAATGAAAGGATTAGACTAGAAGATAAGGTGCTCCTTTTCCAGGACGCCTCCTAGAGTGATACCCTACCCTCCCTCCACGGAAAACCTCCGATTTAGAGAATTAACTTGATAGGGAGGTTTTACAGTTGTATTTGATGGCACTGGTTTTTTATTTAACCGGTTGAAGACCTGTTTCTTAATTTGTTATTCTCAGTCTTACCTCGTGCTCATTCTGATCGTCTGTGGAAACTAAGAGCAAGTGATCAGTATTTCCAGAGGCAAACATGCATGTTTTTGGCCAACCTGTCTGTATTTTAGTATTTGTACTCCCTATTTCCAGTCCTTTCTTCATTGTCTTTTGCTTTATTGATGTACCGTATACTTGTCATAATGAACTTAATTATTTATTCCATTGACACTTTAGCTTTAGTGAGAACTTCTAGTGTCTAGCTAATGGCTTGCTATTTGGTACCACCTCAGAATTCAGTGGCGTCTCCTTCTCATGCAGTTGTCTGGTCATGGATGCAAATGTTAAACACGCAGCACTGTTAAAGCTGGCCACGTTACCATGAACCCCTTAAGTCCTTTGCTCCACATGCCTTATCCTGAGGCTGGCATACAGAAGCAGGCATCTTTGAGATGAGCTGTCCCATCTAGAAGGCAGCATAGAATCTGTATATATACAAAGGAAAGTGTTAAAAGATAAGAATAAATTTTAAAACCAAAACATGTTCAGAAACAAGTGAACAAAATAATCTTGCCATCTAAATAATTTTTCCTTCTAAAACTAAATGTTTTCTAAAACACTTTTGTTGTTAAATACGCTTTAAGACATCATAAAAGGAAATAAAAATCCGAAAAGTTTCATCTAGTCATATCAGTGTAACATTTTAGTTTTTCTTTTTTACCATATTCAATAGTCTAAGGTCTTTTTAAATTAAAATGTTTGTGCTTTTCTTATGTAGCATTGTCTTTCAAGCATTTTGTATGTAGTCAACACAGGTGCCAGTTTTAACGGCTGCATAGTATTTTACCATTTTGATAAAACCTACTGTTGACATCTTGGTGATCTTGAATTTAAGTCAGAAGCAATCACAAAGGTCTACGATCCAGGGATTTTACTGAAGCACAAGTTTGGGTCACTGTTGGCATTGCTCCAGGGGTGCCAAATGAGTTTCTTACATAGTGAGTGAGCAGAGTCCCCTGCCAAACATACCACCTTAGTACCTTCATGCCGTTTTCTGTGTGTGTGTGTGTGTGTGTGTGTGTGTGTGTGTGTGTGTGTGTCTGCATTGAATTTATTGTATGACTTCCTTTTTTTTAAATATAATTTATTGTCAAGCTGGCTAACATACAGTGTATACAGTGTGCTCCCGTGATTCATTGCTTACATACAACACCCAGTGTTCATCCCAACAAGTGCCCTCTCAATGCCCATCACCCATTTACCCTCTCCCTTGCCCCACCCCCATCAACCCTCAGTTTGTTCTCTGTATTTAAGAGTCTCTTATGGTTTGCCTCCCTCTCTGCTTGTAACTATTTTTTCCCCTTCCCTTCCCCCATGGTCTTCTGTTAAGTTTCTCAAGTTCCATATATAAGTGGAAACATATGATATCTGCCTTTCTCTGACTGACTTATTTCACTTAGCATAATACCCTCCAGTTCCATCCATGTTGCTGCAAATGGCAGGGTTTCATTCTTTCTCATTGCCAAGTAGTATTCCCTTGTAGATATATACCACATTTTCTTTACCCATTCATCGGTTGATAGACATTTAGGCTCTTTCCATAATTTGGTTATTGTTGAAAGTGCTGCTATAAACATTGGGGTACATGTGCCCCTATGAATCAGCACTACTGTATCCTTTAGATAAATTCCTAGCAGTGCTATTGCTGGGTCATAGGGTACTTCTGTTTTTAATTTTTTGAGGAACCTCCACACTGTTTTTCAGAGCGGCTGCGCCAGTTTGCATTCCCACCAACAGTGCAAGAAGATTCCCGTTTCTCCACATTCTTGCCAACATCTGTTGTTTCCTGAGTTGTTAATTTTAGCCACTCTGACTGGTGTGAGGTGGTATCTCAGTGTGGTTTTGATTTGTATTTCTCTGATGATGAGTGATGTTGAGCATCTTTTCATGTGTCTGTTGGCCATCTGGAATTCTTCTTTGGAAAAGTGTCTATTCATGTTGTTTTCCACTGGTCTTTATGTGCACAGTAACTCTTATAAAGTGATTAAAGAAAAATACCCTCACAGACTCATATAAGTTCTTAGATATTGTCACCATAGTAACGATGCAGGATAGTGTTTATTTAATGACAGAATCTATTAGTCTTATAAAAAGTTCTAGTCATCTACTTATAGAGTAATTAAAAGCTTGACAGGGTTATTTAATTATTTATTTATTTATTTTTACTTCTTTGTCAGGGAAGTGAGATGTTTTCAGTAGTTTTGCAAAATTTGTAGATTTATGAGTACCTTGGGATAAATCAGTTTTGACTGTTTCAGGTCTAGTGCAATTTATATTCCATTGTTGGACATGTAGTTGGTAGAGAAGGAAGATTGTTTTGACCACCATAAAAAGTGTTAAAATGTTTTCTCTTAATACTTTTTTTTATTAAAAAAAATTTTTTTTTTAAAGATAGAGAATGAGTGGGGGAGGGGCAGTGGGGGGGCAGGGCGAGAGAGAGAGAGAGAGAGAGAGAGAGAGAGAGAGAGAGAGAAAGAGAGTATGAATGAGAATGAGAATCTTAAACTGACTCCAGGCCCAGAGCCCAGCATGGAGTATGACGCGGAACTCAATCTCATGACTGGGAAATCATGACATGATCTGAAATCAAGAATCACATACCTAACTAACTTGAGCCACCCAGGTGCCCCTCTTAATTCTTCTGAGCCCTTATTTTAGAGTCTTCTAAAATGTACATTTTCTCTTTTTTCTGGAGTACATCATACTCTGATTCTTTTAATTACCATGAATTTGAAATTTTAGACAAAGAAGAAAGGGACTGATCAGAGGGTCTCATAAATGTGATTTCCAAACATTTCTAAATTACAAGCACTACCTCTTTTTTTGTTATTGAGATATAATTCACATACCAAACAATTCACCACTTAAAGTATACAATTGAGTGCTTTAAGTATATTCACAAGAGTTGTGCAACTATCACCACAATTATTTTTATGACATTTTTATTGCCCTCAAAAGGAACTCCATGCCCTTTAGCTATCACCCTCCCCATTTCCCCATCTCCACCCCCAACCCCAGCTTCAGGCAATCACTAATCTTTCTATCTCTAGATATGCCTGCTCTGAATATTTCGTGTAAAAGGAATCATAAAATATGTGGTGTTTTGTGAGTGACTTCTTTCACTCAGCCTGTTTTAATGGTTCATCCATGATGTAGCATGATACATGCACTGATAAGTACTTCATTCCTCTTTATGGCCAAATAATATTCCATCATATAGATATGCCCCATTTTGCTTATACATTCATCATGGAAAAGTAGGATTCTTCAAGAACTTGAAATCCCAGTACCCTAGAACTAATGGGGTTTACTGGGTAATAGGAATGGATATGGAATGTTTTGCCCATAGCCAACCTCCCCAAAACAAATAATCAGCAAGTGGAAAGGATGTCTTGACCCTTTTCTGTAGAACTTTTTGGGAACAGAAATAGCAGACAAAAATTAAATCTATTCCTAATGTCCCATAAACAGAATCCCCCTTGGGGCATCAGGATGGTGGGAGGGAGAGCAGAGAACATAGGGCTCTATCCCACGTATTAAGTAAAGAGATAGGATTGCCACATAAGAAGACTACGAAATGCATACCAGTAGTATTCCTATATAAAGGCATGTTCCATACCTGAAATTCATCACACTAATTTTCCTCAAATGCAAACACATGGCTATTTTATAAGAATGGGTTTAGTGATCTTTGTCCCACCTTGCTTAAGAACAGGGGTTACCATGTTCACACCCTCATGCATTCTCATCAAGGGAGGATATTATACACAGGGGTGAAGATTGTCTCTCAGGGTCAAAAAAAATCTTACTCTTATGTGTAAAACACAGATGTATATGCAGTACATAAATAAATAGATTGTTGTGCTACCAAAATTTCACTGGGGGTGAGGATAATTAGGAAAAAAAGTCTACAACAGCTCCTTAGGAGGGATGGTAATGAAAAGTATGATGAGAAATACTGCCATAAGGAGGAAAATCATTATTCTAGAGGAACCTGGAACAGTTTTGGCTTCATTTGGGGATTTTCCTGAGGATTTCATATAGCAGCCAGGAAACTTTAGTTCGCCCACTGCACTCATACACACGTTCACTCTCTCTTCCTCCTACCTCCTTTTCCTCTCCTCTTTTTAGGGGTAGGGTAGGAGGTGTTGGGAGTGGTAGAGCTCAAGAGAGAAAAAGGACCAGAATTCAATTGTGTAGAGAAGTCCAGACCATTCTGTAAATGGACAGTCTTATATACAATTAGGCCAATTTCTGCATCTGGACCATAACACATTTACATGATAGTTGTGCAACCCTAAACGTATTTCTCCGTATATTAGAGTCAGAAAGAGTGATTTTGTGTAATTTATTTCCCTTGGAAGGCTCATCTCATACCAACACTTTTGTTTCATCAAGATCCTTTATATTTTTCCCTTAAAATTTCAATGCAGTTAAATCTGACTCTTTATGGGCCATAAGCAAAGACATAAATGATAATAGAAAAAAACATTCTTCAGTTATAGCAGGCAAGAGTTCGAGGGTACATTGTTCAGCTGCTTTCTTTTCCCATGGTAGAAAGCTGATAAATGACTTTTAAAAGGTTTTCCTTTTTTTTTTTTTTTCCATCTTCCCCTTTGGGAAAATGTAAGTTGTGATAATCAGTTACTGAAAACAAATGTTACTCATACTGTGGGAAAATGAAAAAGTCAACTAAAACTAATATTCGTATACCGATTTATCAACAAATGTTTGACTACCAGTTATTTGTCAATACTTTATTAGGTACTGGGACACAGAGGTAAATATGACAAAGGCTCACCTTCAGAGAGGTTACATTCTAGGCAGAGGAAATGGATGAAAAAGCAGTTAACCCTTATATCTCAATGAGTTGCATGCAACAGTAGAGAATGTCCCAGGCAGTGTAAGAGTTGACAGGGGGCACATAACTCAGGCAGGTGGGGCTAACTCAAGCTCTACCTCTTAGGAGCTGCCCTTACAGACACATAAGGTGCTTGAGCAGAACCTGGGTGTTGCAGATAGAGCCCCAGGTGATGAGAGAGAACATAGCTCCCCAGATTTGAGCAGACAAATTACTTGGTTCCCTTTTTAGAAGTATTGTTTAATAGTACTTTAGAGATACTGAGGGCTATAGAAGAAAGGGGCTGAGCAAGTGCTCTGGTGGATGGGTCCCAAATTGCAGAGCCTTTCTGGTCATGTTCTGAAGTTAAAGGGATAGGCCTTTCTTAGATGGCAGTTCAACATCTGTTTGTGCCACTCAGGACTACCCCTAGGGACTTTCACCCCTCCCCAGCCTTCCCATATCCCAGTGTTTGCTTCTAACCTCATACAGTGCTTGGTACTTTGGAATTCTCTAAAGTGTAGTTTTCCTCCATCTCTTTATGTTTCTAGCAATGTTTAGCCTGCAGCAATATTTTAATGTCCCGTATAGCCAATGTTCTGATAGGGCTTCATAGGCTCTGCTAGGATATTTGAACTTGGTCCTGAAGTCATTGATAAAGTATTTGAAGAAATATGATGAAGGAAGGGATGCTTTTTTTTGTTTTGTTTGTTTGTTTGTTTGTTTTAGAACTCCTCTAGCAGGCAACAAGTATCAGTGGATAGGAATGAAATTGGATGAGACTACCAAACCAAAAACAGTGGGAAACTATGATCATCATCTGACAAAATAAGATGATATGGTGGTAATGGGGATGAAGAAGAGGAATTAGATTTGAAAGTTATTAGATGATACATCAATAATACTTAGAGAGTAACTCTACCTTCTGCCTTGGGTGCTGCATTAGTTTCCTATTGCTGCTATCACAAACTACCGCAAACTTAGTGGCTCAAAAACACAAATTTATTGCCCTACAGTTCTGGAAGTCAGAAGTCTGAAATGGGTCTCACCAGACTAAAATCATGGTGTCACCAGTGCTTCATTTCCTTCTGGAGCCTCTATGGGAGAAGCCTTTTTATTAATTTATTATTTTTGCTATTATTATTATTTCAGTCTTTTTCCAGATTCTTAAGATTGCCCACATTCCTGGATTCCTTGACTCATGGTCTCCTTCCATCTTCAAAGCCAGAAATGGCTGGTTGATTCTTTCTCCTATCACATCCCTCTGACTTTGGATCTCTACCTTCTTTAAAGACCTTTTAGACTTTATTTTCCCACCCAGATAATGCAGTGTAATTTCCCTATCTCAAGGTTAGTTGATTAGCAACATTAATTCCTCTTTGCCAGTAACCTGGACTGTTCACAGGTTTTGGGGATTAGGACATGGACATCTTTGAGAACAGGGCTACCTACCCGTTGTGCCTACCATAAATGCCTATGTAGATAGTGGTACCATTGCTGTGTTGGAAAAGGAAAAAGTTTCTGTGGTGGGAGCATTGAGTTGATGATTACTATCTTAGATGTTTGTGGGTTAAAGTCCCCCATGGAACCTTACAGCGGAAATGTCCAGTAGGCAGTTGGAAGTGTGGGTTTGGAGCTTAGAAATGATTAATTTGGGTGTTTTTAGTTTAAGAATAGTAGCTGAAGTCATGATTTTGGGTGAGATTGCCTAGGATAGGTCTACAGAGTAAAAACAAGAGAAGGCCAGGTGATATCTTGGATAACACCTGTGTTTAAGGAACAAACTAAAGGAAAAGAGCCATGCATAAAAGAGGAAGGTACTGATGAGGAACATAGAAAGAAGAGGAGAAGAATAAAAGGAAAGAATGGTGTCACAAAAGAATGCCCAGCAGTCAGCAGACTGAAAAATACCTGAACAAGTCCTGTGAAGTGGTGGGGGCACAAGAGCAATGGCGGCACACTGAGGAATGAATGGGAAAAAGGAAAGTATGGATTGATATGAAGGACGGAAAAGAGAAAGGGCAATAGCTAGAGGGAGGATATAGGTCTGAGAAAAGTTTTTTTTTTTTTTAAATAATAAATGGTTGGGAAAAAATGATGACTTCATAGCAGCAGGGCCCTGTGACTTGCATCCTGTATGATTCAAAGAATTAGTGAAATGTATTGGTAGAGCCAGTATTAGCTATTATTTTTGAGATGCCAGGGAGCACAAAAGACAGCTGTAAAAAACTGGAGAATTGCTTTTGGATGACCCTGGTAATTACAGATGTCTTCCTATTCCAGATAGCAAGGAAGATACTATAACATATCATCAAACAATCCACTTAAAATAAGCACCTTGACAAATACTAGGCACTGAATAGCAATGACTATTTTTGCAAATAGCAAATTTTGTCAGTTGTTAAGTCTCCTTCACTGATAGGCCACAAACCAAAAGAGATAATAAATGTAACATCTGAACTTTGGTGAACCTTTTGGGGATATTCTGTATTGTATAATTGTTAAATGTGCATAAAGTTGACATAGGTACATTGATAGCATTAGTCGCTTTGATAAATTTATGTGCCAGACATTGTGCAGAACACTTGATATGTATCAAATCATTCAGTTTTCACAACAGCCCCATTAAGTAGATACTATATTATTATTCCTGTTTTATGCATAGGGAGCTTCTCAAAAATCACACAGTAAGTCAGTGAGACAGAGGGCCTGAATCAGGCATCAAAGCAGCTGGCTTCTAATCCGAACTCTTACAGGAAAAAAATTAGTTTTGTGACTGTGGGAAAGTCCCAACACAGGATGATGCACTACTTCGTTTTTATTTTTTTAAAGACTGAGATTCTAGAATGCTTCTATAGGAAAATGACATGTAAAACTAAGATGTCACACAATGCACCAGTCCTGTCACATTCGTAGAAAATTATGTCCCCTTCTGATCTGCATTTGGACAAATGATGTCTAACCAGCTGCTTTAGAGAAGAGCAACCAGATGATGAATCAGTTAAAAAATAAGCCCCGTTCAAAAACATTTAAAATAGAGCTTACAAACTGGAGGTCTAAACAGTGGCATTTTTGCTTGACCCGTACAATGTAAAGAAGTCTGAATTGGATGTTAACTTAAAAATTGGGGAATTTCCCATAAAAAATCCAAATCCCTAGCTGCTCTTGAAAAATAGGAAACTTTGTCAATCCCCCTTGGCTACACTGAAGAGAAGTGTATGTTCTCCAGTATGCCCTTCCTTGCCCTCTGCCCATGACACCCACATGGACATTACAGTTTGCCATTCCTAGTTCAGGCCATATGGTTAGAGAGGGGTCTAACTTTGAGACAGAATGCTTTTGAGAAGAGGGTTGTTATTGTCCTCCTTGAGGGAGTCGTTAAGAAAATGAAAAGAAAAAAGGAAGGAGAGGGAGGTGAGGAAGAAAGGAAAAAACTTAATTTGAATCAAAATAAGAGTTTGGTAGGAAGAAATGATTTCCTAAGGGTTAGGTACTTGGTAGCAGGGCTATATATTGAACAGCTCCAATGGGCACCACTTTGAATAGCCATGTGAAAGTCCCCCTGTGGTGTTGTACACACCCATCATGTACAGCTATATATATGCAGCAGGCTGGATTGAGAATCTCTAAGGCAGTGTACAAAATTTCCAACTGTGGACTTTTACATAGTGCAAATGGCATGCCGATTCCATAGTACCCTGTCACACAGTGGTAGGACCTCATCCCTTCCCTCAAATGCAGATCCCACCTGCGATACATGAGAGGCTGGTTTCCCCCACAACATTGCCAACAGAGTATGTTTTTCAAGCTTTTGGAAATCTAGCTGACGAGAGATCTTTACTTCTCTTAAGGGGAGGGAAGTTGAGCATAATTTCATGTTTCAGGGATGCTTGACAATTCTGTGAACTCTGCTCAGTTCTCTCTCCCAGTTTTCGGCACAAGCTTTAGTTCTTTAATTTTAGGAGTTCTTTATGCATTAGGAATATTAACCTGTGTATGTGATAGGAGTTACACAGATATTTTTTCTCATTTTGTTATTTGTACTTTTTGTTTTGTATATGGAGGTTTTTTGGAAGTTTTTTGTCTTTTCACTGTGTACAATTTTGTTTGTTTTTATGTAGTCAAATTTACTAGCCTTCTTTCTTTCTACTTCTGGATTTTGAGTCCCTTAGGAAACATTTCTCCACTCCAAGGATGTGGAGCGATTTACCCATTTTCTTTAATACTTAATATTTTTTCATTTTTTTATATTTAAATCTCTGATTTATTAGGAACTTATCCTCATGTACGATGTGAAGAATGCTAACCCAAAACTATTTACCAAAAATGTCAGTCTTTTCCAAGCCCTGATCTGAGATGTTAACTCCTTTGTAAAGTATGTATATATTTTCATGTACAATTAATTTGATCCTGTGTCTTGGATTTCTCCTCCATTCGACTGAGCTGTTTATTCATGTGCCAAGACCACATTACTTTATTTATAGAGGCTTTATAACATGTTGTAATATCTGCTCTTCTTTTTCAAGGCTTTTCCTGGCCTTTCTTGCTTGATCATCCTTCCAAATTAGCCTTTTAATTAACTTGTCATTTCAGGGGGGAGGGGACTGATGGTATTTTTGTTGGGATGTTACAAGTTAGGAATTAGGGAATAGGGATATCCTATGATTTTGAGTTTTCCTCTCCAGGAACATAGAATGTCTTAACCATTTGTTCAAATCTACTTTTATGCCATGTTCTTTCTTATACATGTTGCCCATCAGTTTGGGCCAGGCTGAATTTGAAGAGCTTTGAAGAGTTCAGTGCAGGCAGGCAGTCTCAAGGGAAAGAGGTTGGGCTGGAAATATATGCTCGGAACCACTTTCATTCATCATTGATGATTTCATGAAATGACATTTTCACTGTTGCATCTTTGAGTTAGTTATTTAATAACATTTTCTAATGAACTACCTCTTTTAAGACATTTAATTCGGGGCGCCTGGGTGGCGCAGTCGGTTAAGCGTCCGACTTCAGCCAGGTCACGATCTCGCGGTCCGCGAGTTCGAGCCCCGCGTCGGGCTCTGGCCTGATGGCTCAGAGCCTGGAGCCTGTTTCCGATTCTGTGTCTCCCTCTCTCTCTGCCCCTTCCCTGTTCATGCTCTGTCTCTCTCTGTCCCAAAAATAAATAAACGTTGGGAAAAAAAAAAAAAAGACATTTAATTCATACTAGATACAGGACCAAGTAACATTTTTATGCCTTATCAGTGATAGAAATGTTTAGAACTGTTTTTAAATCCTGTGTAGCACAGGGGCGCCTGGGTGGCGCAGTCGGTTAAGCGTCCGACTTCAGCCAGGTCACGGTCTCGCGGTCCGTGAGTTCGAGCCCCGCGTCGGGCTCTGGGCTGATGGCTCAGAGCCTGGAGCTTGTTTCCGATTCTGTGTCTCCCTCTCTCTCTGCCCCTTCCCTGTTCATGCTCTGTCTCTGTCCCAAAAATAAATAAACGTTGAAAAAAAAATTAAAAAAAAAATCCTGTGTAGCACAATTTTTCTGTTTTGTGGAACTAGAAAAACTTAAGTTTTTGAGACTGTTTCATTGACTAAATTTCTTTCTAATTCTAAGACAGAAAGATAGATGTTTTCGACTTTATCAGGTACACAGAAATATTCAAATAAAACCATCAGTATTTTTTAAGTCATCAATTTCTTAGAAAATGCAAAGAAAATGGCAGTGTTTTAAAATAAAAACTCAGTGATGCGTTATAGCCCAGAAAATGTAATAGTTTAGCTTCAGAACTTAGTAATTATGGAATTGGGTTCACTATAAGGAGATGACTAGGTGAATTAGTTTGAGTTATGCCTTGCTTTTGGCTTTATACTCTGGAAATCACACACACGTGCGCGCGCGCGCGCACACACACACACACACACATTCTAGAGATAGCCTTTTAAAGAAATTTGTAAGCAGAAAAGTAAGGTAGAGTCACAAGTATCTGTTTTTCTGTATTTTAGAAATATTTTTACAGATTAAAAATTAAAATTAAGGCAACTGCTGGCTAGTCTCTACCTTATGCATTATCCTTCATTTCAAAACGAATTAATACCTCTTAGACCTGTGTAGACCATCTTCTGAAAGTAATGCCATGGTGTTGCAAATTAAACTTGCCTAAGGAATTAAGGTAATTAACTTCACAGTCTAGGCCACCAGATATTTCTCTTTGGAGAGTTGTCTGGGTATCTGTTTTTCTCTAGCACTAGTGCCTGCAATAGTACCTAAAGCAGTTGAATTTCATACCACTTTCTCTCTTGGTCCTTGCTTTAGGCTGTGTGTGTGCGCAGAATGGACTGAGGGCAGAATGGAAGAAATGCCTACCTTTAGCCTTAGTGGCAGAGAAAGAGGGATATAGACAAAAGTAATTTGGAAGTCCTGTTTGTTGGCAGCCAAGACTTAGGAAATAACAAAAACCGTTGCCTCTTTTTTGTATAGATCTCTTTTTTTTCCTTTGTGGATTCTAGTCAAAAGCTATTTTCTTTGGAGTATTTCTAGCTCGTATGTTAAATGATTTTTCAGTAATTTTTCTTATTAGGCCAATATGCAGCCATAATGACCCTCAGACTGCGTCTCTTGACAGGGGGCTAAGGTATGAATGTCTTAGAACTGTTTCAACCCAGGCAGAAGAAAAACAAACCTTAGTGGACCTCTTGCCCTATCTGCATTACAAAGCTTTGGATTCTTCCAAGTTTCCAATGCATTTAACCTTCAGGCATTAGAATAAGTGGGCAGAAAGAATAAGAGATGTGAGAACATTTTTTTTTAAGTTGGAAAATGGATAAGATGTTGCATTGTCACTCATACTGCATTATGACAACGGAAAGTACATGGCAGGGATGGCCTTTGGAGAGAGTGAGTCACAGGTGGCAGTGACACAAGTTGGCTACTGCTGTCTGTAGGGCCACCTCAGGGAATCATGTTCACTCACTACTTAGATGCTATGATTTGAAGTCACGGCCTTCAAGTGTGAATAAATAAAAAAGCTTACTTTCAGGTTATATATTAACTGTTTCATTGGTACTCCTTTTCTGGAGAAAAAAAAATCCATTATCTCCAAAAAGAAAGCGTAAAGCAGCTTTCTTTTGATCATACATCTGATCATCCATCAGAGAGGCCCATGCAGGTTCTTGAATGCAAGAATTCTTGAATCGATCTGGATGGGTAGACAGGCATCATGGATTTTGTTCATTTTCTAATTAAATCCAGGTCTGATGATCATTTGCATAGTTTTTTCAAGGTTTCCTATTGATCATCCTTGTAGCCATTAACATAGGAAAACATTGTGAAAACACCTTGGCAGAATGAGATAGTATTTTGCTTTTTGTTGAAAACAATCCCTGAACGGATTTTATCCTGCATACTTACCCACATTTAACCACCCAAGCTATCTCCCTTTTCTAAATTAGAACTGAAGTCTAGCACATTGACAGAATGACTTTAAATGCATAACCAGAATTCTTCAAAACCCCACCACACTACTCAAGCGGATACTACAGATTGCGCACAGGAACAACAGTAACTGATCGAACTCCTTAGCCAGATTCGCACACAGCCAGGCTTGTGCACAGACGTGAGAAAGGGTAAACATACCTGATAAAGAATTGAACATAAAATTTCAAAGAACTGGAATTCAAAACTGATGCCCCACCAAAAGAGCTTCCTCCCTTATTGCTCAGAAGTGATCTTTCAATTTGGGCTCATTCTGAAAGCTACCATTTGAATTGGACTGAGAACAAAATGTTGAAATTTACTGAAAACAACTCATTGCTTAATCTCTGGCAATTTTGTTTCATTATGTGATCAACAGATGTGTTGCAAGTCGGATTCAAAATGAAAATAAAAGTTTAAACAGTTAGAGTGTGGTCATCAAATAATCTTCCAGACTTGTAGGAAAATAAAATCAAAATCTGAGAATTACCCTCAGATGCAACACAGATTTTTATTCTTGTTCATTCCCATCTCTACACCACTGGTTATATTTGTGTGTTTTTCTTGTTCATTCCCATCTTTTCTTGTTCATTCCCATCTCTACACCACTGGTTATATTTGTGTCTTTGTTTACAGAAGTCAGTCAGGTAGCGGGACCAGAACAAGGAATTTGGACTCTGAAGACTTCATTTCAGAACCTGGTTCTGTCCTTTATTAGCTGTGTGAATCCTTCTCAGACCGGTCACTGAGTTTCCTTGAGCAAGGTGATAAAAGTACCTGTCTTTCCTCCCTCACCAGGGCGATTATTGATTTCAGATGATATGATGCATTTAGAAACTTTAATTTATCCCAGTGTCATAATGAGATCACACACCCAGGATCGGTCCTTTAATCTTCTGACACTGTTTTTGAGGGTAAGGGTATCAGAAAACTACTTTCCCAGTCTTTTGTACTCCCACCAAACTCTGTGGAATTGGGAATGCCAAATTCTTACTGTAAGAAAATTTAATTCCCTAATCTAAGATTCCTTTCCAAGTGCCAATTCTGACAAGAAATTTAATGGAATGGTAATGTATGTATATTCCTATACAGTGTGACGTGGGACTTGCTGATAAAGTTGCTGATAGTAGAATTTGGAGATTTTTTTTTTTTTTTATCAGTTCTCAGACTATAGATCAAAATGTCAACAGTACTTACAACTTGGCAAAGAATTTCGCCTTTGGCCTGTGCTGATACTCCACATAGTTTCTCTTTTGGGGACTCTAAAATGTTAGAGCTCTGTTGGAGCCAAAGATTTGTAAAAAGGTGCTAGGTCCCCCTCCTTCTGAACTGCAAAGAATTTGTTTCCTTATCTTCTCCTATCCTTCACCTAAGGACCCATGACAGCCTGTTGGATAGAAGCTCAGATTCTGGGTTGAGAGGCCTAAAATTTAGCCCATTTGAAGGGTAGCTTACTTACACATCTCTTTGCTGGTGCCAATGCCTGTTGACATTCTTAACACTATTACTGAGCTCTGAAGCTCCCATATTTCACCACCACCCCCCAACATCTCCACGCTTCACCAACTAATCCTCCAGAGGCTCTTTAGCAATTCAGTTTGTAAGTGTTGCACACACATGACTTGTAGAATTAGTCTAAGTGCTGAATTGTTTATTATTTTAATATTAGAATATTTATGATTAACGAAGAAATTCGAGTAGGCTTTATGGCTACTTTTCCTCATTGCACTCCTTTCTACTTATTTGAGGACATTTGGCTTTTAGAAATCAAAGAACAAATCGGGTTAAAATAATTTGAAGGTGCAGTCACAAAACAATGTATTATTTGCACTGGGAATGCAACACTAGCTGTGTGTTCCCTTCCTTCCTTCCTTTTTCTTTCTTCTTCTTCTTTTTTTTTTTTTTTTTTTTTTTTTTTTTTTTAACAATAGCACCAATAAAATGGCTAGTATGTGTTTTTGCCAGAGCTTACTTCTCATTACAGCTTCAGTACTGGAACAGAGATTAAGTTTCTGAATTTGAATCCGATTTTTCAGACTTCCAACTTCCTGTAAGTTTTTATGTGCTGATGCAGGGTTGCTGTTTTTTAGGTCATAGCGATTTGGCTTTTCTAGAAGCTATCCTTTTTCTAAGTGACTGACAGGAATCATTACTCTCCATGGCAAGAAACCAGAAGTTGGCAGGAGCCCTACAACAACTGTCCAATTGGATTTACTTTTTTTAAGTGTTGTGCCAATTTCAAAATTATCTTCAGTTATAGGGCATCTGTTTTCTTAAAAAGGTTCAAAGCGAGTGATACACATGTAGTGACAGCTTTGCCCAGGTCAGTTGTGAGGGAATGGGCCCTCCCTCAGACAAAGACTTTCTATTTAGTGCTCTGGACAGAAGCCAGAGATCACCATTCATTCCTAGAATTGTGCCAAGCCAAAGCCACAACCATCAGGCAGTTTTGTATTTGTTCCTGAAACTCTCACACTGCGACTTTGATTTCTTCTGGTTGTTTAGAGGTATGAATCTGACAAGGATCGCTTTGTAACGATTGACAATAAGCACTAAAAGCCTCAGTGATTATACTAATATTTCCTGCCTCAGCCACTTCCCAGTATGAATTTTAAAACACTGAAAAGAAAGGGCCAGGGCTCTAATCTGAAGAGAATTCTGAATTTGCCTCTTTCCTGAGAGAATTAATTGACGTAGAAAGTGCTTCAGGTGAGGGCCACCCGGAGCTGAGCCCTACGTTTTCACCTGTATTGAACAGCCCCACTTTTATCCCCTGCTTTGCTGGCCAGGGCAAATTTGATAATAACAAGCCCAGAATGAAACACATCTGTTTATTTTCCCTTATCTGCTGGTAACAACTAGAAATGCTTTTTGCTTGTTTGAGCTTTGCCCTCCCCAGAATCTTGGTATTTGTTTTGAATTTGGTTTTTGGCAGGATGATATCCCTTGCGTGCCAGGCAGACCAAGGCATGTGTGTTTAGTAGTGTGGGGCTTTGCTTTCTCTTCTTTTATTGACTTGCTTTGGGCTGAAGCTTTCAGTTTTTAAACGTCTGCTTCTTCTCTCGTTGTCCTAGCTATGCTGTCAGTAATAAATGCGTCCTCTATTTTGGAATTGTGCTGGATGAGATGCAGATTTGTCTCTCCTGTTCCTTTATCTAGTGAGTTTCCCCAGCCGGGCCTGATGCTGTTTTAAAATTCTCAAGGCTTGGGGCACCTGGCTGGCTTGGTCAGTAGAGTATGTGGCTCTTGATCTTAAGGTCGTGAGTTTGAGCCCCACATTGGGGATAGAATTTAATACTTAAAAAAATTGGGGGGCTCAGTCAGTTAAGTGGCTGACTTCGGCTCAGGTCATGATCTCACATTCATGGGTTCGAGCGCTGCATCGGGCTCTGTGCCGACAGCTCAGAGCCTGGAGCCTGCTTAAGATTCTGTGTCTCACTCTCTTTCTCTGCCTCGCCCCAGCTCACACTCTGTCTCTCTCTCAAAAATAAGTAACCATTAAAAAATTATTAAAAAATACTTAAATTTTAAAAAAAATATTCAAGACTCA
Organism: Herpailurus yagouaroundi; assembly: GCF_014898765.1. Taxonomy (NCBI): domain Eukaryota; kingdom Metazoa; phylum Chordata; class Mammalia; order Carnivora; family Felidae; genus Herpailurus; species Herpailurus yagouaroundi. Next base: position 5,201,753 of record NW_024412394.1, on the reverse strand, counting down.
CAGAACTCTTCTATGTTAAAAGAAGAGGGTTATTCTGTAAGTCTGCCCAGCAGTCTAGTGCTGTAAAGGAATAGATCTAGATCAGCTTACCTTTTTTAAATTTATTTTTTATTGAGATACAAGTCACATATCATACAAGCCACCATTTTACAGTGTACAATTAAGTGAGTTCTAGTTGTGCGACAACATTCAGAAGGTTGTGCAACCATCACCACTATCTAATGTAACATTTTCATCACCCCCAGAACAAACCCCACACCCATAAGCAGCCACTCCCCATTAGCCTTTCCCCTCACTGGCAACCAGTGATCTACTTTCTGTCTCTATGAACTTGTCTAGTCTGGATAGTTCACGTATTTCATGCAATATGTGGCCTTTTGTGTCTGCCTCCTTTTACTTACCACCTGCCGTAATGTTTATCGGGTTTATCTGTGTTGTGGCATGTTTCAGTACCTCGTTCTTCTTTATGGCAGAATAATGTTCCGTTGTATGGATATATACTATTTTATTTACCCACTCATTAGTTTTTTTTTTTTAATTTTTTTTTTCAACATTTATTTTTGGGACAGAGAGAGACAGAGCATGAACGGGGGAGGGGCAGAGAGAGAGGGAGACACAGAATCGGAAACAGGCTCCAGGCTCCGAGCCATCAGCCCAGAGAGGGAGGGAGAGCAGGCTTAGTCTCAGGACCTTGAGATCACGACCTGAGCCGAAATCAAGAGTCGATACTGAACTGACTGAGCCCCTCCAGAGCCTCCAGACTGTTTTTGACAGCTGCACCATTATACATTCATCCCCACCATTAGTGTGTGATGGCTCTTACTTTTCAGCATCCTGACTGACGCTTGTATTACCAGAATTTTTGTTGATAGACATCCTAGTGGCTATAAAATGGTAGCATATTGTGGTTTGTTTGAATTTACCTGATCAGTAATGATGTTGAGCATCTTTTTCTTGTGCTTATTGAGTATTTGTATATCTTCTTTGGAGAAATATTCAGATCCTTTGCCTGCTTTTTCATTTAGTTATTCTTTTTCTTTTTTTTGTCCATTATTTAATCAGGTTGTCTTTTTATTACTGACTTTTAAGAGTTTTTTATTCTGTATTATAGACCCTTATCCGATACACGTTTTGGGAATATTTTCCTCCTATTCTACAGGTTGCCTTTTTCTTTCTTGATAGTGTCCTTTGAAGCACAAAACGTTTAATTTTGATGAAGTCCAATTAATTTTTTCTTTACTTGTGCTTTAGGTTCATATCTAAGAAACTATGGTTGCCTAAACCAAGGCCATGAAAATATATACCTGTGTTTTTTTCTAAGCATTTAGTAATCATAGCTCTTACATTTATGTCTTGGATGCATTTTTTAAAGGTTTTTTTATTTATTTTTGAAAGAGAGGGAGAGAGCACAAGTTGGGGAGGTGCGGAGAGAGAGGGGGGCAGAGGATCAGAAGCAGGTTCCCTGCTGGCATCAGAGAGCCTGATGCAGGGCTTGAACTCACAAACTGTGAGATCATGACCTGAGCTGAAGTCGGAGGCTTAACCGACTGGGCCACCTGGGTGCCCCAGGTCTTGGATGCATTTTGAGTTAACTTTTACATATGGTGTATGGCAAGACTATAAATTCATTCTTTTGCGTGTAGATATCCAGTTGTCCCAGCACCATTTATCGGAAGAATCTTCTTTCCCCATTGAATTGTCTTGGCACCCTTGTCAAAAATTGACCACAGATGAATGGGCTTATTTCTAGACTGTCAGTTCTACTCCTTTATTATATATGTCTGTCCTAATGCCAGTACCATGCTATCTTGATTGCTGTGGTTTTGTAGTAAGTTTTGAAAACAGGAAATGGGAGTCTTCCAACTTTTTTTTCCTACAAGATTGTTCTGGCTATTTTGGGTTCTTTCCATAAGAATTTTAGGATTGGGTTGTCAATTTCTACAAAAAAGCCAGCTGGGATTTTGAAAAGGAGTACATGTAATCTGTTGATTGCTTTAGTGGTGGTGGGGGTGGGAGGAAGGGGGGGGAGTATTGCCATCTTAACAATACTAAATTTTCAACCCATGAATACAAAATATCTTTCATTTATTTAGGGCTTCTTTAATTTCTTTAAACAATATTTTGTAGTTTTCAGTATACACATCTTTCACTTTTATTAAATTTATACCTAACCATTTTATTCTTTTGATGCTATTATAAATGGTATTATGTTTTTCCTTTCACTTTCTTTTTTTTCATTCTCATGTATAGAAATGCAACTAATTTTTATATTCTGATTTTATTCAATACTTTTAAGAGTATATGCTGTTATAATTTCAAATATATTGGAACCAGTTGATAAAGCCAGTTTTATCTTCCTTGAAATTCTTTAAAGATGAGAATATGTATAGATAACATTTATTGAGCACTTACATGTCATACACTAAGTATGTTACACTGAATTATTTTCATTTAATGTTTACCTCTATCTCCATTTTATGGTGCCAAACTCTTGCCCATATCCCTACTGTTAATAAATATAAGTGGCACAGCTGAGACTTGAACCCAGATCTCTTACCCCAAAGCCTAGCTTCTTAACCATTCGACCATACTGTCTTACTGGAAAAATGCACAGTAGTTCTACCCTGAAAGCCAGGCAATAGATTAAGTAACATGGAAATATTTTTCTGGTCTCTAATTTTTGTTCTTTATCAGAGTTGATCATTTTTCTTTTGTACAGAGGTGATTCTCTCCCTCTTTGGGAAAATTTTAATTTCAGAGAGATACTTTAGCAAGAACATGAGCCATTGTAGAGCCTGGGAGCAGGAGGTTCTCAACAGGCAGGAGTGATTAAGGAGCAGTAGGGAACATGAGATAAGGTTATGGCTTTGAGAGACATTTTGAAAGTAGAATCAAGAAGCCAGTTATATGTGGGAATGAAAAAGAATTCCTAGCCTAGGCCTGTCACAAAGTATATGCTTTAAAATAAACAAACAAACAACCTTTTTTAAAGGTGCTTATAATTAGTGTGAATACTTTTATAGTCAGAAAGCCAGGTAAACTTTATTGTTTAAAAGTAATTGAAGCTCTGGAAGAGACTGAATTAGCCTTGGAGAGTGAATTTGCTGAAACAAGAAGATCTGGGATTCTTAGGGAATGACCATTGGGGTAAACCCAAGAGGATGCAGGTGCAAAAGAACCTGAGAAGGAAAGATGAGACAGGCAGGAGGAGATGGGGAGAGTGGTACAGAAGGTGGGGGGGGGGGAGACTTTTGAGAAGAGAGGGTGAGTAATTATGCTAGATGCCCTTAAGGCTGTCAAGTAGGACAAAGACTGTGAGAAGTCATGGCCCTTATGTCGTCACCGGTCAGTCTTTAAGATCAGTTTCAGTAGAGCAAGGAACGAAGAGGGTAGACTAAGAAGTTAAGCTGGAGATGCAGAAATGAAAGGAGCATGTATGAACTATGAGTTCAAGAAGTGTGATAAGAAAGGGGATAATTTCATACAGAGCAAGTAGGGTGAGAACAGGTGTGTTGTTTAAGGATCTGGTCTGAGAGGAAGTGGCTGGTGGCGAGAGAGCAGCTAAAGATACTAGGGAGGAAGGAATTGGTGAAGGAGGCAGGATGGAGCAGGGGCCAGAACAGAGTGGAGAGGTGTGTATTAGAAAGGAAGATTGACAGGGAAGGAGGAAAATAGTGAAAAGAAGGAGAATCGGAAGACACCATGTCAATGGCCTCCATTTTCTCCATGAAGTAGGGGGTAGGGATTGAGTAGAGTGCTCCAGGAGAGAGGTGAAGGTTTACAATCTCCATAAGGAAGAGAGGTCTACAGAAAAAAGTAATTGTGAATTCTAGTGGCTTTGCAAAATATGGTATAGCTAGGAGGTATGATAATGTGTTTTTTCTCATTTACATGGTGTTAATTAATTTGTATAATATACTTTATAATTTACACAGTGCCTTTACATATACTGTTTTTTTCTGATCTCTGGTAACCTATAAAGCAGATGCCTAGATGCATTGATTGTCACACCTTCATTTTTGTCTTTCCTTCTTTCTCCTTTTCCTTACAGAGAACGTTGTCAGTCATTGTACAGGTATTTATTATCTACTATGTGCCAGGCACTGTGGATTCAAAAGCAAATGAAACAGACACAGTTCTGCCCTCACTGAAATCAAAGCCCTAGTTGGGGAAGCAGGCAGGTAAACAAGCAATTACAGTACAAGTGTGTTAAGTAGTAAAATTAGGGAAATGTGTGGTTTTATGAGACCACATAGGAAAAGTACCATATCAACTAGTATTAGGTTCCATTGCATGTAACAGAAAACCCAAGATAACAATGGCTTAAGCACACAAGAATATACCTTCATGTAAAATAAAGTTGAATGTAGGCATTCTATGACTGACATGGTGACTCCACAAAAACCTGAAGAACCAGATTGCTTTTATCTTTCTGTTCTGCCATCATGAGTACTAGCTTCTTTTCTCAAGATTGCCTCCTTGTCCAAAATGGCTGCTGGAACTCCAGCTATCAAGACAAAATTCCAGACAGTGGGAAGAAGAGAAGTGCAGAAGAATGCATATCCCAGTTGAATTAGCAACTTTTGAGGAGCATTCCTGGCTGTTTTGCACAACTTTTCTTTCTTACATCTCTTTGGTTAGAACATAGTCTAATGGCTATTCCTAGCTAGCTGAAGGGAAATTTGGGAAATGTGGGTTTTATTTCAGGCAGCTATGTGCTGAGCTTAAAAAAAAAAAAAAAAAAATCAAGGTTGTTTAAAGACGAGGAGAATAGATTTTGGGGTAGGTAATTCACAGTCTCTGCCATAGATAACCAGACCCATCCAGCCTAGTTGGTAAGCATGTGTAGAGTTAAAATTATTTACTAGCTCATCAGTTACCTCATTTTACTGACAGTAAGGAAAGTTAAGTGGCCACATTTCACATGATGAGTAGATAGCATAGCAGAAACTAAAGTCTTCATACTCCCAAATCTAGCATTCTTTCTCTTGCACTATTGCTTTTCATGTGATTATATGCATGTAGTATTGGTAGTTCAACTAACTGACAATTTTAAGATTTAGAGCTTTACTTCCAGATATCTAAATATTTTGAATCTAGGTAGTATTATATGCATTATATTAAAGTCTAGAGAGATTAAGAAGTCAGTGGGATTTAGATGTGGTCCATTGAAAAGCTTTTTGTAATAGGTTTAATTTAGTTTTTGTTCAGAAACTCGTTTGGCTTTTGAGACACAGTCATTTCTCAGTGTTTTGCAAAATGTTTGCAAATTCTTCCCACCATAGGACTTACTATTATATCATAAGTAACATTGGTGAAGGCTATTCCTGAATACCATTTATTTTAAAAACAAACCTTTTCTTAGTGAAAACAAATGTTTCTCCATCTTAGTGTTGTGAAATGCATTTCATCTTAGAAAACCCGCAATGGAATGAAAAGCTGTGTGATTGCAAAGGCTTTGAACTGAGGAGCAAAGAGTATGTGATTCTGGGCAAGTCACTTGTCCTAGCCATAAAATAAAGTAATTACTTTTTAAAAATGGGTATGAGATTGGGGCGCCTGGGTGGCTCAGTCGGTTAAGTGTCCAACTTCGGCTCAGGTCATGATCTTGAGGTCTGTGAGTTCCAGCCCCGTGTCGGGCTCTGTGCTGACAGCTCAGAGCTTGGAGCCAGTTTCACATTCTGTGTCTCCCTCTCTCTCTGCCCCTCCCCTGCTCACACTCAGTCTCTCTCTCAAAATAATAAATAAACATTAAAAAAAAATTTTTAATGGGTATGAGAAATTAGAGGGGAAAAAAATGAAGTGCTTAAACTTACACATTTGCAATAAACAGACAATGTTAAACTGTCTTTCAGCCACTAGCTTACTTCCCCTTCACTATCATAATTAACTTGTTTGGGGATTTTCTTGTTTTCCTGACTTGTTTGCCTATGAGGGGAGGATAAGTGTGCAATAAAGAGCTGAAGAGCACATGGATGGGGGATGGTGACCAGGCCTGGATGAGGTCTCTGCTGGATAATCAGCCTGTAACTTTCATTGTTTCTTTTTAGTGTGAGCTGTTCAATGACAACCCTCAAGAAGGTATTAACTTCCTTCTTCCTGAGTATTTTGCCTAAATATGTGCTATGCTACTTTATTTTTTTTTTTTAATTTTTTTTAACATTTTTATTTATTTTTGGGACAGAGAGAGACAGAGCATGAATGGGGGAGGGGCAGAGAGAGAGGGAGACACAGAATCGGAAACAGGCTCCAGGCTCTGAGCCATCAGCCCAGAGCCTGACGCGGGGCTTGAACTCACGGACCGTGAGATCGTGACCTGGCTGAAGTCGGACGCTTAACCGACTGCGCCACCCAGGCGCCCCGCTATGCTACTTTAAAGTGAACACTGGTTCCTTCGTATGCCTATGTACTCCTAACGTTCAGGCTTACACCACATATTATCACCTGAGAGTGAGTGAAGGAAGGAGGATGGAGAAGGGGAAAGGGAGAGACTTGTGAAACTGGCATGAGTACCATTTTATACTTTCCTCACCAAACCTTGAACCATAGGCTGTTTAGATTTTAAGGTGTGGAGAAATCATCTAGCCCAGTGGTTTTCAAATTGTGCACCATGGAACTCAATGATATGTCAGGGCCAAGTGGATGGGGACTCCTTTTTGTTAGGAACATGTACCTTGAAGAATGCTGTGAAGATCAAATGAGGTCATGTCACTCCTCTACTTAAAACTCCCAGGACCCCTCCCTCCCCCACCCTGCTTGGCCTACAGAATGAGATCCAGGTCCTTAGCTTGAAATACAAAGCCCTTCACCATCTGCTCACTTTGTGCTCTTGTGGTTTCTCCTGTCCCATTCCTCATTTGTTAGATTCCAGTAGGACCGGACTCCTGCTGTTTCCTGAATTTGCAAGGCTCTTCCACAACTGCCTGCATTTGCTCTTGGTGTTTCTTCTATGTAGAAGGCTCCTTCTCTCTCCATCCAACATTGTTCCTTGTTCCCATCTCGGTTATTCCCAGACTTAAATAGCGACCCAGCCCTATCCCATTTCTCACTGTCCTTTGATCCTGCTCTATTTCTGGTATAACACCCATCACAATCCAGAATATCCTTAATGTATTTGTTTATTTGTGTCCCCTGCTCTTCTCACTTTGCACACCCTCCCCAGGTAATCTCATGGGCTCATGTGACACCAGTCCAGCAAGATCTTCAGTTCCTGCCTGAATATCTCCCTGTGCTTGTAGCTAACACACTGAAATGGCCACTGTGTAGTTTCCTTAGAGTGAACAACAGAATGCTTCAAGCTAACTAATTCTACACTCTAACACGTTCCTCTTCCTATGTTCTCATCTCAGTGAAAGACACCCACTTGTGCCAACCAGAAACCTCGGCATCATCTTTCGTTTCTCCCTTCTTTCTCCTTCTGCAGCCGGTCCGGTCAGTCTTGGCAGGTCCTTTCTCCTCAGATTCCTTCCCATGCATCCTCTTTTCTACATCTCCACTGTGACAACTAACTGCCCTTTTCTTGTCTAAATGTGTGTTATTTTAAACTTTTACATTCAAAAAGGTAGGAAGAAATAAGTGAAATTAACTTCAGTAATCATTTTTTTGTTGTTGGAAAATCATTTCTTTTTTTTTAAATATGAAATTTATTGTCAAATTGGTTTCCATACAACACCCAGTGCTCATCCCAATAGGTGCCCTCCTCAGTGCCCATCACCCACTTTCCCCTCCCTTCCACCCCCCATCAACCCTCAGTTTATTCTCAGTTTTTAAGAGTCTCTTATGGTTTGCCTCCCTCCCTCTCTTTTTTTTTTTCTTTCCCCTCCCCCATGGTCTTCTGTTAAGTTTCTCAGGATCCACGTAAGAGTGAAAACATACGGTGTCTGTCTTTCTCTGTATGACTTATTTCACTTGGCATAACACTCTCCAGTTCCATCCACGTTGCTTCAGTAATCATTTAAATTTTTTTTTTTTCAACGTTTATTTATTTTTGGGACAGAGAGAGACAGAGCATGAACGGGGGAGGGGCAGAGAGAGAGGGAGACACAGAATCGGAAACAGGCTCCAGGCTCCGAGCCATCAGCCCAGAGCCCGACGCGGGGCTCGAACTCGCGGGCCGCGAGATCGTGACCTGGCTGAAGTCGGGCGCTTAACCGACTGCGCCACCCAGGCGCCCCGCTTCAGTAATCATTTAAACCATTATATGCAAAATATAATCACCTCAGCATGTAATCCATATTTAAAATTATTATTATACATTTTAAATCACTTTTAGGTATGACATAACAGAAAGCTACACACATTTAATATATACAACTTGGTGAGTTTGAAGGTAAGCATTTACCCATTAAACCACTATCTAGGCCATTAACAACATAACCATCACCTCCTAAAGTTTCCTACTGCCCTCTTTATAGATGATCTTGAGGATATTGATGATCTGCATCAAGAAGAAGATGACGAGGACAACTTAACATACATCCTACCCCCCTTAGCAAATATTTAAGTATAACAATACATTATTGTTAACTATAGGCATATGCTGTGCAATAGATCCCTAGATCTTATTCGTCTTGTGTGATTGAAACTTTGACTTTGACTGATGCCTGCCCCACCCTCAGCCCCTGCAACTACCATTCTACTCTCTGCTTGTACGAATTTGACTATTTTAGATTCCTCATATGACTGATACTATGTAGTATTTGTCCTTCTGAGTCTGGCTTATTTCATAATGTTCTTATGTCCCAGAGTTCATCCATGTTATCACATGTGGCAGGTTTTCCTCCTTTTTAAAGGCTGAATAATACTCCATTGTTTACATATGCCACATTTTCCAATACAAAAAAATTATTAATGAGGTGTTGTAAATTCTCTTTTAATACTAAGTCTTCAAAAATCAGTGTGTAATTTAAACTTCCAGCACATCTCAATTTGGATTAGCCACATTTCTACCTCTAAATAGGCAACTGTAGTTAGTGGCTGCTGAATGCAACATCATAGCTATAAAATACGGAGCCTGAAGCAAGGATTAAAGTGCTGACATTGCCTCTGGTACGTTCCATCCCAGAGTGGTGAGGGTAAAGGTCAGATAAGGAAAAATGTGAGGCAGTAAATTACCATGCTGGTCACCACCTCACAACCAGTGCAAAGACACATAGCAGGTTGTTCAGTAGACATATTTCTCTCCCATCTTCTGTCACCATCAGTTAGGGCTCACCACTTGGAAAGCTAATTTCTCTGTATTTCCTCTGCCCCTTGACAACTGTTTAGAAAGTAGTGTGACATTTTATCCGAGTGCACCTGTGGAAGGGTGCCTCAGCATGGCTTAAAGAGAATGTTGGAGAAGGTCGAGAGAATCACAGAGTCTACGTCAAGTTTGCATCCAGTACAGTGAATGAGCTTTGTGTCTCTGGTTTGTGTCTCTCCAGTACATTCTCCACACTGTAGTCAGGTGCTCTTGCTAAATGCAAACCTGACCCCATCATTTTCCTATTTCAAAACCTCCCATGACACCTCATTGCTTTCAGGATAAAGTCCAACACATGTTTTATTCAGAGTTTTACTTGATCTGGCCCTGTCTACCTTTCTAGCTTCTGGTCTCAACCACCTCCATCCCTATCTTGATTGCTATATGTATTATTTACCTATCTCTGGGTAACAAATTATCCCAAGCATAATGATTTTAAGCAATAAGCATTTATTATCTTATACTTTCTATGGGTTTGGATTTTGAGACTAGATTAGCTGGGTGGTTTTAGCTCAGGGTCTTTTATGGGCTTGTGGCCAAGATGTCAGCCAGGGCTATGGTCATCTAAAGGTTTGACTAGGTTTGAGCGATTCACTTTTAAAGGTAGCCAGTTCTCTGCAGGCCTTAGTTCCTCTCCCCTAGAGGGCTGCTGGAGAGTCCTCACAGCATGGTGGCTGCTTTCTCCCAGAGAAGGATCTAAAGGAATAAAGCAGAGGCCACAGTGCTTTGTTGTGTTTTGTTTTACCTAGCCTTGAAAGTCACACATCGTCATTTCCATAATATCCTATTGCTTGCAAAGGTCAGCTCTTTGTAGGGGTATGAATAACAGAAGGCAGCCAGCAAGGGCCATATGGGAGACTGGCTACTACTGAATGGTGCATCTACAGAATTTCTTTAAGTCCTTTTAACATGATCTGATTTATCTCTGAGCATTCGTACATATTGTTCGTGCTTACCACGAAAAGAATTCTCTCTTATTTCTCTTTTCCTTGTTTGCCTTTCTAACTCCTGTTTATCCTTCACCAATGGTGTCCTTATTCCATGCTATCAGAGTACCCTGTCTTTCTCCTGTCATAGCACTTACCACATTTTGTAACATTTACCTGTTTCCTGGCCTATTTCCCCCATTCAGGCTCTGAGTTCACAGGACCAGGTCTTTCTGGTTCATTGTTGTGTCCCCAGTGCCCAGCACAACACTTGGCAAACGTTGCAGGTTGGTTGGAAAGATGAAGGAAAGGATGTGTGAATATATGGGTGAATGATTTACCAGACATCTTATCTTTTCTACTAGAATCTAAAGTCCTAGAGAACAGTGCACTGGTCTTTTCATTTCTGTGTTCCAGGATAGAACATAGAGCCCAGCAGATGACAGGCCCCTAATAAATGTCCCTTTCTCTTTTCTACTCTTTCCCCCTATTCTTCTTAGTGGAATAGAGATTTCTAGAGACTCCACATCTCTATGGATCTGTCATTAGGGGTAAATCTGATTATTTACAAAAATTCACCTGTTGGTTATTTCTAATTTCAATTATTGCTGATATTCCCCTGCAAGTGAACATTGTAATAAGTTTTCAGATCATTTATATTTGTGTTTAATAACTGTAGCAGTGTTTATTCAAGCTTAAGTGGATGCCTTGAACATGAAAGGTGTTTTGTGAATGGTAAATAAATTCAACATATCAATAAGTGCTTTTTAATGAGTAACTGGTAAAGCTTCAAGTTGTGTGAGAAGTGAATAGTTTTTCCTAGGTCTTGATTCTGTTAACACAAGGAATTACTGACATGTAAGTTGAAGTAAATTGTTTCTGTTTCTGGATTTGAAATTTAGGAGAAAATTGACCTACTACTGTGGCATTGGATTGTTTTTAAGGCCAGTCCTTTTCAGCTACCCTGCTAGCAACATAAAGGTAGCAAGTGAAAGGGAGGCTAATTATCAGTAATGCTGGTCCTGCCGCCCAGAGGGTACAGAACCAAGGGCCAATTATGAAGAATCCAGTAGGATGAAAGCAATAACCTGGTAAATAAAATGTGGTGATGTGGTCCTTTTACTCTTTTCATTTCCTTTAAAAATTATGGTCTTATTTCATATTTTTATTTATTTTTATACCTTATGAATTAAGTCCATATTTGTTTTTGTTTGCATTTTCATTTTCACATTCCCTACTAGCGGTTCATTAAAAGGTTGTGGGCTTTGGAATTGAACAGAACTACATTCAAATTCTGACTGCTGCTTCTTACTGGCTTTGAGTCATTGGACAAGTTACTTTATATCTCTGAATCTTACCTTTTTAATGTGTAAGATGAAGATTGAAATGACCCCTCCGTGAGATTGTCATCGGGCTCAGTAAGGTATTTTATGTAAAAGCCTAGTGTGGTGTTTGGTGTATCGTAAGTAGATGCTTCGTCGTCAAGACTGGGGAATACCCCTTCCTTACACAGGTTTGCCCGGCTTGAAGCGGTGCTTAGCAGCGTGTCATGACGATCTGAGTCACATTGATGGGGTTTTGGGGTGATGGTGGGGGTTTGTAGCCGATGGCCAAGAAAGAATTCTTGGAAAGGTCTTCGGTGCAAAAAAGGTGATTTTATTAAAGCACGGGGACAGGACCCCTGGGCAGAAAGAGCTGCTCTGGGTGAAGAGTGACTGATTATAAACCTTCAGGTTGGGAGGGGGTTAGGGACAGTGTTAAGTCTCTAAGGAATTTTGGAAGCAAGGTTTCCAGGACTTTGAGAGGCTAGCTGTTGCTAGGAAAACATCATTTATTACTATTTAGTAAAACTTTAGTCGTGAGACCCTTCAGATGGATATCAGTGGGCTATATGCTTGGAAGATGATTGCCAACATATACTTGGGGGTTAAACATAAAGGAATTTTTGTGTGTTTAAGGAGACCCATAGGATCCTGGCCAACCTATGGGTGGGGATCAGGATAATAATAAGCCAAGATTCCCTTTTGCCCCTAGGGAAGTGTCATCACCGAGGCAACTGAGCTCCTAGAGGAAGGTCACTCGGCCTGATTCAAGGACTTGTCAGTGGGCTGTAGGCAGTAAGGGAATTTCATTTCTCATTTGCCTTTGTTTTCCACATCACCACGGCAAGCATTTAAATCCCGGTACATCTTGATGAGAGTGATATTAGGGCTCCAGGAAATGGAGTCTGTAGGTTCCTGGAGATTAGGCTATGGATGAGATTGCCTTTTTCTTGCAGTTTACGAAGTTATCCGTAAACTGAAAGACTCGTGTCCTGCATGCCTGTGATTTCTGTCAGTCAACCGTTTGTTTTCTTTCTTTTCCCCTGTTCTTGAGCAGCCAAGAGTATCTGAGGAATATCACCCATAGCCCACCTGGGGGGGCAGGGAGGGGGTGCTGTTAGCCTGTACTTTGCCCTCAGCTTGCCTCACACTCCCTCATCAGCATTGCCCCAGCAGTAAGTGACACACATCTCTTCTGGCAGAGAGAGGTGGTTCTCTAGACCATCTGATGAAACTCCTACTCTGCTCTCTTCCTTAGTTTATTTCTCAACCAACCAAGGTAGTGTAGAGAGTATTGTGCTTTTCCTGTATGTGTTTTCTTTTCTTTCCTGTTTTGCATTCCCTTTCCTTCTTTGACCTTGTTTTTTTCTCCTTCCCTTTGATGATGACCGATATTTTTAGATCCCTGCTTACTTCCATTTTCTGGTATCACCAAGACTCGTTCTTCACCCTGCCTGCTTTTGCCAGGCCACAGACTCCCGACTGTCTTCCTGGGAAGCCTTTGCTCCCAACGCTCCTAGCTGGGCTTTACTTGGCATCCTGCCAGAGAGTGGTTGTTTGGTGATGTGTCCTCCTTTTTCTCCGTATGATCTTCAGAGAGATCTGTCTGGGAAGACTGTGATGGGACCTACAAATAAACCGTGTGGGTATCCAGATCTTGAGTTGAGTGGCCTGTTAAAACAGGTCTGTGTCAAAAGTGATGAATAGTTTTTGTGGGTTTTGAGTAAGTTGCCAATCGATCAGCTACTGTTTAATGAGAGAAAGGCACTGTAAGAGGAGCAGAAGCCCAGCTGCCTGTTCAGAGAGCCACCTGCCTTTTTTCTTTACTTCATTTTCTTGCTAATGAAGGAACCAATTGGTTTAGAGCGATCAATGCTGACCTATTAGGATCAGACATTGTTTTGGCATTGCCAAGGCAATTAAATTCAGCAGGGTGAGGATTAGAGAGAGAAAGGCAGTGAAAAAAGAGAAACAAGAGACTTTTTATTCAGAAACAGCCACTCTGGTGTTAGAGGTATAAAAAGGATTAGTTAAAAAAGAATTAATCATTAGAGCATTTTCTTTCTTGGTAAAATAATCAGAAGATTTGTTGACATTAGTTCTTAGATTTAGGGAGATAGGAAGTGCTGCTTGGCTGATCTGACTTAAGGTACAAGCCTTTATTATTTCCTGTTTAGAGCTTTGACTCATCCAAAAAGCCTTCTCTAAAAGACTGTGTCAGGTAGTAGGTACCATGACCTATATGTGCTAGATTTTCCATAGCAGCTCCATCTTTAAATAGTCTTGCCCCTCATAGTGCTATTAACAGTTGATGTGATCCAGAAATTGTTAGTCAGTCTATCACGGAAGACTTGATGGAGAGCATAGTACATAAAACCCTTGAGAGTAGGGTTCATGAGCTAATCATCTTGGCACACACAGTCCTCTTCCTAATTCTTTCAGCCAAGCATGGTGCCTTCCATTTAGATGCTCAGTAAATATTTGAGTAAACTGACAAATTGACTGGGTAGAATTTGAAAACTTGGTGTTCCAGGGTTAGGGAAAGAGCAGAAACAAGCATATAAAAGCAGGAATGAGGGGTGCCTGGTGGCTCACTCGATTGAGCATCTGACTCTTGATCTCGGCTCAGGTCGTGATCTCAGGGTCGTGAGACAGAGTCCTGTGTCAGGCTCCATACTGGGCATGGAGCCAGCTGAAGATCATGCACACACACCCACTCTCTCTCTCTCTCTCAAAAAAAAAAAAAAAAAAAAAAGGGGGGGCAGGAATGACTAGAGTAAGTTAGAGAGACTGTAGGTCCTATCTAGAGTAGAAGGCATATACTTCTCAGACTGGGATTTCACCAGCCTGTGTAATTTCCAAAAGTAATTTTGCTAAGCAGAAATGTTGACTGTCTGTTGTCCCGTAATACCAAAATATAGAATGTATATAATTTTGGCTCCAAAAGAGCACTTGTTTATATATTTTGCTATATTTTTAAAATCCTCTGTAGTTCTTTCTGTTCTGTACTAAGAAGAGCTGTTTGCACAGATACAGGCGACAGCCTCTAGTATCTTGGTCCTGGTGGAGTGCCTCCTCAGAGTTGTCACTAGATTGCCTTTCATGGACTGCTGATGGTGTGCCCAGGATGTAACTAAGATCACTGCCACCGCCTCTTTGCAATGAGGGTAGAGACAGGCATTAGCTTACGCGATGGTGACAGTGAAGGTGATTCCCGACAAGTCCCTCAGAGTGGTGTAATATCCCTGAATTGGAGGCAGTATCTCGATGTCTATATCTGGTGGATCTTTGATTCTCCCACGGGTTTCCCATACTTTTTGGTTTAATTTGTATGTCATCTGTGGAAGTGTCTTTTTTCTTGTCTATGAAGAGCTAAATGCCTTGCGGTGTTTGTTTCAGAATGTTCTCTGGAGTTTTCATTGGATAACTGCCCTGAAATTGCCAGAGAACTTTATACCAGTGGTCTCAGAATTTTTTTGGTCATGCACACCATTAGTTTAAAGAATTGCATGTGAATAAGATAATCAACATTACTAGTCGTCAAGAAAGTGCAAACCAGAGCTACAGTGAAACACCACGTCATGCCCAGTGGGATAGCCCGAATCAAACTGATGGTGGTTGCCACAGGGGAGAGGGGTGAAGAGTTAGGCAAAATGGGTGAAGGGGAGTGAGAGATACAGGCTTCCAGTTATGGAACAAATAAGTCACCAGAATAAAAGCCATAGCAAAAGGAATATAGTCAATGATACTATAATGCCAGTGTAACAGGACAGATGTTAGCTACACTTTGGGGAACATAGCATAATGTACAAACTTGTCAAATCACTAAGTCATACACCTGAAACTAATGTAACATTGTGTGTCAACTATACTCAAATGAAAGGAAAAAATGTGGTATTAAAAAAAAAGTCCCTAAAAAAAAAAAAAAAAAAAAAAAGTCCCTGATAACAATAAGTGTTGGCAAGGATGTAGAAACACAGAACCCTCATAAACTGCTGCTGGCAATGTAAAAATGGTTCAGTCATTTTGGAAAACAGTCTGACAGTTGCCCCTAAAGTTAAATATAGAGTTACCATTTAACCTAGCAATTCCACTTTTAGGTATATGCCCAAGAGAAATGAAAATATGTATCCACATGAAAACTTGAACATGAAGGTTTATGGCAATAGTATGCACAATAGCCACATGGTAGAAGAGACCCACATGTCCTTAGCTGATGAATGGATATAGAAAATGTGTTACAGCTGTGCAGGGGATTATTATTCAGCCATTAAAAGGAATGAGATACCTATACATGCTACAACACAGAAGAACCTTGAAAATGCTATGCTAAGTAAAAGAAGCCAGTCATAAAAGATCACACATTTTGTGACTCCTACTATATGACATGTCCAGAATAGGCAAATCTATTAAGACAGAAAGTAGATTAGTGGTTGCTTAAGGCTAGAAAAATGGGAGGAAAATAGGGGGTTGATGACTTAAAAGATACAGGGTTGTTTTCTGAGGTGATGAAATGTGCTAAAAATTGATTGTGGCGATGGTTGTACACCTCTGTGGATAAACTGTTAAACCACTGAACTGTATACTTTAAATAGGTGAATTATAAGGTATGTGAATTTTATCTTATTGAAGCTTTTACAAAAAATATTTTCAAGTGGGCACCCCAGTATATTTATTTGTTTATAAATTATATGCATATATTCCCATACCAGTATGTATATTATAAAACACAAAAACATAAGCATTTTAAAAGCCTACAATAAAGGTAATGGTAATATAAAATCTAGTATTTTCTTCTGGAACTAATGAGTCAAAATTTTACAAGCCCCTTGGGGCGCCTGGGTGGCTCAGTTGGTTAAGCATCTGACTTCAGCTCCAGTCATGATTTTACAGTTCATGAATTCAAGCCCCACGTCGGGCTCTGTGCTGACAGCTCGGAGCCTGGAGCCTGCTTCACATTCTGTGTCTCCCTCTCTTTCTGCCCCTCCCCCTGTATGCACTGTGTCTCTCAACAGTAAATAAATGTTAAAAAAAAATAATAATAAAAAGATTAAAAAAAAATTTTTACAAGCCCCTGGAGTGCGTGTACCCCACTTTGGAAAGCACTCTTTGTGACCACATGATAGAGGTCAATGTATGTGAGACAAGCCTGCACAGGAAGGCTAGGTGTTGCAAGTCCAAGGAGCCTTCTCCCCTCTTATAGCCCTACATACACAGATAGGTGATGGCACCAGCATTTCCAATCATTTCATTGTACCATCAGAGAGAAGTTTGAGTGGCATATGCTAACAATCACTGAAGGCCCTTATAACCTTATATTTCATAATTACTAGTAGAATATATTCAATATGTATGTGGGACTCTACAGAGAGAGAAGGAAGAAATCCTATTCCCAACTGAATGACATAAAGCTGTATTTTTATTAAGAGCTTTGACTGACAATATAAATCATGAATCACCAACATGAAGCTTGAGGCCCAGAAGCCAAAGAGAAAATATAACCTATAAAATGTACCATTCTGGTGTATTTTAATATTCACAGCACCCAGGATTTTAAGGCTATCATATACTAAGTTAAGGCATCCAATTTTTTTATTCAGTATTTTCTTTTTTTCAGGTGAGTTAGTCTTCTTGATCCCTTGTGTAATTTCTTTATCATATCAGCCAGCAGTAATCAGTTTGGATATTTCTCTGTTTCAGTGGTTCATGAAAAAGATGGTGAATAATTACATACTTTTCATTACATTGTTGTATACTGTAGTCACTCTAAAGCATACTCAGTTGTGAACGAATGTGAATACCCAGCAGCATTTAGCATGGGTTTATAAGCGTAGTGCACACGTGTTTAATACATATTTATTGGCAGTGATATTGATGTTGAAGGGTTAAAAGGGGAATATTTTCAAATTCCCAGGCTCTGTTTGAAATGTACAAAGAACATGGTATTGCATTTGCTTGTTTTTTGGTGCAGTAATGTATCATTAACAATTTATTGTGGTGTATCAAGCCATGAAACAGACCATGTATTGAGCATATTTCTCTGGCAGACAAAGGTGCAGATTTTATGTATTGAGTTAAAGGAAATGAAACTTTCCCAGCAAGATTAAGCAGAAAGAAATTTGGCTCTAGATATAATATATGTCTTTAAAATCTGGTAAAAATAAGTTAAAAAGATTCTTTATTAAATCCTCACCTCTATCAAGTAAACTATAAATTATGACAGATTTCCTGCCAGTTAAAGACCGTTAAAAGGTCAAGTGGAGAGTTTGGTACATTACATAGTCCTAAAAATAAATTATTGTACTATTGTCATTTGCCCCCTTTTGTTTAAAAATTGTTTTTGCTAGTACCTGTGGTCTAACACAGCTCAAATTTCATTCTTGAGAAAGGATAAGACAGTGCATCATAAAATACAATTTATGTAACCCCTTTAAGTGTACTTTTTATGGTGACATTTTAATATTTCAGAAGTCATGAAGGTTCAACTTTAAGTTCCAGTTTATACGATTGTCGGGTTTTGGATATTAGTATTTATTAGGAACAAAGTCATTTCAAGGTTAAAGTTTAGAAACAGCATAGGTGTGTGTATATATATATACAAAATATGTACCATCAGAAAGAAGGTACTGGCCAAAGAATTGATGGGGACTGCTGTTTTCAACACACTTCATTTGAAAAGGACCATATCAAATCTTTCAACACACTAAATTCAGCTGGTATATTCACTTTCGGTCAGTAAGAACTCTGGTAATACAGAGGAGATAAGAAAAAGCTAATACACTGTGTGCAGAAATCCACAAATAGCTCCCTGTTCCAAAGCATCTTTGTTCCCTTTTCCTTGGTGAAAAACAGAAAGCTGTTAAGACAAATCATTATAAAAGTCTAAGTGGACTATAATCCTAACAGCTAATATAGGTGCTAAGTGTTACCATCTTCCTTTTCTTCATTCCTTAAGAAGCAAAACAAAACAGCCCCTAATGTTGGAAAGCTAAAGCGGCTGTCATTGTACAAGCCAAGTAGGAGAGGGGCCCTGATTACAGCCACGCGGTCTGGCTCCAGCCAATTAAACTGTGAACCTCGAAGCTGTTTTACTAAAGCAGACTTTTTGTCGGGCAGTCATACTAGAAGCATTTTCTTGGCACAAAGTACACATCGGAACATTTAAATCCAAATATGCTAACAGATGTCTCTTGAGCAAGAGCATCATAAAACCAGATTTCACTTGAGTGAGGAAAATACTTTTTCCATCATTTTATATTTTTCACTTGGAGATTACATTTCACTTTAGACGATAGCCCTATGGACTGTGAGTAGCATCGGCACATCCTATCAGGGTGAGTTGAGCACATGCATTTTAAATCAAAGTGATGTTACCTAGTTCTGAGAACAGGGAATGCTAATGAAACGGACCATTATTTTCCTCTTTTGGATTTCAGGCCTGCTCGACCCACAAATGTCTGACACCCTGTGAATCCGGTCTTCTCCTTTATGATTCTGCATAAATGTATTTGGCATCTGGGCAAGTTCTTTCCCCAAGAATTTAGTGGAGTAGCTTATCTATTTGGCTGATTTCTCCTCTGGGCACAGATGGAACAAGCTGAATGTTACTCATTTAGAAGGTCTGTCCCAAATCCATACAGCTAGTCATGTGGCCATCACCCATAATCCCTGCTGCACTGACCGGATAGCAACTGCTGAATGATGCACATTAGACACAGGATCCCTTCCTATGGTTTTTGTCTTATAATCTAGACTTAATATAATGTCTCCCCAAAATAAACAAATATGTGTAGATCTTCACTCAGAACATAGAAGTAGTTGAAATAGAAATGATTACTTACCTTGAAGTTCCTAATAAGGTGAATGTCCGCAAGGAAATTCATAAGTGTTTGATTGTTCATTCTACTGTATGTTATACTGTACGTTATCTCTTCTTGCAACATAATATAGAATGTCACTTTAGAGGTACACTGGATACATAGTTTGGCAAAATGTAAAATTGAGACCAGAAGTAGAGAGAGGACTTTTGATAAAGAATTTGAAAACGTATCCCAAATATAAATATCACTACAATTTCTACAATTTTAGGAACCAGAATTTTAAAATTTGACACAATATGATAGGAACCAGCACCCTCAGCACTACCACCTGTTAAATTGATCCTATGACCACTATATTGCATGATAATAGACACTTTGAACTAAAGTCTGATGATTCCTAGCGGCAGCTCATTTTTCTGTAATTCTGTATTCTTCGTTTCGTATTTATTCTATTTAAATTGAAGATAAGTATCATGGATGTTATTTATGTTAGAGTCTTCTCTCCTATGAAAGTTTGAGGTAGCAAAGTTGACATCTATCTTAAATTTATCCTTACATGACATGAAGATTTCTCAAATAGAATTGTTTCTTGAGGGGCGCCTGTGTGGTCCAGCCAGTTAAGCATCAGACTCTTGATTTCATCTCAGGTCATGATCTCGTGGTCATGGGAGCCCCACGTTGGGCTTTGCGCTGAGCGTGGAGCCTGCTTAAGATTCTCTGCTTCTGCCCCTCCCATGCTTGCATGCATGCTCTCGCTTGCTCTCAATAATTAAAAAAAAAAAAAAAAATTTTAAAAAAGGAATTGTTTCTTGAAACTTGCATCCTATGTGAAAGAAAATAAATTTAAATAGAGGTTTTTTTGCTTATGGTTATGAATAACCGTTCACCAAATAATATTAAGAAGATTAGAATTAGGATACTATTTAATCTCTAATAGTTGGTCTGGTATTTTTAAAAATTTTGTAGAGATATTTTGATTCAAAAAGCATATAATGGTCTTCCTAAAGATAACTCGTGAATCTGTTTCTTAATATTTGCAATATTAATCTATACCCCTTTTTATATGACCATTCTGATTTTTAATAATTTTATACATAAAGTTAATACTTTTGTAATGATTTTCACACAGTAATAATTATCATTATAGCATTTTAGTCTCACAGTAATGAACACAGATTCAAACTTCAGCTGATTAAGATTTCAGTATCCAAATTACAGAAAGAGCTTTTCACACCAAGTTGTATCTAGCATGCTTGACTATATTTGAAAGTGAATAAGTAGATACTAAGGATAAGTCCAAATGGCATACCTTGTTCATAGTACTTTGGTTGTTATGTTAGTTGGGTTTTACAGGAGCCTACATATCACATGATCATTATCATGAATACATACATTCAGTTGCCCAAAATGACACTGAAGCAGATCGTAGGCTTTTAACCCCCTTCCAAAGACTAAGGTTGAAGCCAATAGTAGAGAACTGAGGTCAAAGCTAAAAGAATCCTGCACATTTAGATTTGATATGAACCAAGTGTATTTTTGACAGTATATTCCAAGCAAGATGAGAGAAGATTCCCCGTGAAGCCTAGATGTCTTTTATCCTTTTTTTTCCCCCTATTGAATTGGCCACCATATTCAAGCATTGTCTTCTTGTGACATTTGAAGTCATTCAGGAGTTATCAAATATACCCCAGCCAAACTGTTTTCCAGTCTACTGGGGCCTGAAAACACCGTGATTTTCTTTATCAATTATGTGACTAAGGAAACACTAGTTGTGAAGACTTTCTAATATGTATCTTTTAGAAATGGGTTATTCTAGTTTATAAATGCTAACTGATCTAACTTCTGTATGAACTAAGCAGACCTTTACTGCTGGGATACATTTTGCAAATCCAAAAGAACCATTTGCCAAAGGCCGAGGCTCAGAGGAAAGATAAAAAAGAATTTATATCTGACAGCAATCTTTGTCTCTTTTAATACCATTTTATTGAATTCTTCATAAGGTGAGAACTACTCAGTGAATCTAAAGATATACAAATTAGGCCTGGAGAATCAAGCACATTTGATGTTATAGCAGAGAGGCAGTAAAACTTTATATAATGCAGTGTGCTTTATTTTTATATAGCCTAATTCACAGTATCACAAGACACTTTACAGAGAGAATCAATTGCAAGCTTAAAAGAAAAAGAAAACTTTTTAGGTGAGATTTAAGGGTAGAAAATACTCTTATTTTGTACTTATAGTACAACTGAGTCAGTCACTGTTCCTTATGTGCTGCCATGAAAATTAGGCTTATGGTTTTCCCACTGAGCCCTATAATGTCAGCCTGCCAGAGGGGAATATTGTTCTCATGTGGCTCGCCAGTTGTCTAATATAAAAGGCACTGTCTCTGCTACAGTGCATTCAGTCATCCTGGGATTAGGGCAAAATCCCACCCAAAGTCCATGCCCTCTGTCTCACCAACATCTTTGTCATTGTCTCCACAGAACCTACCTTCTGATTTTATTCCAGTCCTCCTTATCATTGAGTGTTGTGTGTGCATATACATGCATGTGTATGTGAGCTATTATTAATTTTTTGGCTGAACATTTGATATACTTGATGATTTTTGAAAGGAATTTTTTAAACTTCTTTAAACTAAAACTGTCCCTTTAAAATTTTCTTAAAACCTTATTAGTTGGATCGTAAAAATTTTTGTCTGAAATAGACCATACATGCAAAAGAAGGCATATAATGTTTGGGTACAGTTTAAATAGTTTTAATAAAATGAAGACCCATTACTCATCACTAAGTTTAAAAGAGATCAAACATTACCAGTACTTTTGGCATCTTTACAATGTTGGGTCTTCTTATCCATGAATGTGATGTGTCTCTCCATTTATTTTGGTTTTCTTTACTGTCATTCAATAATATTTTATAATTTTCTCTACATCTTCCATCTTTTTGTTACAAATTTTGTAACATTTGTGAGATATATATAGCAAATATATATATAGCAAAAAAATATATATGCATAAATATGTATATTTACTGCATATAAATATAGTATCTTTAATATAATCTGCATATTACAGAATGTATAGACAAGTAACTGACTTTTGGATTTTGATCTTGCATCTGGCAACCTTGCTAAACCCTTATTTACCATAATTGTTTGTAGTTTCTTTGCAATATTTTATATGGATAATAATTTCATTTGGTTTTGTTTTCCCTTTCTTTTACTCTGATTGTAGGAAATCAGAATGATATTAAACAGAAAGAGCACTGGTGGTCATCTTTCTCCTATTTGTTTGTTTTTAAATTTTAAAAGTAATGCTTGTATTTTACCATTAAAAACACATATGCTAACAGGATTTTGATACCTACCCTTTATCAGGTTAGGGAAATTGCCTTATATTTCTGGTTGGCTAAGAGTTTTTAAAATTCTTGAATAGTGGTGGAATTTTATCAAATGCTTTTTCTGAAAATGTTGAAATGATCATATGTTTTTTCTTGTTTAAAGTTAATGAAGTAGATTATAATATTTTCTAATGTTAGACATACCTGGAATCCCTGGAAGAAATCTAATTTGGTCATGATAACTTTTTGTATATTGTTGGATTCGTTTTACCAAATATTTAGTTTTGCATTTGCATTCGTAAGTCAGGTCAACTAGAATTTTCTTGTACTTCCTTGTCTGATTTTGTTTTCAGGTCTTATCAGTCTCATAGAATGTGTTGTGGGGTTTTGCTTTCTTTCCCCCCCTAAAATATTTTTTTTTTAGATACTAAATTTGTCTGTTTCTTGACTATCTGGCAGAACTTACCTGTTAAACCTTCAGGGTCTTGTGGGAAGATTATTAGCTGTTAATTAAATATCTTATTATTTATGGAACTAGTCTTCTATTTTTTATTGAGTCAGTTTTAGTAATTCATATTTTTCTAGAAATTTGTCCATTTCAACTAGGTTTTCAAATTTATTGACTTAAAGTTATTCATAATTTCTTAAATTTTTAATCTCTGTAGCATCTGTAATTATGTTCTCTTTCTTATGCCTACTAGTGTTTATTTATCCCTTTTTACTGTTATTTCTGATCCATCTTATTACAGTTAACCTTTTCCAAGAACAGATTTTGGTTTTTCTGATTCTCTACCTTATATCATTGTTTCCTGTTTCAGTGTTTTCTGTTCTTATCTTTATTATCTCTTCCATTTTCTATTGCTGTTGTTTTTCTAATAACTTTAACAATTAATAACAAGTTGATTCAATATCTAATTCAGTAATTTTCAGTCTTATTTTCTAATGTAAGCATTTTAAACTATAGATTTCCCACCATGGTGCACATAATCTATGGCCTACAAGTTTTAAAGTCTTTGTCTAGTAAATCTAGTATCTTCTTGGCTTCCTCTTGGATAGTTTGTATTAATTTCTCCCCCCACCCCCATTTATGGACCATACTTTCCTTTTTCTTGGCATGTCTTGTAATTTTTTCCTGAAACTTGAACATTCTGAATATGATAATAATGTGACAACTCTGAAAATCCGCCCCCCCTTCCCAGGGTTTGTCGTTGCTGCTAGTTATGGGTTGCTATTATTTAACAGCTAATGACTTTTTTAAATTACTTTAAAAAAACGTATTTTTTCGTATGTGCAGCTTTTGAGGTCGGTGTTCTATTGCACAGTGTTTTGACCTAGTGTTTTGACAATTTCCTTAAACACTTGGAGCCAAGGAAAGAAAAGAAAAACCTCTCCCAGATTGGTTCTATGTTGAGGAACTGCTTCAGTGCTTAACCAACCTGTCTACAACTCTGCTTTATTTAGCCTTTACTTCCTGCTTGCACAGAGCTTGCAGGCCATCCAGGAGTGAAAGCTTAAGGGTTTCTCAGGCCTTTTTGAGCGTGTACCCGGCCCTTGGAATGCCTGTGGATTTCTGTATCCCCCCTTGTGCAGGAGCTTTTCAATCCCCCATGTGTCTCTTTTTCTATCGTCTTCTTTCTCAGGCTTCTCAGTCTATCATTTGTGCCCATTGTTGTCCCTTGGCCAGGCTGCTCAGCCAGTAATTGTACTTAAGTGCTTTTGGTATATAGCCACTCAGAAAGCCAGCTGAGCCCTGGGAATGTTACACGTTGAGCAAAAGAAAGGCAACTCCTCACACCAGTCCTTAAGGGCACCATCAGATAGATCGAAACCCACAACCACAATTCTTTGGAAATAAGGTCCATATTGTTCCCTCTGGCGCTGGAGACCTGCACCAGGAATGCAGCTGCTCTCTTCACAGCCACTGCCCTGAGGTGGGAGGTGCGAGGGGCGAGGAACGAAGGATGGTGAGTCGGCAGTTTAAGGTTCACAAGCACTCTTTTCCTGCAAGCAGCTGCTTTTCTTCACCTAGCCTTCTTCTGGTGGTTCTCAGTTTTTGACTAGACTCCAGAATCCTGCAAAAGTTGATTCTGACAGTTTCTGCCAGCTCATGAGTTGATTTTGTAAAGAACTGGAGTCCTGGAGCTTCTTATATACCACCATTTTCAGTGACAGCCCCCCATGAGTTTTAGTGTTATTTTCATATTGTTCATATCGAAGTATTTTCTCGTTTCCATTACTGGTTTCTTCTCTGACCCATGGGTTATTCAAAAATGTATTGAGGGGCACCTGGATGGCTCAGTCGGTTAATCATCCAGCTCTTGATTTTGGCTTAGGTCATGATCTCACGGTCAGTTTGTGGTTCGAGCCCACATCAGGCTCCATGCTGGCAGTGCAGAGCCTGCTTGGGATTCTCTCTCTCTGTCCCTCCCCTGCTCGCTCACTCTCTCTCTGTCTCTCTCAAAATAAATAAATTAATTTAAAAAAAAAATTTTTTTTTTAATTTTTTTTTTTCATCGTTTACCCATTTATTTGGGACAGAGAGAGACAGAGCATGAACGGGGGAGGGGCAGAGAGAGAGGGAGACACAGAATCGGAAGCAGGCTCCAGGCTCCGAGCCATCAGCCCAGAGCCCGACGCGGGGCTCGAACTCACGGACCGCGAGATCGTGACCTGGCTGAAGTTGGATGCTTAACTGACTGCGCCACCCAGGCGCCCCTAAAAAATGTTTTAAATATATATCGAGCTTACAGATGTATGGGTTTTTTAAAGTTACTTTTAAAGTGTGTGTGTACATATGTTTGTATGTTAATTTTTCGGTTAACTGACTGCAATCAGAGAATGTGATCTATGTGATCATGAGCCTTTAAAATTTATAGACAAGTGTAGTCTTTTTTTCTTTGGTAAAAAATGTCTTTAGTGTGCTTGAAAAGAATGTGCATGTTCCAGTTATTGGGAATGTTATTCTCTTTATTTTCTCTTATTTTTAAAAAATATTTATTTAGTTAGGTAGAGAGAGAGAGCACACAAGCAGGGGCAGGGGCAGAGAAAGAGGAGAAAGAGAATCTCAAGCAGGCTTCATGCTGTCAGTGCAGAGCCCAGCATGGGGCTCAGTCCTACAAACCTTAAGATCAAGACCTGAGCCAAAATCAAGAGTCTGCCACTCAACCAACTGAGCCACCCAGGTGCCCCTGTGTCCAAGTTATTTTAATTGTATTGCTGACATATTCTGTATCTTTTATGACTTTTTGTCTGGTTGATCTATCAAATGCTGAAAGAAAGATGTTAAAATCTTCCAATGATAGTGGATTTGTCATTTTCTCATAAGTTTGTCACTTTTGCTTCATGTGTTTTAAAGCTGTGTCACTACATGCATACACATTTAGAACTGTTAAATATTTCTGGTGAAACAAAATATTTATCAGTGTGTAATTATTCTCTTTAGTAATGCTTTTCACTCTAATGTTTTCTTTGATGTTATTTTAACTTCTGCATATATACCCGATAGATCATTTTCCATACCTTTAATTTCTGGCTTCCTTTGTCCTGATGTTGTGTGTTTCTTATAAACAGTGTATCATTGGATTTTTTTTTCTTGAGTTTGGCTTTCTTGTCTTTCAAACTACAGAATTAGTCTATGTATATTGATTGTGATTCCTAATAAATTGGGCCCTTGAACAACATGGGTTTGAAGTACATGTGGATTTTTTTGGAACTTACACATGGATTGTTTTATACACACACGCACACAGACACACACACACACACAGTATGGTTCTCTTAATGTATTCTTTTTTCCTTATGATTTTCCTAATAACATTTTCTGTAGCTTACTTTATTGTAAGAATATAGTAGATAATACACAGAACATGCAAAGTCTGTAACTGATTATGTTATCAGTAAGGCTTCTGGTAAACAGTAGGATCTTAGTAGTTAAATTTTTAGGGAAGCAAAAGTTATATGTGGATTTTTAAATGCATGGACGGGAGGAAAGGGGTCAGTGCCCCTAATCTCCACATTATTCAAGGGTCATCTGTATTTTCAGTCTGTTTCTATGATATAATATTTTCCTTTCTATTTGCCCAGTTTTTTCCTTTAAATTTCTTATTTTACAAAAAAATAAATTTCTTCTTTTATCCTTCCTTGTATTCTTTTATGTTGATTTTTTTGTTATTTTTTCTTCATTCTGTTTTCTCCCCCTTCTACTAGTTTGGAAGTTACATATTCTGTTTCCACTTTAGTGGCTCTACTAGATTTTGGGAAATAAATCTATGTTTTTACCCTCTATTTAGATTTCATCCGGACCTTAGAAGACATTTATCTTCTGGGGCACCTGGGTGGCTCAGTTGGTTGAGCGTCCAACTTTGGTTCAGGTCATAATCTCACAGTTTGTGAGTTTAAGCCCCACATTGGGCTGCTTTCCTCACGGAGCCTGCTTTGAATCCTCTGTCTCCCTCTCTCCCTGCCCCTCCCCTGCTTATGCTCTTTCAAAAATAAATAAAGCATTTAAAAATTTAAAAACAAAAAGAAGGCATTTATCTCCCATTATCCCTTATCTGACCAAATGCTGTTCCCCCCACCCCCACCCAGAATTTTGTGTATACCTTGATTTTTTTAACCCCACCAATGTGACATATTATTATTGTTTTACCTGGTCTGTATGTGTTTAGCGTTATCCACAAATATTTCATATTCTTGACACACTATTCTTTCTTGCATCTCAGATCTTCCCTGCAGGATCATCTTCCTTCTTTCTGAAATATGTCACTAAAAATTTAAGTAAGAACCTATTGGTAATTCACACCAGTCAGAGTGGCTAAAATGAACAAATCAGGAGACTATAGATGCTGGCAAGGATGTGGAGAAACGGGAACCCTCTTGCACTGTTGGTAGGAATGCAAACTAGTGCAGCCACTCTGGAAAACAGTGTGGAGTTTCCTCAGAAAATTAAAAATAGATCTACCCTATGACCCAGCAATAGCACTGCTAGGAATTCACCCAAGGGATACAGTAGTGCTGATGCATAGGGGCACTTGTACCCAATGTTTATAGCAGCACTTTCAACAATAGCCAAATTATGGAAAGTGCCTAAATGTCCATCAACTGATGAATAGATAAAGAAGTTGTGGTGTGTGTGTGTGTGTGTGTGTGTATATATACATATATATACACACACACATATATATGTGTGTACATATATATGTATATATATACGTGTGTGTGTATATGTGTATATGTGTGTGTGTGTGTGTGTGTGTGTGTATATATATATATATATACACACACACACACACACAAGCAGTGGCATACTGCTTGGCAATGAGAAAGAATGAAATATGGCCTTTTGTAGCAACGTGGATGGAACTGGAGAGTGTTATGCTAAGTGAAATAAGTCATACAGAGAAAGACAGATACCGTATGTTTTCACTCTTATGTGGATCCTGAGAAACTTAACAGAAGACCATGGGGAGGGGAAGGAAAAAAAAAGAGAGGGAGGGAGACAAACCATAAGAGACTCTTAAAAACTGAGAATAAACTGAGGGTTGATGGGAGGAAGGAAGGAGGGGAAAGTGGGTGATGGGGCATTGAGAAGGGCACCTGTTGGGATGAGCACTGGGTGTTGTATGGAAACCGATTTGACAATAAATTTCATATTACAAAAAAAAAAAAGAACCTATTGGTAATTAATGCTTGTCCTTTGAAGATTCTTCATTTTGAAATTCTGAAAATTCTGTCTTTATATCACCTTTAGTTTTGAAAATATTTTAATTTTGGTATATGTTTGTGATTGTATTCTTTTTCTTTTTATCAAAGTAATATATGCATATGGATTAAAAAGTTGAATACCAGTTAAAAGCATATATAACAAATACAGCTGTTGCCACACTCACCCATCCTTATTCAGTACAGACTCCATCTCTAAAAGTGATGACTCCAGCTTTTTCCCCAGGCATTTACACATACCTATAATTTTCTAGTGATGCATTAATTCTTTTGATTAATCAATTGTAGCCATTTTCTATTCACTCAATAAGGAGTTATTATGATGGCTATTGATGAAGATTTGGCTCCCTTACACTGCCATGTCTCCCGTGCTATTGCCCACGCCCCCCACCCCCCCAACCCGGTCTCCCAGTGTAGCTTTATTACAGTTTGCAGTTAAAGCGTTTTTTTACTTTACTTTGTTTATTTTGTTGTCATGCAAATATTATTCACACCCAAGCATACATAATTGTTTCCCTTCTGATTTTTTCCCCCTAAAGTTAGTTAAAAAAATTTTTTTAATTTATATATTTATTTTGAGAGGGAAAGAGAGAGAACACAAGTGGGGGAGGGGAAGAGAGAATGAGAGACAGAATCCCAAGCAGGCCCTGTACTGTCAACACACAGCCTGATGCGGGGCTTGAACTAACGAACTGAACTGTGAGATCATGACCTGAGCCAAGATCAAGAGTTGGAAGTTTAACAGATTGCGCCACTCAGGTGCCCTCTAAAGTTAGGTTTTAGTAGCTACTCATTATTTTTTTCACATGTTCTAATAGCCTCTAAATAAAATTTTCTTTGAGCACTCCCTATCAATTCCATTTTTGTTCCTGATAGATATCCTTCCTGGAGACCTCTATTCTCCTCTGGTTGCTATCTCAGCCTTATAAGCACCTGTTATTCCGGGGCTCTTCTGTGCAGCTATCCACAGAATTCTCTGCCTTTCTCCTGAGTTGTATTCTCTGTTTCTTTGATTTCCTACCTTCCATTTTTTGTTTCACTCCCTTGCTTTAGTAGAGCACATACTCCAGAAGTTGCATCAGACTGCAAAGTGTCCAGTGGCCACAGGTGTGGTGATGAGAGCCTTCAGTATTCCTGCCTTTTGAGTTACACTGCTCCCGTCATTCAGATTGCTTACCCTCTGCGATGGTCATAGTGGTCATCTCCCTTCACCATCATCCTGGAGATACCATTCTCTTCTTTGATAGATCTTGTTTCCTATATTCCATGATTTGGGATAAATTATTTTCCTTCAGAAGTTTAAAGGCATTTCCTATTGCTTTCTGGCTTCAGTGTTCTTGAGAAATCTGATCCCTGGTTTTCTGTTTCTTTGTTTTTCTCTCTCTGGAATTTTCTAAGCCTTTCTCTATGTCTGATGTTACAAAGTTTCAGGGATATGCTTGCGCTAGTTCATTTTGACCATTGTTCTTAGCCCTTTCAGTATGAAAGTCTACATCCTTGAATTTTCTCCTATCAATTTTTTTTGGATGTCTCTTTCTGAAGTTTCCATTATTTGAATGTTGGCCTTCCTGGATTGGTCTTCCAATTTTCTTATCTTTTCTCTCTTACTTAACCTTTTTCTAAAGTTTGTTTTTGTTTTTCAGCTATATATTCTGTGATATTTCCACATGTTAATTTCTGAGTTTTATTTTGATTTTTAAAATTTCTGCTATTCTGCTTTTAATTTTCAAGAGCTCAATTTTGCTCCTAAATAATTATCTTAAGGTTGTTGTTGTTGTTTTTAGAGTTTCTGTTTCCTCCAAGTTGTGGGTTTTTTTCCCTGTTTTTATTTTCCTCTCTCTCCTGTTTTAGAAGACTTTCTCATATGTCCTCTTAAGTAACCCTTGATTTCCCTCTTATTACTAACAGAAGACGAAAAACTGATTGGAAGCTTTGAATATGTTTTTGAGTTTCACTCTAAGGTAGTGGTTCTTAACCATGGCTGAACCTTAGAATCACCTAGAGAGATTTTTTTAAAATCTCAACTGTTGGCCATCTCCCCACACCTTCCCTCCCCCAAGACACTCTTGGGAGTGGAACCCAGACACCACTATTTTTTCAGAGCTTCCAAAATGATGCTAATAAGCAGCCAATATTGAGAGCCATTGGTAAGCCATTTGTTGTGTAATCCCAGGTGCCAATATTTTAGGATTTTCTCCCATAAGCTAGTCAGATTCCTCAGAGAAGAAACCTCTGCCTAGAGAGGAAAGGTCCAGCTGACATTGTTCCAGTTGCTGAATAGGGACAGAGGGTTGGGTATCTCAGCATAACTCAGTCAGTAAGTATGGTCACTTAATCACTTGATTTCAGTAAGATGCCCATGTCTTCAACTGCCTAGGCCAACTTCTAGTCCAAAGCCTGTTTTATCCTCTCTGAAGGGTTTACCACCAAGTTTTTTGCTAGGACAAAGGCTTACCCAGTGGCATGGAGTGGCGAGGGATCTAGGCAGTTAAGTGCTTAACAGTTAATAGCTTTCACTCTGTCTCACCTCTCCTTTACCCCTAGTTCCAGAAGTATCAAGGACTGCTGGTTTCTGAGACTTTTCAGGATTCTGTAGCATAATAAAGACTGATTGTTATCTTCCCCCACTACTAACTAGGAATCTGTGGAGAACTGGCCTGCTATGCCAGTTCCCAGCCTTCGAAATTTTGTTATTATCTTTTCTCCTTTTCTTCCTGTCCTTTGGCTTTGACTTTTTAAAAAATCTTTTTATTGGAGTTTTAAGGGATTTCAGGATTGAACTTTTGGTCAATGCTAGCTTTCTCTATAACTCTTTGATATTATTACACTGTCTTCCATTGCTGCTATTCAGAAGTCAGATGTCAGTCTCAGGGTCTAATCAGGCTGTGCACATAATCTCTCTTTTTTCCTGGATGCTTTTCAGATCTCCGTTTTGGTTTTAATGTTCTTCAGTTTCTCTAGTGTTTAGGTGTGGATTTCTCTTTATCCAGATTGGGGTTCTTTGGGATTTCTTTTTCTGAGTATTAGTATTTTTCAGTACAAAATGCTGTTCTGATATCTCATTGAATATTGCCTCTCTCTCATTCTTTATATTCTTCCTAGAATCTTGATTAGACTAGATGTATTTTAGGCTTCCTCACTCTGTTCTTCATATTTCTTAGTCTTTCTTTCATATTTTCCATTTCTTTGTGTCTCTACACAGCATTCTGTGTAACTTGTTTAGCTCTAACTTACTATTTTCTCCAACTGTCTTTGATTTTTCTGGTTGACTTATTCATTAGATAGTAATTTAAATTATATATTTTTAAAAAATTTTAATGTTTTTATTTATTTTTGAGATAGAGAGAGACAGAGCATGAGCAGGGGAGGGGCAGAGAGAGAGGGAGACACAGAATCTGAAGCAGGCTCCAGGCTCTGAGCTGTCAGCACAGAGCCTGACGCGGGGCTCAAACTCACAGACTGTGAGATCATGACCTGAGCTGAAGTCAGACGCTTAACCGACGGAGCCACCCAGGCGCCCCGTTAAATTATATATCTTTGGGGCGCCTGGGTGGCTCAGTTGGTTGCGCGGCCGACTTCGGTTCAGGTCATGATCTTGCGGTCTGTGAGTTCGAGCCCCGTGTCGGGCTCCTTGCTGACTGCTCGGAGCCTGGAGCCTGCTTCAAATTCTGCATCTCCCTCTCTCTCTGCCCCTTCCCCATTCACACTCTGTCTCTCTCTGTCTTTCAAAAATGAATAAATGTTAAAAAAAAATTAAATTATATATCTTTAAATCTAAGTACTGTGTGGTATTCTTTAAATATGCCTTTTCAACTTTGATAGTCTTATGTTGTATTCTCATACTTTGTCTCCCCTTTAAATGTATTAAGCATGTTCTATATTCTAAATCTGATGATTCTAGTCTCTACAGTTTATACCATTCTGATTATGGTGTTTGTTGTTTCTGTTGACTCTCATTCATGAGGCTTCTTTCCACTTGTTTTAGTGATTGTTTTTATTGTTTGTTCATATTCCTTGGAATTTTTTTTATGGGAATTATTATTTGAGACCTGCCTGTGTGTTCCTCCATGGATGACTTGGTTAGCTTCTCTATGGTACCTAAGGGCAGACTACCAACAAGGATTATTTGAAACTTAATTTTTAATTTCAGGGTTTCTTAATGCTACTCTGTTAAGTATGGATTCTGTCCTGAAACCTGAATGAGAGTGAATTTGTGCTTTGGAATTTTCAAAGGAATTCTTTTTGCCCCCTTTTTTTTCTTTTCACATATATGAAAGAGTCAAGTTCCAGTTAAACATGGCTGTCTTCTTCTGTAAGACAAATTTCTTTCATTTTTTTTTTTAATTTTTTTTTTCAACGTTTTTTATTTTATTTTTTGGGACAGAGAAAGACAGAGCATGAACGGGGGAGGGGCAGAGAGAGAGGGAGACACAGAATCGGAAACAGGCTCCAGGCTCCGAGCCATCAGCCCAGAGCCTGACGCGGGGCTCGAACTCATGGACCGTGAGATCGTGACCTGGCTGAAGTCGGACGCTTAACCGACTGTGCCACCCAGGCGCCCCTCTTTCATTTTTTAATTTTCTTTTCTTTTTTTAACATAGCCACTATTCTGGTATCACCCTTTGTGAGTCAGGGCTTTGTTTGGGGGGGTGGGTCTCTGGGTCAACATCTCACTCTATGCAGCCCCTAGGCTTTGTCACCTTCTCCCATGTACACATGTGGCCTGTTAAAATCCAAACTGCTACCAAGGATCAGCAAAAGACTTCAAGGTATGGTGACATATATCCTGGTGTGCCTGGAAAAGTTCGATTTTGTTACGGCTTAATTACCCGTACTCAAAAATGTCCTCGTTTGGCCACCTAACCAGAGGGCAAGCACCAGCTGTAAGACTTGCTCATTCCTGTGAAAGGTTCTTTTTCAAAGATTCTTGCCTCCAGTTATTTCCTGTGCTTTACTGCCAACTTAACCATACGTTTAAAAGAATTTTAAAAATATGTTTTATCCATTGTTTTTAGATATTCTTCTTGGGGAGGGGTTTCTCTGCATGTATAGTCAGCTAGTTGCTGGAAATGGAAACCCTGCCTATATCTTTTAAAAGATTTTTTTAAATGTTTATTTATTCTGGGGGCAGGGGTGCATGAGTGGGGCAGGGACAGAGAGGGGGAAGGGGGAAGGAATCCTAAGCAGGCTCTGCACTGTGAGCACAGAGGCCAACATGGGGCTCAAACCCATGAACCATGACCATCTGAGCCACCCAGGCGCCCCTAAAAGAATTTTTCAAGAAGGAATCTAAAGATTTCTTTCTTAAAAAAGAACTTACTATGTTTCTTCCTTATACCTCCCTATTGATTATACAACATTTCATAGATTAGAAAAAATAGTAATTCTATCAAAATGGAAAAAGTACTATGTGGAAAATTAATGTGTTAGGTAAACATGATTATAAAAAAAAAAGAGGAACATCTACATTCTCAAATATTGTAACTGGAAGTTCCTAGGAAAGTCCAGAATTATTAAAATGAGAAATAGTTGTGGATAAATCTAAAAGAAGATGTGTGTGTGTGTGTGTGTGTGTGTGTGTGTGTGTGTGTACACACATATGTGTGTTCTTGATTTTTATGAATCCAAGAATGAAATACACAGTAAACTGAGAAACAGAAACTCAAAGTAGAGGTTAAATCTTATTCCTCATCTTTAGACAGTAGGATTGCTTTGGCCTCAGCTGTTAACAGTTGTACACCCTCACTGGTTTGTGATATTCTTAAAAGGTGCCATGATAAATAATGTCTGTTCCTTCATCCCTAAATAGAGAGGATGATTTCATTCTGCTCTGAGTAATTGTTTCCAATGGAAATACTAGTCTTAGCCCCAGAGTAGCCTTCCTTGCTGTGCCTGACATGGTTTCTTCTGAGAAGAATATATTAGGCAGCAGTATATAGTTACATTCTCAAATGCATCTTCTAGAAAGAAGTAAGAAATCATTATGTAAAGTGTTTACTTTTCATTTATATACATATCAAAATACACTTATAACAAGTTCAACCAAAAATTTATGTACTTTCTGAACCAAACAAGACAGTTATAAAAGAAATATAGTAGGTTCAAGTAAGTGAACCTGATGAAATATTCGAGACCTCATCCATCAACTCAAGAAATTGGTTGAGATAAGCCTAACTTTGCTCAAAAAACTTAACTCTGTGCCTTGGAAAGCAGCCTTTAATACAAGGCATGCTGGGAGGGTAGGTGTCACCAGTAGGATAATGCACTTAAAGGAAATTATGACACACAGTATATTCCGATGGCAGTCATTGTAATTCTAATTATCCAGTCTATTCAAGGTACTGGATAGCTTTTTATGATTATAACCACTCCAAGAAGGACAAATATAAGGTAATAAGCATACAGAGCTATTGAGTACCCAGAGTGCGTAGGCTAGGTAAAATGAATGATATTAGAATACATCAGCTTGTCTCCAATTTTCTTTGTACACAATTGCAATAAAATTTGATGTACATTGCAGGGTGTTAGGAGGTTTCTTAGTGGTTAATGATTTACATAATGATTTCCCTTTTATCAGAGAGTTAACACAGCTCTTGTTTCTAGGTTTAGAATAATTTTGTTACAGCCTTCATTCTGTTTAACTTAAATGTCTATCTGCACACATACCTGCATGATTTGAGATGTGTACTTTTTATACATTAACCTCCATACATGGTATTTATCTTATATAGATGTGGAAAAGTTCTGACATCGAGGATAAATTTTCTTTCCTTTAATTTAATTCCTTTTTCTCCTCAATTCCTTGTTTCCCTAGCACACTAACAAATATTACCCAAAAAATTCTTCATCCTTGGAATACTCTTAGATGTTATTTGTAGAGAGTATGACCCTGTTTAGTCAGCCCTTAGCTAAATGGTATGTGCTTAACTCTTACAGTCTTTCTGCTTGAATTGTCCCCTTTTTTCCACATGCATTGCTTTCCCTAATTTCTCTTCACTATGTATAACATCTTTTTTTTTTTAAGGAACTTTTCCTTTGTGATTTCTCATGCTCATTAAGCAGCAAGGGATAATTTGGTGTTAGCTTTTGGCCCCCAAATATGGGTATTATGCTTTCTGGTTATATTGAATGAGACATGAGATTGCAGACATGGCTTTATTTTCCTATTATAGTTACCTCTGCATGGGTTTTTTTTGTTTTGTTTTGTTTTTTTTTGGTGGGCTCAAGGTTAATTACTTTAGATAAGTTTTTGCTAAGTCCAAATTTACTTTTTAGTTTAGTAATAAACTGATGTCCAAAACATACCGCCAGTATCTTAAAAGAACTAGAATTGTTCAGTGTGCAGTGTATGTGTATGCGTGCGTCCACCCCTAGTGACTCAAGCATGGCTGAATCTTCCAGCTTGCCCTTTCCCACAGACCTTGTCTCCCTTGAAGAGGTCTGTTCAATAATTCAAATGGTTAAATTCCTCTGAGCAAGAAAAGGTCTGATATTGTTGCCAGAGTTCAAATATCTGGTAACCCTTCATGCTATGGTTAGCAGTGCTGGATTGTTATCTGGAAGACGTTGTTCCCAGCCTCAGCTCTCTGACTTTAGATGCTTGCCAACTTCCCATCTTCAGCAGTTAGTGGATGCAGTGATTAGCATCTGGTACTGCTTGAACTCGTCTTGAAGATTATAAGCACTTTCAGAGCACAGACTTTCTAACTTACATTAAAACTTCTTAATGCCAACTTCTAGCACAGTAGTATGCATCTTATGATTGCTCAGTAAATATTTGATGCTAATGAAAAGCAGGATACAAGCAATTCAGTTGTCCAAATAAGCCTTCCACAGTTCCTGTTGAACGTGGTTTTAACCAAATTTATATCTCATTATTATACTGACTGTCAGTCACTTTGCATTCTGAGCAAGGGCTCATGTGGACAACTCAGCAGCATTTCTTCTACTGACTTTCCTTGTACTTACGTAGTCCTGGCACATCTTGCCTCCTGACTTCTCCTTCAATGCTGGTTTTATCAGGGGACTTAGAATTCCATAGATGGAAGGAATATTGAGAAGTGATTCGGTAGTCCTGCCTTAAAGACAAAAACATATGAAAGACAACTGTAAGCCTCTTTTTCCCTCCTCAAATCTCCAGAGTGATGACTGTCACATCTCAGCTGCTGCTGGACACTGCCTTGTGTTTTTTGGACATTGTGTTCCAAAGATCACTAAAATGTCGCTGCTGACTCTGAATCACTTTCCTTGTTACTGTAGTCAGGGAAGAAAGCCAGTGATACTTTTCTAAGACACAGTAAGTGTATCCGTAGGTCTATCAGTGTTTTCAAGGCCACATAAAAGGTATTGATTTCATGCTGATTTCTATGCAGGGTTAGTTCTCTCTGTAGGTCGTGTGTGTGTGTGTGTGTGTGTGTGTGTGTGTGTGTGTGTGTGTGTATTGGGGGGTGGTATCTGCATGCATGCATAAATTTTTTTCGAATAATTTGTTTTAAATTGAAACATTTCATTAAATAGTTTGTTCATTCTGGTGATTATGCTAAAAGTGAGAAGTCTTGGGGAGACAGTTCTAGTTCTTTTATTAGGAAACAGTAAGTTGAAATAATTTATAGAATTTTCAGATAATGGTATTTGTAATAATACAGACATTTCAATAAACTTGGCTTTCAAGTTCACAGACTATAATCTCTATGCTGTCTCTTCTTGCTATTATGTAGCTAGAGTGTTGATATTTAAAAAGCTTCTAGGGGTGCCTGGGTGGCTCAGTTGGTTGAGCGTCCAATTCTTGATTTCAGTCAGGTCATGATCCCAAGGTCGTGAGATCGAGCCCTGCATCAGGCTCCACACTGATTGTAGAGCCTGCTTGAGATTCTCTCTCTCTCTCTCTCTCTCTCTCTCTCTCTCTCTCTGCCCCTCTTCCCTGCTTGTGCTCTCTCTGCCTCTCTCTATGAATAAAAATACAAAGATAAATTAAATAAAAATAAAGTAAAAAATAAAAAGCTTCTATTTCAGAGAAATGCTAGGCATTGAAGCAGAGTTAAATGTTGACCTTGATAGTTTTGATATTAACTTTTAAACCTGAGTATTAAACCAATATTAACAAGTTTGTGTGTACCTCCCAATACTAAATATAGCAGAATGCTTTTCTAAAGTGCATATTTTATGATCTCATTAAAAAGGAAACTATCACAATAAGTTTCCTTTAACACAAATAGGGTATTTAAATAATGTACTAATAATGTGGGATATACAAGGATGACTTAATCACAGTTCCTATATTCAGTGAACTTAAAACCTACTAAATGAGATCCAAAGCTTAATCAGGAATTTTTCTGAATTTAAGGTTATTTTCAGTATTGTCCAGAGAATTCTGGGAAGCAGCAAATGACACATTTTATTCTTGATCCCTTAAGGCTCTCTGTGTAGCTTCCTGAGGAGGGTGGCCCAGAATGACCAACACCATGTTTTTTTTCAAATCATGGTTTCTAAGTTCTTGGTTCTGGTCATCACACAGTTAGCCAGCAGACCTTAAGCTGCAAAAAGGAAAAAAAAAAAAAAAAAAGCTAATAGAAGAACTTAATTCTCTGAAAGATAGAGAAAGGTGCGCACATACACATGCAAGGCATACAAAACCTGGAGAGGATGGGGCTGCTGGGTGGCTCAGTTGGTTAAGCAACCGACTTCAACTCAGGTCATGATTTCGCAGTCCATGAGTTTGAGCCCTGTGCCAGGTTCTGTGCTGCTTCGGATTCTGTGTCTCCCTCTCTTTCCCCCTCCCCCGCTCACACTCTCTCTTTCTCTCAAAAATAAAATAAATATTAAAAAAAGGGGGGGATGGTAGAGAAAGGCATGGAAAAAGAAACAAATGGAGAAGGAAGTCCAGCTTAGAGTTTTCACAGAATGATAGACCTTTGCTCTACTTGTTTTATGGCAAGCGTGAGATGCTTTTGGCTGGAAGGGAGGGCATTTGGATATATCACAGGTGGAAAAGGGTAGAAATCATGTCAGGTTGGGGAAATTGTTGGAAGGAAGACTGAAAAGAGGCTCCTGTGGTCTGAGTGGAGGGTATAGAGGGCAAAGCCGGGGAGTCTGAACAGCCCTTCTAGGACTTTCTAGCACCAGATGGGTGGGCCATGCTCTCAATGCTGACAGTGCCTAACGTGTATTCCCTAAAAAGGGAATATAACACAGAAAATGATAAATTTGTTTTTCCTGAAAATATGGATGAAAGGGGTTTTATCCTGTTCTGCTTTTTTAAAGTGTTCTTTTTTTTTTTTTCTTGAAAGATCTGTAGATTGATGGAGCAGGATTTTCTTCGAGCTGCTGTAGTGCTATGTTTGATTTTTAGAAAATGGGTTATGTCAGTCCATACCAACCCACTAAAACCCCAGCTCTCCGCTGCAGAAATAGCCTGAGGAAGTGACAAATTAGTGTACCTCATCATACTGTGATTAGGCTTAGCATCTTTTAATAATGAGTGTGACTCCATGTGAGAAGAGAATAAACTGGCAGTTTTTACAAAGATATAATTTCCCAGGGATTTTGGTGATATTTAAATTTTAATCATTTTAGATTTGGGGTTATGAATGAGCCAAAGATAAGGTTAAGATTCTGTTGCTCATGGCCCAGGGACACTTGTCTCCTTATTGACACATGTGACTGATGGCCTAGGAGATGGCAAAACGTATGTACTGCCTTTTCCCATGGGATTCTCAGGGGTAGGACATCTAACTGAACATACTTGTTTTACGTTGAGGCGCTGTGATTTGTTGTTACATTGAGGTGTTAGCCTGTGGATAAATTCTCTTGTTTTATTTGCATGGTCCAAAACTATATACTAATAATCTTTCCTTCGATTTTATAAAAAGTAGATACAGGCATTGAGGCCATAAAAGGCACCATAACTTACAAATTTTGTTTATTTTCGCAGTTGCAAGCACAGGTTAGATACTGCTCTAACAGTTCAGAGAAATGAAAGATCATCAACCACGTCATGCTTACTCGATTCACTGTGGGTACATGCCTTATTTTGTGAGCTAACCTTGTTTACATTATTTTCAATGTGCTGGTGTGCAGATTACAGAAAGATTGGAAAGCTGAGAGATTTATTATTTACAGAAGGTGGACAGTAGAGTCTATTGCTTTAGGAAAACACAGCTCAGAGCAGCAGCCTGTTCGACATTAATGAATCATGGCCATGGCAGTGACCTTGAGAAGCCATCCATCTCATTCACCCCATGCTTCTGCACAGGTCTGTGTCTCACAAACACCCCTGGGCAGAACAGGCCTGTCTGTCATGTGCGGGATGAGATCCTGAGAAGGAGGGCCTACAGTCTCCCCCAGTCCCCCTGGCCAGCGATGATCTGGTAATCCTGAGTGGCCTTCGCATCCATCACCATCACTCAGGGCTGATTTTATTCATTGCTGCTTGATTATTGGAACATTTTCAGAGTGTAAATTTCTCTGTCTTTTGGAGAGAAAGCCAAAGTTAAACTCTAGCAAAATAAAAGGTGTCATCTGTGCACAATACACGGAATGGTAAATTGTCCCAGACGCACTGGATCGC
This sequence comes from Herpailurus yagouaroundi, assembly GCF_014898765.1. NCBI lineage: Eukaryota > Metazoa > Chordata > Mammalia > Carnivora > Felidae > Herpailurus > Herpailurus yagouaroundi. The sequence goes on along the minus strand of NW_024412394.1, from coordinate 5,161,818 downwards.
CTTTCAGTAAACTGATACTGCTGAGATCCATTAAAGCAGTGGGGGGCTGCCAAGTACTCACATCCTAGACTCATCAACTTGTTTTTTTGCTGACCACTCAGTCAGTCAGCAAGAGCAATGCGATAAGTCCTGGATGATAAACATGGTTCTGTTGCAGAGACAAAACGGATCACGGCAGAGAAGAAAAAATGTTTCAGATGAGAAAAATAAATGCCAGGAACAAGGTCCTTTTAAATTAGAGCAAGTCCCTTCAGATCCAAGAGAATCTCGTTTCCCACATGGAAACTGGGCTGGGGTGTGGGGGTGGGGAGGATTTAAAAAATGTCCCACACCAGGCCCTTAGCCTCAGTCACCTGCAAGTCTGCAGAAGCTCTCGAGGGGAACCCTTGACTCTCTGGCATCTTAAGGGCAAATTTCAGTACTTGCTTAATAGAGTAGAGACATTTGTTGCCATGAAATGCAGATCTGCTGTTGGTGTGAATTTATTGTGCTGCTGTAGCATCTTTATTATTTCCTATAAAATACAATCTGATTTAAAAATAACTGGTCCTATGACACTTACAAGGTTGAATCTGATGGGATGTCCATTGCAGATGAATAGCCCTGTAAATAATTTATATCTTTTGTCACTTGTGTGTGTATTGTCTTAGACCTACAGTAATTAGCAATAAGTTCTGGAGTAAACTGGAGAGTGAAAGTATCAGAAAGTCATATAGGTTAGTGAGTTCTATTGATTCTTTAAAATAATTCTATAGTAACGACTACGGGAAAGAAGCCAGTGTTTTTCCAAGTCTGATTAATAGCTGATTTAATTCATAAGCCTTAAAGCCCAAAGCAAAGATTCATTTGTTTTCAATTCTGTTTTATGTTTTTTGGAGCATCAAAGCTTGGATAGTTTATTTAAATGAGGTACATTTATGACTTTTGCTATGATTGCCCTCCCATTTACACAGAAAGTAATATATTATTTTCAAAGAGGCAGGACGAGTGAGTACCACTGGCTCTGAAACAAAAGAAGGTGATGTGGATCCCATGTTGGATCAGTGCTGTACCGATGCTGACATCATCAAGTCCCTTCTGTTGCAAGGAACAGAACTGTTGCAAGGAGTAGATACTCAGGCTAGCTGAAACAAACTGGGAATTTACAACCAGGAGACCGGGATAGCCGTTAGAACCAGGAAGGAAATATGGTCAGGCCTCATTTGAGACCAGAATAGGGACTAGAAAGTGATTGTGAGCTCGTGTTACTTTCGTTGTCCCTCCAGTCTTTTGTCTCTCATCACTGCTTCTATGCACAGGCAGACTTTCTTCTTCACTGTGAATATGTGGCCAACCATGGTTGCCTTCATTTCAGATTTATATTACTTCCCAGTTCAAGAAATACCTGCCAACCAGCTAGGATCCTGATTCCTAATTCCAGATTCCTTGAGATAGAAGCTGATTGGCCCATTGTAGTCAAGTAGCCAAAGAGCTGTGTCCAGGAGGACAGGGCAGTCCAGCACCAGAAGGGCACTAGGGCCAAAGCTCCAGTTTTGCCTAAGATGCTTCTTGTCATTCCTCCTCCCTTACCTACCTGTCTTTCTTTCGTGAGCATTACAGACGTTTTTAGAGCAATTCCTTCACAAGGTGCAGAAGGGCAAAAAGATACCGAGGACGTTTCAGGCAGAAGAAATGGCAGGAATGTGAAGCGGCATGATGTGCCGAGTGAATTTGCACGCAGTTGGTAACAGCCGAGCCCCAAGTGTGCAGCGTGAATGGCATGAAAATGAGACAGGAGCAAGTGATTTGGAGGCTCTGCTGGGAATCTGGGACTTCATGTGTGTATGGGTTTGTCTGGGTATCTATTTTCCCCAGAGAGTTGGTCATTAAAGGGTTTTAAGTAGAACTGACAGATTTTGTATCCTTGGAAGCTTACTTAGGCAGAAGTTTGAAGAATGGATTGGCTCAAGAAGAGTAGAGGCAGAGACATCATTTGAGAGTCCTGGGTGGGGATGGGGCCTGAACTAGCAGAGCAGTAGAAGGGAGGGACCCATTTGAGAAACATTAAGGAAGAACAATGAGCAAGACTTGTTGATGGGACACTGTGAAGTGAGGAGAAAGGAATCAAAGTTAATGCAAATTTTTTTCTGCCTGGGAAACTGGGAGACAGGGTGATAGGAACTGAGTTGGAATCCAGAAGTAGGTTTGAGTGGAAGACCGTGAGCTTGGTTTGGACAATTGAGTTCGAAGTATTTGTGGGACATTGAAATAGATATTTCTCTCGGCCTCAGCATCTGAGTCTGAAACTTGGAGATGAAGTGGGATTCCAGAGTACTCAAATGGTAGTTAGAGGGATGAGAATACGATAACCCCAAGAGAGCATGCAGAGCAGAGATGCTTAGCCTGGGGCCCATGGACAGGCCCCAGAGGTTCTAATAAATGTTCTGATTGTATATAAAATTTTGTACAGATGTGTTAGGGGCGGGGAGAGGGCGGGGAGGAAAGGGTCTATAGCTTCCATCAGATTCTCAGAAAGGTCCATGAATCAAAAAATTGTTTTGGAGCTTTGGTGTAAAGCATGCATTCTGAAAGGGGGCAAAGAACAAACCAACAAACAAAAAACCCGTGTTCTTTTTACTGTATAAAGTGTAGATTTACATATATGCAGTGTACCTGTGGTGTTAAAATTTCATTGGAGCGATTAGAAAGAAAATGTCTTAAAAGGCTCCTTTAGCAGAGTGACAGTGAGGAAAGGGTGCAAGACATCGATGTGGAGTAAGAGAAGCAGTGGGTGTCCCTTACCATCCGTGTCTGAAAGCCGAGAACAAAAAGAATCTGTAGTGTTTATTGCTGTCAGCCCACCTTTTCCCCCCCATCTGTTACAACCCATCACTGTCACTACCACCACACACATACCCAGTATATACCTTCTGAAAAGTTCTAGTACGGTAAGCTGCAGTTACTAAGAGGACCAGGAATAAAGAGAAAACACTGCATTTTCCAGAAATGGTGTGTGTGTGTGTGTGTGTGTGTGTGTGTGTGTGTGTGTGTGTATGTGTGTTCGTTCCATTTCTGGTACAAACCTCTTTCAAGATGATGCACATAATTAAGGTTATGAACATCTAGAGTTGGGAGCACATTTTAAAACCAGTCTTCCCCATTAATAGAGATGTCTACTAACCCTGCCTGCTAAGTGAGAAAGAAAGCACTGTTTGTGGTCTGCACTTGCTAGAAGCTTCCAAGAATTGTACTCCCTTGGGCCTTTTCTCTACCTTCTCTTCTGTGGCTAATAAGTTCCTCCGCTGAGTGTCTATTGAGGCCTCACTGCCCATGACACTAGATCTAAATGTTGAGGAGCTTTACAGAATTCAAAGAGGACCTGGTATGCTCTTTGAGGACCTTCTCTTTCCCTCAGAAGTAAAAGCAGCAGTTCATTTCAGAGGCAAGCTATTGCTGCCGTGTCATTGTCAGAGATCACGCTCTGTGTCCCAGAAAACCTAAGTCACTACAAAGTATCAAGGGGCTGTCACTTCACCGTGTAATGTATTATGTATGTTTCTTATCTTAATTCTCTTATTAGTTGCTTATGAAAAAATATGGTCAAATTAACCAAATTTCACTCATCTTTCCATTCTTTTATTTTAATGTAAATTATTGGTCACCCTTGGGGCCAGAGCTGAGAGCAGCAAGTTTTGGAAGGGGAAAGCAAGATCAGCAGGTTTCTGGCCACTGTGGTTCATTAAGCCAGAAATCATTTATCTGCATTAACTCTTGTCCTAAGTGTTCAGATTTTTAAACATATGTGTGTGAGGGTTTTCATAGGGTAACTGCACTTCAGGAAAACAACTCGGCCCTTTGAACCTGTACTCATCTTGAAGCCTTATTACTGAAAATGGTGCTATTCTCAGGCCTCCACAGTCAGAACGTCCAGAGCATGCTATGTGCTTACCTTTCCTACCCAAGCACCAAAATGCAGCAAAACTGCAATAGCAACAAATTGGGAATGCTAGAAGAAGAGACTGAACTTGTATCATTAGACGGAAAGATCATTCTTCTTCCCATTGCTAGTGAATGGTCATAAAACTGAAAGCCTTTTTTTTTTTCATTCTTCCAAAAGGCCCCTAAAGACAGATCACCATTACATTTATCATTCTTTCCCACTTTCTTTCATGGGATCAATCACGGTTGTGTGCTTGAAACTACTTAGGAGCATTTTGATGTGTAGCAACTCCCAAAATTATGATTTTAAATGCCTCTTTTGTTTTTAATTCTCAAACCAAGAATACTGTTTTGTTAAGGGAAGGCCGGGCCTCTGTTTTACACATACTCTTTGGTTGTGCCCTGTAATGAAGTCTACAGTATATACATGCTTTTTATGACATGCTTTGGGGACAGCTTTCCTTTTCAGACCCTGCTTTTTGTGTCAGCTGACTGGCACTCCCAATGCTGGGGAAATGGAGTGGTTCCTTGGTTACTCCAGATAGCTGTCAGAATTAATCTGTAGACAGGAAAAGATTTTCCCTGAAAAGCTGGAGGAAACTGCCGAGCAATATGCCTGCACTTCATTTTAAGAAGGCATTTAATTGCCGTGGTGGAGGCGAGGAAGGGGGTGCGTATTTTGCAAATTAAAATTGTGCACCTCTTTTCTTGACAAGTGAAAATCAGATTCGGTGGGTTTTAATAAATGTTTAACTTGCAAGTTCTTTACATTTTGATAGATCAAGCCTATCCACTTATGAAGCAGATCATATTCTCCTTTTTTAATTCTGAACAAGTAAAGCTGGCATTTTTCTCACTCTCGAGCACTACAGAATCAGATACCTTACGGAAGCAACCGTCTTCAATGTTCTCTCTTCCTTTTGAGTGAGAGGTATCCAGTTAATGTTGGAAACAAAAGTCTTTGTTTTCTGCTGTTTCTTCTGAACCTTGCTTCTGGAAACCGGCATTGTCTAATTTGTGAGCAGTCTTTCCTTCCATTTTTTAAAAACAGAATTTATTTTTTAATCATTCATCTACAAATTATTAAGGAGACACAAAAGTGTTACTTACAGATTGACTTGGTCTTGAGGGATTGTATTATGTACCAGTTGTGGTAGCTTGTTACGGTTACTAGTATGCATACCATGATTGTAAGTGGGTCAGATTTTTACTTCCTGTTTTAGCTATGGAGATTAGACCCCAAGGCCATGGCCTGGGACTTATGGACAGATGCAAGTTTAAGTTTTTGGGTTTTTTTTTTTGTTTTTTTTTTTGTTTTTGTTATTTTTTTTTAGAAAGGAACCTGTGGTGCGCCCGGGTGGCCCAGTCGGTTAAGCATCTGACTTTGGCTCAGGTCATGATCTCATGGTTTGCGAGTTCAAGCCCCGTGTCAGGCTCTGTGCTGACAGCTCAGAGGTTGGAGCCTGCTTCAGATTCTGTGTCTCCCTTTCTCTCTGCTCCTCCCCAACTCACACTCTGTCTCTCTCAAAAAATAAATTTAAAAAAATACTTAAAACATTTTTAAAAATAAAAATAAAAAAGGAACCTATGACTTACCATAGCTGCTGTGTGCTGGCCAAGCAGTTTTAGTGAATGTTTAAAACGAAGCTTTGATGTGTAGCCTGGCTCAAAGCGTCGCTCTTTACTTCCCAGCTTGTGAGCTTGAGCAAGTTGGTTAAACATGGGATTGTGGGGTGCCTGGGTGGCTCAGTCGGTTAAGCGGCCGACTTCAGCTCAGGTCATGATCTCGTGATCCATGAGTTCAAGTCCCGCGTCAGGTTCTGTGCTGACAGCTCACAGCCTGGAGCCTGTTTCAGATTCTGTGTCTCCCTCTCTCTCTGACCCTCCCCCATTCATGCTCTGTCTCTCTCTCTGTCTCAAAAATAAATAAACGTTAAAAAAAATTTTTAAACATGGGATTGTGCCTCATTTTACTATCTTGAAAATGGAGATAGTAGTAATGTCTACCTCATGAATTATGAAGATTTGATGAGATAAAATGTGTAAAGTACTCAGTATAGTGCCTGGCATAGACTCCATGCTGAATTGTTTTTTCCTTGCCATATTTCTTATAATGTTAGCATTATAAACCGTTTGACATTAGCCTTGATGTTGTAAGTGTTATAGTTTAACACTGTCCTGAAAACACCTTCCAGGGCCTGGATTGTTCAGTCTCCCTCAAGTACTTGGGAATTTCTGTTGTCATAGGATTCAGTGTTCCTAGGGCTTTATTCAGTGGTTTTGAGGAATCTCTGGGACAAGTCTTAGAGCAGGGAGAATGCATCACCTCTCATGTGCCACACGACCTTGTCTCATGCATCAGCCTGTTTGGCTAGGTTTTTCTGCAGTCACTCATATGTCAGTATTTTCATCTTACCCTGTTTGGAGAGCTGAAAGAGTAAGGTGAAAGGATTTGCTCTAGATTGCCTGGGTTTGGTAGCAGAACTAGGCACAAAACCACTTTGACCGCTACTTGTGGAGGTGGCTTATTAACATGAAACCCTTCCACAGCTAAGTTGACATACGTACCATATCACATGAGTTGCCAAGGTCAGCCAAGGAATATTGCAGAGTTTCGTATCTCGTGGATTGAATCACTTAAATGTTAATTCTAAACATTTTATCATAAATATTTAAAGCAAATAACCAATTTCCACTTAATCATAAAGCACAACTCTTGTTAGTCTGAAAGCATTTGCATGGAAAATTACACATCACTTTAATGTATTTTCTGTCTGCTTTTGTGTCCATATAAAAACAACAAACCACAGATGCATGATGACATCATCATCACTGAACCAAAGAAGGAAGAAAAGGAAATTATTTCATGAGCTGAAGATTTAAAGATTTAAACTGTTCTCTATCAGGTTGTCAGTGCTTTGCTTAATATTTTTAGGAGGGAGGGCCTGTGTGTAGAGTCAGCTGCAAGACCAAGGACCGTTGACACTTCTTCCTGCAAAATGAGCCCAAAATTTAAACACAGTGTCCTCCAAATGTCCCTTGGCACCAATGAATGTGACTTTTTTTTTTAATGCTACATTAGCTTCTCTAGTTCATCCCACTCAGCTCCATTGCATTTTCTCTCATGTTGTGTCCAATTTTAAATGACTTGAGTGATGGGACTTCCATCTTTTACCTGGCCAGCGTAACCCCATGGTGCCCAAGATTCACAAGGCCTTTCCTGTGACAGCCAGGCTGCAGCAGACCCAAGAAAGGGGTGGCAGAGCTCACAAGGTTTTAATTGCTGCCTAATAGGCTATAGCAACCTGAGCATTTTATTAAGAGGGCATTTAAAATTAGCATTATTATTCCAAAAGATGCTTTCACACTGCAGTAAAAATCATGCTGAGAGAATGTCTGATATGCAACCTAATTTCACCATTTTCTTAATTTCTTTCCATTACTCCTAGTAATATACCTCTCAAGCCATTTTATATTCTCTTTGTACTTCTCTGATGACATAAATAATTTTATCTCCTCCCTTTCTGTTTCTCCCAGGTACGTTTGCCCAGAGCATTCATGGCAAGCGTAATCCTGCCGCTAGAACTGGAGGGTGTTACCTGCAGACTTCTCAGAGTGAGAGTAACTTTTAAAAAGCACATGCTGATGAATCCCATAGAAGTAGGCAATATGCACCTTCTCATAGCAATAATCAGGATAGTTTTGAGGGTTTTTTTTTCTTACTTTTACCTTCATCTTCCCCTAAATCATTCAGTTCTATCATTTCCGGGCTACTCTTTCCTATTACTGACACTCCCATGAGTGAAAGCCGGATTTCAATATCATCCTCTTTCTAGAGAGGAATTTTTATCTCTCCTCTGTGATGATATTTGAGCAACTCTGCTATCATACCACGGTTATTTAATTCTATTGTATTTATAAGCAATTCTCTAACCTGCTGACGGTTGTCATTTAGAATCCTTACTGGTGTTTTTCCTTTCTTCTGCTATCCTCATCAAATCCTGCCACCTCATTCCTGCAACTGTGCACTGTCCCACCAGGATACAGCTACCTTATAAAAAAAAAGGCTTTGAAAAAAGAAATACTGTCTAATCGAGACTTCCAATATACTAAAGCCTAAGCGTCTACTTCCATACTTGGTATAACACTGCTGGAAAATTCTTTGTCCTTTGCCCTTTGGGAATAGTTTATATTCCTCTAAGAAGTAATTTCACATAAATACCATTTGCTTTGATGAATTTTAACTATCTTTGAAAATTACTATATCCTTTTTAAAAAATTCTTAAATCCTTAATGCATTTCTTACAATGATCACTTTTTGTTTATCCACATTCATTCATTCATTTAGCAAACATTTGAGGGCATTCATTGCGCTCCACTGGATACCGTACTGGGTGCTTTGAAAAGGAAAATGAGGTCTCTGTTTTCAGAACGATCAAAATCCAACGGGGGAAGGCCCGAAAGTGGACACTGAACTGTCATACAATGTGAGATATGCTATCATAGAAGTTATGTGAGCACTAATCAGGGAGAAGTTAATGCTTCTCGGGATAAATCAGTATCATGGGATATTACATACAGTGTGAGACTGGATTTATGGGAGATGTTAAGGTTTCACGAAGGAAGTATGGAAAGAAGGGTATGCCCGGGAGCAGAAACTCCATGAGGAAGGCATAGACACCTGAAGCACATTGAGGAATGACCCATGATTCAAACACAGGGCATATGATAGAGGTAGCTAGTAATGGAGCCAGAAAAATAAGTGGAGGTACACTGAAAAAGTGGAGCAGCGGTCCAGTGATCCAGGGGAGGATTAATCCCAAACTAATCAGTCTTTGCTTTTGAAATGGGCATCTTTACTGATGTATGACTATAGGTGTTTCTTATGATTTAGACTAATGGTTCCCACCCCTGACTATATAGTACAGTCTCTATTAAATTAGAATCTCTAAGGGTGGCATCCATATATTTTTAAATCTCCCCAGTGATCCTGATGGGCAGCCAGGGTGGAGAACCACTGATCCAGACCTCCTCAACTCTTGAACAGGTTAGTGGAGGCACCCAGTGAGACCCTGACTCATTAGAGGTGGAAAGGGGTACCCTTAAGTCAGAACCCACTCCCCTCTTGACTGCTAGGAAGCAGCAACCTCTGCCTCTCTACTCACAGCTTTTTCCCCTGTAGCATTTAAAGCTTCCTGTATCAAAAAAATAAAATAAAATAAAATAAAATAAAATAAAATAAAATAAAATAAAATAAAATAAAATAAA
>NW_024412394.1:5117346-5152622 GCF_014898765.1 Herpailurus yagouaroundi | reverse complement strand
AAATAAAATAAAATAAAATAAAATAAAATAAAATAAAATAAAATAAAGCTTCCTGTATCACTTCCACTTATAATTAAAACGGGCCCCTCTCCTGACTCTCCAGTCTCCCTCTAGCCATCATCCTGCTGTTCTCTTTATAGCCAGGCCCTGGGCTTCCAGTTCTTTTTCTGCTCTGCCCAGTACAGGCTAGACTCTAGTCCCATTGTGCTGCCCAGTCTTGCTGACCTTCCAGGGTATCACATTCTTAGACTTTGCATGTGCTGCTCTTCCCCTGGATTTTTCTTCCCCATACGTCTTTTCCCTGGAATTACCTACTCATCTTTCAGTACGCAGCAATCACATCTGGGAAGCCACCTCTAATCTTCCCAATCTGGATTAGGTGATGATCCTTGGCGCCACCATGCTATTTTATATAGAATTTGCATAATAACATTTATTAGTTATCTATTTTAATTACCTATCTGCACTAAAATGGTAGACTTTTGAGGAATTGACTTACTCATATTTGTTTTTGTATCTAGTGCCTAACAGTGCTGAGTATATAGTAAGTAGTTCCTCAATAAAAAAAAAAAATGCTAAATTGCACTAAATGTGTTCATTTAACATTTTTTAAAATTCCCCTCTTCTATTTTTATTTATTTATTTTTAAGTAAGCTCTACATCCAACTTGAGGCTTGAACTCAAGAATTCAAGATCAAGTGTCACATGCCCTACCAACTGAGCCAGCCAGGTGCCTCTCATTTAACGTTTTTGAGTACCGACTACATGTTAACTACCAATTACTGAACTTATTATGTGCCTGGTCAAGTACTGGCTGCTGGGCACATGTATTTTTAATCTTAGTACCAGTGTTATTTTACCCCTAAGTTAGGTGCTGTTATTTTTCCCTTTACAGATGAGGAAACGGAGGCTTTAAGAAGTTAAGTGATTAAACCAGAACTGAATTGCCCTTGTGGTAACTTTCTCAAATTACTGTTTTACATTTAATCTGAACCAGCTGGAACTTCTCTTATTTAGGCTGTAAATTGTTAGGTGTTTTTTTTTTTTGTTTTTTTTTTTTAAGTTTGTTTATTTAGAGAGAGAGAATGTGAGTGAGGAGTAGGGGGGAGAGAGAGAAGGAGAGAGACAATCCCAGGCAGGCTCCATGCCATCAGCACAGAGCCTGACGCAGGGCCCAACCTCATGAATCAGGAGATCATGAACTGAGCCAAAATCAAGAGTCAGATACTCAACCGACTGAGCCACCCAGGTGTCCCTAGTCTGTAAGTTTTTAAAACACAACATACAATCATCTAATTATATGAATTTGTAAATTGGCAGCATTACCAGTTTGTCAAATAATCTTTTTAAAAAGATGGGACCCTGTGTGGTTAACTAGTAATTTTTTTGTCTTTTTGTCTAACATTTATACTTTTGCTAGCCCTTCAGTGAAAACTGAGGACCAACAATTCATCCTATTGGGGAATTAAGAGAATCTAAGTGATTAAAATCAACATAGTGCCCAATCCCCAATTCTCAATTCTCTGTCTCCATGGAAGAGCCTCTGGAGCCAATAGTTTGAACGCCCTCCCTAGAAACCTGCTCATAAAAAGAAAAATCGGCTAGATCGACTTGCCCCCTCCTCCGCCCTGCTAATGAGCAGTGAAATGGCCTAATGAGTGGGGCCAGAGGGAGGGGAGAGCAGAGAAGAAAGCCAGAGTAATGTGCACTCTGAATTATCAGCCTCTGTGTAATTGAGTTTTTTTGGCTTCCTTCTTTTCAGAGTTCAGCATTTTAGAGTTGTTGAGGGGTACACTGTCTCTCCAGGCCCTGAGACGAGCCATGGTTTCAGTCTGTGCCACCGTCATTTTGATTCAGCTGTGTGGGCTAGAAGGCCTGTGTGTCTGATAGGGACTCCAGAAAGGAAGCAGGGAGAACTCTGGATGGCACAGCTCCCTTTTCCACTGAGAGGCAAGCACAGAATGGCCTTTTAATGCCCTTGTCTGTTAGACTGTGCATGATATAGGCTGAAAAGTGTTTGTGTGGCAGGAGTGGCCCTGGAAGATAAGGAAGGTGCTGAGTGGAATATGAATGCAGCCAGCTTCACATAAGCCCCGGAAGGGGAAGTAGCTGTTGGTGGCATGAGGTGAACATTTATCCTGGTTTGCCTGAGACTGAGTGGTTCCCTGGACCGTGGGACTTTCAGCACTAAGACCATCGCAGTCCCGGGAAAACCTGGGTGGTTGGTCATCTTGTGTGCTTTAACTCCTTTCCTCAGCCTAAAGAAAATCTCCCAGTCAGTTGGAAATCATTTCCTATTGTCTTTAAATCCTGTCTGGATTCGTTGAATGAGAACAAACAAAAAACTTGAGAATTTCCTTGGATGCCCTGGAGTAAGCAGTAAAATTGAATGGACCCTTGTTGAAAGATGTCTTCCTCCTCCACTTGCATCTAGCTCTCCCCTTGCCTAATTTAGAACCCCTGGCCGCCCTGCTCCCCACGCCTGTGAGGTATTTCTTTGTTCTTCCTCCCCTTCTCCCTTTGCCGCGGTCGCAGTAACTGCAAGGATTAAGGAGGATGTACAGTATGTACTTTCTCCTACTTTGGCACTGGCTTCCCGTGGCTCTGCTTAGATGCAGCTGGCTGAGCTGGGGCATTAGGAAGCCTCCAGGCGACCCACAGCTGAATCTCTCAAGTCCCCTGCAGCAGCTGTTATCTGAACCAACTGGGTCGTGCCGACAGCAGCAAAGGAAGGGTGCAGTGCGAATGTGCAGGAAGAACACCAGACAGGCCTGTCTGTGCTCCAGAGTCTAAATCACCCCATCTGCATGTGGAGCATGGTGATTGTTCTGGAGAGAGTGGGAAGGGGAGGAGACGGTGTTTTTCCACAGTTATCAAGATAAACAGAGCAGCCAGTGCTGTCTGTGCAGCTGTTTCAGGGTGAGGATGAGCCGAATTATTTTATTTTTATTCGGTGGGAATTAACACTCTCCCCCGCACCCGTTTTCTTCTGGAGAGAGGGAGGCTGTGGCTAACCAAATCACTCGGTGATTTGAATCTTTCTGCAGAATGCTGATAATTTGTGGGACTGTCTGGACATATCCCTGTTTGGACATTTAATTAGTGAAAAACCACTCCAATAAATAAAATAGCTAAATCATCAGAGACAGCCATTTGAAGAGCTGGTAGAAGGAATGGGGCAAGGAAATGGGATGGAGGGACGGCAACAAGGTGACAACGTGATGTCAAGACAAGAAGGGATACAGAGCTGTAGCCCTCAGACTAAAGACAGGGAAGGAAATGAGGAAGAATGGTTATTGTCTCTCGTCTTATCGTCCTAACTACCAGACAGTTTTAAAGGTTGTACCCTTGTGGCCATAGCAGCTTGGAAGACCCAAGGTCTCAGACCCAAGTCTGGTGGAGATCTTGGATTAAAACGGTATCTTATAGGAATAACCGCAGCCATGGACATACTCTTGTGACAGATGGTTAAGGTTTCAGGTGATGGTGGCAGATTGAACACATATTGATTGTCATGACTTTTAGGACAGTACTCCACTAAAGTGACAGTAAAGGGATTTTTTTTTTTTTAGGTTATTAACCTACGAGGATAAGGAAAAGGGGAAGAGGAAGTAAAAACACAAAAGAAGGAGCTGTAAAGCAGATAAATGAGTGGTAAAAGATTTAATAGGCTCAAGAAAACTCATTCCTAAGCCACCGAATTCTCAAAGGCTTAGGAATTAGAGGAACCAGGCACCTTTGAAGCCACAGTGAATAAGGCAGATAGGAAAGGGCTAAAGTGAAGATTGGTTGACTCTGTGTTTATGCAGCAATTAAGAGCTCAGATTCCCTTCCCCGCTCCACAGAACTTTGCTTCTGCCTCACTCTGATGGAAAAGTAGAAATGTATTCTTTTCTTTCTCCAGCTTTATTGAGGTGTGATTGATATATGACTTTGTGTAACATGATGTGATAGACTTACACATCGTGAAATGATTACCACAGTAGAGTTAGTTAACACCTCCATCACTCCATAGAAGTCCTTTTCTTTTGTGGGGAGAACACTTAAAATCTCTCTCTTTGAAGATTTCAAGTATATAATACAGTTTTGTTAACTGTAGTCAGTCACCATGCTATACATTAGATCTCCAGAGTTTATTCATCTTATACTGGAAGTTTGTACTCCTGGACTAATGTCTCTACATTTCTCTCCTCCCCTCTCCCCCCACCCCCCACAACCACCATTCTACTGTGTTCTACGAGTTAGGCTTTTATACATTCCACATGTAGGTGAGATCATGTAGTATTTGTCTTTCTCTGTCTGACTTTGGAAGTTTATTCTTTGATGAGGGGCAAAACAGTGTCTCTGAACCAGGAAAGATACTGTGCACAGTTGAGGAAGGCCATGCTATATAGAAAGATGTAAGTGGCATATGCTGAGAATCCCCCCTCACAGTAATTATGCACCGCCCCCCCCCCCCAACACTCACACAGACAAATACCCTTTGCCCTCTTTCACCACTTAGCCTCTGGAACTCTTGGCAGGCAGACCCATACCATCCATGCAGACGATTAAAAACCTCTTCCTACGTAATTTGACTATCCCAAGTGGGAAGAGCTAAAGAATCTGAAAGTCAGGTTTTCCTAGCAGTTGGCCCATTTAGGCAACTGTATTCTCAGAATTTCCTATAGTATGTCCAGAGGTTCCTTCCTAATAACCTTCTTGACAGCGAGACATCTGAGGAAACTAATATGAAACATAAAGGCCGAAACAGGAAAAAAATAAAAACAAAAACAAAACTATACATGGAGATGAAAAATTAAAAAAAAAAATCATTGTTTTCTTCAGAGAGATTGAGTAAATATGGCAATCTTAGACCAAGAAAATACCATAAAAAAGGAACATTTGGAGAATAATAAGTATATACTTGGAAATTTAAAATATTAAAGCACATATGAAAAACTTGGTAGTTAGCACAGATGATAAAGTTGAAGAACTCTCTCAGAAAGTAGAAAAAATGACAAAATGGTAGCAAATAGAGAAACTATAGAAGTGTGGGTGAAGATAAGGCTGCTAATATCCAAAACAAAGAGCTTCGTAAAGAGAGATTTCGGGGCTCCTGGGTGGCTTAGTCAGTTAAGTGTCTGACTTTGACTCGGGTCATAATCTCATGGGTTCTTGAGTTTGAGACCCACATCGGCTCTGTGCTGACAGCTCAGAGCCTGGAGCCTCCTTCGGATTATGTGTCTCCCTCTCTCTCTGCCCCTCCCCCACTCGCGCTCCATCTCTCTCGCTCTCAAAAATAAACATTAAAAAAGAGAGCGAGATTAAAACAAAATTCAAAGGAAGCAGTCAGTACCTATAATTCAAGAAAATTTACCAAAACTGAAGTATATGGGTTTCCAGATTGCAGGGCCTTCTGAGTGCCCAAACTAAGGGAAGAAAATAGACCCACACTAAGGCACATCTTCATGAAATTTCAGAATACTAAGGATGTAGAGAAAATCTACATGCTTCCAGAACAGGACATAATTTTTCTTAAAAAAGAAGAAAAAGAGAAACCAGATAAGGTATCAGCATGACTTCTCAATGGCAAAACTAGAAGCTTGACAGGCAGTAGAATAACACTTTCAAAGTTCTGAAGGAAAACTGCTAACAACTTAAAATTCTATACCCAGGCAAATTACCAGTCAAAATCAAATATGAAGGTAGGCCGTAGGTATGTTCAGACAAGCAAAGCCTTAAAATCTTTACCCTCCAGATAACATTTCTGAGCAAGCTACTGGGAGATGCTCTCCACTGAAATGAGTGAGTAGGTCAGGAAAGAAGACAGTATGAGATACAACAGAGACAGTCCAGCACAGGAGATAGATGAAAGGAGATGGGGAAGACCTATCTTCCCCTGCATCACATCAGGATAACACCTGCATCACATCAAAGGGTACCCACACTTGACTGAAACTAGCCAGAGGCCTGGGAAGACTTCTTCAGGAAGAGGAAATAACTAGAAATACCTGATGTGTCAGAATGTTTTGAGGGAAGCTTTAGTTCAAATAAGGGACAACTGGGAGAGAGGGGGTGAGTTAGTATTGAGCACATACAAAACTAAGGAAAACAAAAATCAAGACTATTTTTAACTCTGTAAGTGAAAAAAATGTGCAGGAAAAGAAAGTACTTCCATATATTTGTTATGAATAATGTTTACATAATCATAATGTAAACACTGACTATTGATTCAGCTGAAGTTACAATGTAATCTAAATTGGGCGATGGGAAAGGGTGCATGTGGAGAGGGGAGAGCTACATACTTACCCTCCACGATAGTAGATTGTTGGTAAAGCCTAAAATCAGAAAATCAAGAAGTAGCATTAAAAGTGTGATAATTATAGATGTGAAGTAAATCCTAAAATAATCCACGTAAGCAGGTAAAAACAGTTGTCTGCAGGGAGGGGAGGAAATGGAGCACAGAGGAGTATTTTTTTTTATAATAAAACAGGCGATTTGACCTTTCAAACTATATATGTATAAAACTTTATCTTAAAAATATAAAAGAAGAAAAAGAAATAGTTAAGGCAGTTTTATTTTAATGAGGCCAAACACCACAACAGTAGCCATGACCATTGGTCATATTATAAAATTCCCTCTTACCAAGTATGCATTTTACTCGATGTGTGTTCCTCTCCTAAGTTTTCCTCTCCTTGAATTTCTGAAACAAGTGTAAGGATTGACATTTTCTTTCTGACCACTGGCTTAGCACTAATGCTGTACCAGTAAAGTCTAAGTCATGAATGGTTGAACTCTCAAGAAGCTTTGGGGAGGGGGAACAAAAGCCTTGCCAGACTACTACACCTCCCAACCTGCTTGCTAATCCGGCAGAAATATGGACTGGAAACAGGCTTCAAAACTGAACCTCAGTAGTACACAGGACTCTTAACACAAAAGGTGTATGGGGAAGTGTCTTCAAATGATTGGGCAGATTGTTAGATTTGGACCCGGCCCATGCCTGCTCACCCCGTGCTCTAGCTGCAGATTCTGTAGACCACCTAATAGTGCCAGCTGGGGCATCTTGCTGTTTCTTCTCTGTTGCTCGTGTGAAAGTTCTACCACACTGACAGATTTTAGCAGCAAAATCCCTTACAGCAGTCTAGTGCTGAAATTAGTAATCCTTCATGCTGTTCAGAAGCTTGAATCCATTGGAATCAGCCCTTCACTCCCAGCTTTAATGACCCCTGAGATATAGGACATTGTACATATCCATACTGACTTTTGCACCCAGGACAAAAAGACTTCTGTTTCTCTCTTCTGCTATCAGTTGCATGTTTTGTGGTGTTGGCGGTGAGCATTCTTCCCAAGTTTTCTGTAGTTTTATTTTTATTTACTTTGATTTCTCTGCCTCTTGTTGGTAGGTTTGTACATAGTTATATTGATGCTCAAACTAATGTGCTAGGTAAACCTCTGGGACTTTTTTCTTTTCCTCCTCATCCATTTTCTAGGTAAAGGTCTAGAACTTCTCAATGGGCAAAGGAGCACCCCTCAAATTTCCTGTGAGCATCGAAGCAGTTGGGGATAGTATATGGCAAGTGTTGGACTTTTCTGGGTTTCACTTAGTTCTCTGAGGAACTATTACTGCCTGAAACACAGGTTTCTTTGCATAGCATGTAAAGAATTCAGAGGCTTTGGGGGACATAGGTTCTGCTGATCTTTGATATCTCCAGCCTGATGGTATGTGTGTGTGGGGTATGGGTTTTCCGTTAAAGGAAATAATGCATTGCAAAGTGTAGCACATAGGAGGTGTTCAGAAGTTGCTGGCTTTTATTTTAATTGCACTGCTGGTTTCTCAAGGGTCTGGAGTGAAGATCTGCAATTTCCTTACCCCCATAATCTCTTTATTATTCTCTTGACTTTGACTTTGTTTTCACTTCTGTTGTTCTGAATGTCTTGAGCAATTTTTATCTTCTCAGTATGTCAAATATTTACATTCTTAGAAGTATTCTTAGATTTTTCTTTGGGGAGCAGCAAATTCTTTCTCCTTCTCTTTACCTCTCTTCCTTCTCTCTATAAGGACAAAGGCGGCGGGGGCAGGTGGGGGGGCTCCTCCGACCCTTAAAATTTTAAGTTGTAATAAATTGCATATACCTACCATAGTCTTAGATTTAAAAAAAGAGAACCTTTCCTTACCCACCATGATCCTAAAGCAGGCTTGCTACAGGTCATGGTCACCAAATGAGTTCTTACAGATTCATAGGGAAACTAACAAATTTAATTTTCTTCTGCTTTTTCTCTAGTGCACAATTCCATTAGACTCATTTGTCTACATTCGTGGGGATGCACAGCCTATTGGATACACTGAGAAAGATAATGCAGCCATTTAAAAGATAAAAGTAGTGAAATCCTCTCCCCGGCCCCCAGCATCTTGGGCGAGGAGAAAAGTTAATGAAAAAATGCAAATGTTGAACTTTTGGTAATTTAGTTGTATTTCTTAAAATATACTTTTTGTTGGTTTCAGTGTTTTATTGAGTAATAAAATTGGTTAACAGTATTCCCACATGGGGATTTGTTCACATCAGCACATAACAGAGACAGAAGAAGGGATTGGTTTATTCCTATTCATGCTCTCTCTCTCTCTCTCTCTTCCCCTCCCTCCCTCACTCCTCTCCACTCCCCACCCCTCCCTTTACCCCCCTTCTCTCTTCTCCCTCCTTCTCTCCCTCCCTGTCTCCCTTATTCATTTTTCATTTTATATCTTCCACTTCCCATTTTGTCTCTTTATAATCCCCTGAAAATTACAATCTAAAAAAAAAAGCAAAGATAAAAAGAAAACTAAACCATGAAATAAATAAGACATTTCTTCGCATGAAATTCAAATCAGTTCCTCTTTCCAGATCCTAAGAAGCCTACTTAATTAGATTTTTGCCTGTATCCTGCTAAATATCTGTAATAGGTGAACTGTGTCTGTACATCAGACTCATTTACACTGTATCTGTGTTCTCAGGCTCAGTGTCGCGCCTTCCCATTTGACCCTTTTATTCCTGCAGGGAGACGTTATATAACTGTTTATTCTTCCAGTTTAGCAAGTTTGTCTATAAAGTTCAGTGTTAAATAGATCACCTATCAACCAGCGGGTAATTATTTGATTTTTTTTTTTTTCTTGTCTGTCCCCTGACCCTGAAATAAATATTCCACAGGGAAGAGATTTTATCTGTATTGTTCAATCCCATATCCCAACATGCAGCAACAGTACCTAGCACATAGTAAATACTGAATTAATACTTGTCAGGTGAGTCAGTGATCATTTGTGTGTATGTGTATGTGAGAGAGAGTCTGAGGATTATTTTTCTTTTAGCCACGTTTGTTTTGTTTTGGTCTTTGAAGCAAAAATAGTTCACAGAGAAGACTTTTAAAGTTCATAGTTCTAACTTCAGTGTTATAAGAGTTGGCTAACCTCTTCACCATGTATGAATAGATAAGAAGCTCTTATGTTTTTCTCTTGACCCCTACTACTAATGTGTTTTAGTCTTGCCTTCTGAACTGCACTATAACCTTCTTCAGATGAAGGTGTGTGTCCTGTCGTTTGGGTCCATTCCTTACAGTGCTTAGCACAATTTCTTGCACCTAGTAGGTGTTTCTTAAATCTTTGTTAATAGCAGATTTACCCCATATCCCTACAAGGACTGTTGACTGGTTAATGTGCAATCAGGAAGTTAAATGTTATGTATTATATCATTTTCACAGGATTTATGTAAATATTATAATTAAGTTCTTTTTGTGATATTAATTCCAAATATAATTACATGAGTTGAACGTGTATTATTATGACAGGATAAGTTCTACATATTTGGGGGTGGGGAGAAGGCCTACTGTTGAAAATCCACTTTTTTTCCAAATAAAAAAACAACACTTAAATATTTATCTCTAATGTTGAAATGACTGTGTATTTTGGTAGCACCGGGCTACGATGTGTTAGTAATATTTACCCATCTCATCCTTTCTGCACACTTGATTCGATACAGCATCAATTTTCTCGGGAAACCAAGATGACTTCTTTCATTTGCCCTTCAAGTTGGATAGTGGAGGTGCTGGGACATGATCGCTCCCTCTGCAGGCCTTATGGTCAGACAGCACGGGGGCTGCTCTCTGAGAGGGTAGCCTCTGATTAGGCTAACTCTGGACCCAGACTCTTTAACCTTTCAATAATTCTTCCTCTCCCAAATAAGCAAATGCTGCTGGGGCCCTTTGCTGAAGTCAGTAGAGGAGAATCTATAGCTCCACAGATCAGCCAGAGGGAAGGTTTTCTAAGAGTAACAAATCTTTTCTGTTGCAACCTGCTTTTTCTAGAAGCTTTTTGTCATTCTGGCAGTAAACTGTTTTCCACTTGCTGCCTTAGCAACAAGACCTGAAGTCACTTCCCCCTCCAGTCTGCGGTTTGATTATAAGAACACTAACACCGTACACAGAACTGGAAGAGAATACCATACTGGAGAGACCTGCAGACATTACCTGCTTCTTGGGTCAGAGAATTATTTATTTATGTACATTCTTAGCACCTCCTTGAAAGGAAAAGTCAGACAGGAAGTCTTAGAAGTGATGAATCCAAACCCCACACAGTTGCAAGTCCCTAGCAAATGTGGAGCTAAGGTTCTCGCTAGATGGCTGCATCTGGCCGCAGCACAGTTCTCTGGCTAGCTCAGAGGAAGAGCCAAAATGTTAAGGAGCCCTTCTTGCGTTACAGTCTCAGGCTGAATCTAGTTTCCTCAAGACTCTGTGTTTAACCCAAGGGTATGAAGTTCACCTCGAGAATAAAACTTTGTTTACCAAAGAATAGAATTCTGATGGATTTTGGCTTCAGGTGTTCCCTTGAGAGCTCATTTAACTATTTCTTACTGAATTCAATTTTATCTGGTAGCAGAACCCACTCAGTACAGACGTGGGTGATCCTGTAACTAGAGGCAAAGGTTAAGGGTTAACTGTAACCTCAGGTGGGCTTGTGGTCCACCAGAACTGAAGACTAGAGAATACCAAAGGATTTAGAGTGGGAATGTACAAGTTGCTATTTTTCTATACTTTCTACTTTTCTGTACTTCCCTTAGTATGTTAAAGATGTATGTGACTTAGAAATCCAATCTGGTAGCACCCTGACAAGAAATGATAGAACAATAGGTTAGGAATAGGAATCTGTACATTCCCAGAACTGGTAGGGAATGCAGTGAATCTCCAAAGCAAAATTCCACTAGGACACAGTATTATGATGTCTCTCTGTTAGGAAATGCTAATGTGTTTTCCTTAATGAATTAAAACTCCAAACTTCTAGAGTTTGCACAGAAACGAAACTCTTCTGTGGGCTTGGGTAACTAGACTCAATATGGGCAAAAGATTCTTGGCTTGCTTCTTCATGTAAAGCTGACTCAGGTCAAGAACATTTTAAATAGACTTTTCTGGGGACTAGACACTTGAAGAATGAAATGCCGTAGGGCCAGGTCATTTGCAGCTGGAATGTGTACTGCTGTGGCCTCAGTGCCTCTGCTGTGGTGCCCTAAGAGGAAGAGCGAGTGCCAGCCTGTGTTCTTGAAGTCTGCCCCTGGGTGGGCCTGCCTCCTCCTAGATGAACCTTCTTAACAGCCACAGCTAGGGACACTTTTCCAGACAATCAGCGTTCTCGGGGTCCAAACCAAGATGTTTTGCATCCAGTGATCTCTACTCTTCGAATTTCTGATTAATGCCGAGCGCTGCATTAAACACTTTAAGTTCTTAACCTCATTTAAATATCTTATAAGGTGTGTGTTACAGACCACATTTTATAGAGAAGAAAACTGAAGTTCAAAAGGTTTAAGGCGTTTTGGTTTTTGGTTTTTGGTTTTTGGTTTTTTGCCCAAAGTGACAGAACTAATTAAGTGACGCGGCTGGGCGACAACTGTAGTCCTGTTAGACTCGAAAGCACACTCTTCAAAACTCCATAGTGCCTTTCAATTTTAGAGTGCTCTCCTTGGAGTCTTTAGGTTTCATTTCATTAAAGAAGAAAGAATCTCTTTTCACCCACAATATTATAGCTTCTGGAAACTTCTCCCTCGAAACATCCTGTTGTGAACTGTGTTCCGGGATCCTGCCCCCGTCGGGGACGAGGAGGCAACTAACCCGGGGAAGGGAGGAGCACATTAGAAACAGACGGTTACATGAGGGCTCACGTGGACAGCATTCATCCCCCTCAGAAATGGCCAATCTGTTGCATATGTGCCTTTCTCAGAGCTGTTTAAGTTTTAATTATCTTCCAACTGTCTGAGCTGCTGTTGAGGATCTCTGAGAGAACAAAGGCCGGCTGCGAGATTTTTCAGCAGTGCTCCTCTCTGCACACTGATGAAGTCACTAGCTGCCACTGCCCTTATTATCAGGTTAAATCAGAGTCTGACTGTGCTTTGGAGAGATGCCGAAAGGAGAAAAAATTAATCTTAAGCTCTGCCCCTTATTCAAAATCTTTTGTGGCAGAGAAAATGTGATATCCACTCCTGTTTAGGTGTTATGACCCAGAAGCAAGTCTGGCTTTGTTTTTCAAAAAAAAAAAAAAAGAAAAAGAAAGAGAGACTGGACCCTCTCCTATCCCCATCCCTTGGACTTTCAATAGTGCAGGTAATAACTTCTCTTCTGCCTCAGGGATGCTCCATTGTGAGCACCATGAAAGAAACATGCTTGTCATCAGAGATGGTACCTGTGCTGGTCCCTCTCCCTCTAGGCACTGCTCATGGGTCCAGGCCTCTGAGTTCTCAGTGTAGAGCTCCAGGTACCCCTGCCAGTCACTGAAGTTGGGGGATTAGTGGAAGCCTGTTTCCCACCTTCTAGCACAGACCTTTAGTGAAGAACAGAGTCCTGTGCTAAACAACACCCTGCTGAGAAAGAGGAGTGTGGTGTTTTTCTTGTGACTTGGTTACCGTTTTTTTTTTTTTTTTTTTTAATGTATTTGAATAAGGACTTCATGCCATTTTTGTGAATTATGCTATAATTTTGTGGAGACTTTGAAAGTATTGTAGAACCAGAATAATTAAACTTGTTATGAGCATTACGTGTAACAGGCTAATCAAGAAGTGTGATGTACAGTGGCGAATTGCTAATTTGACCTGAGGATTATGCGGCAGAGATATCATTATCTTCATTTATATAGAACTTTCTATCTGGAGGCATCTCTCAGTGCTCTTCGAACCATATACATTATCTTGTTTGTTATCATAAGCACCATCATTAAAGCTGTAAAATGTATTCCAGGACAGTCTTTTGTTTGCAGTGTCTTACAATTGGAAGATGAGGGAGGGAGGGAGAGGTTGTATATTTTCTCTTATTTTTGGTATTTGCACCAGGGTTAAGTTTATCTAAAGTTGGAGAACATGGTACCATGTAATGTTTTAAAAAGAAGGGGTGGGGGGGACATTACTGCATTCCCTTAGGTCAGCGTGGAGTCTTAACCTTAAGAACTGCCAACGAGGAAGGCTCTGATCTATCTGTCATTTCCTGGCTCCTCTACCTTGTACAATGTTAGGAGAGCTGCCTCTCCTGTGGTGGAGACTCAACCTAGGGAACAGGAAAGTGATCTGATCAAATTCCCCAAACCACATTCCCTCCATTCCCTCCATTCCCTCCAAGGTTGCAGACAGCAGCACTCAGGCTGTCACGACCATGAGCACCTGAAAGTGCTATGCTGTTTGAGTTCCTGCAGTTTTAAGGAAATGGACAAAATTAGATCCAGGCCACTGTTCCAGGCTTAACACACCCCTTCCCTTCCAGAAAGTCCGTAGAGACCTGTCACCACCAGCAGTAGAGAACAGCACAATTCCTGTTCTACACAGACCACTTAGAACTTATTTTACACGAACCTCACCTACCCACCCAAACCCAGTAACATCAGTACCTTCTATCTGCCTTGAGGGCTCGAGGGAACAGATCGGGGCCAGCCTCCTGCTTAGCCAGAGGGCTCTGATGAGTGCAGCAGTTGTGGTGACTCTCCACACAGGAAGGATGGTGTCTCCCTGCAGTGGGCATGCCCGGGAGATAGCATTCATATGGGTTATGAAGATGAGTGGCCAGCTCATGTCAAGGAGCAGATGGCTAAATGAGGTGTACTGGGAATGCTGTGAGATTCATGCTTGAAGGAACAGGAGGGAAGATAGCTTATGAGATAAAAACCCCAAATACAGTCTCCTTAATGTGAATATTTTAAATTGGCATTTACATTATACAGTTAACTTGGAGTGATGAGAAATGTAAGGGAATTACCGAATTAGTGAACAGCGATTAACTCAGAAGTAAAATTATATCATCTAAGTCGAAGGTTGTTTTACACAGCAGAGGAAGGATATTACTAAAACCTTGCCCGGTCTGTCATCGCCTAATTGAAATGTGTTCATTTAATATGCCCCATCCTTCAGAGTGCATAGCTCATAATTTGGGAGAGTGCTATCACTTAATCTAGTTATTTTTCCTGGTTCTTCCTTTGAATCCCGGTAAGACAGTGTGTGGCACATTCCCCAGGGATTTGTGTGACACTCAGAAGAATGAGTTTGTCTGTTCATTAACCTGTGAACTGGCGGGTCCCTTTGGAGAGTGAAAGGAACAAGTCACTCCAAGGTTAATGCTTGTTTGTCGGAGGTGAAGCCTCCAGGGAGACGCAGAGGGTGAGCAGGCCGGGATGCTCAAGGACTGCCCCATGAAACTCTGCACTGTGTCCGGATGCCAGATCCATGTGGCCAGGAGGGAGACTGCCGAGCAGGCTGGGTCACCTCTGTGGATCACTTCCTCTGGTCAGGAAAAGGCTCCCCAGCAGTCAAGTGGGGTGGGGTGGGGTCTGGCGTAAGTATATAGGGTTAACTTTCTACAAGGATCTAGGAGCAGTGTTGAAATATAAGAAACTGTGAACAGTTTCGGTGGATCTGTCTTTTACACAAGAAGGCAATATTGATTTCATGCATTTGCCTCCAATGGCTGAAATCTTTCCTTGAGTTGGAAAACATTTGATTTTGCGAGTGTTTGTGCACCTGTGCACAGGCACATTCCTAACCACAAGACGAAGGTAGAAGCGGTTCGTTATTCTCCAGTGTAAATGCCTCATGGACATGCAATTATACTGACATTCAGGGGTTGAGCTTGAACAGCACCTGGTCTGAATTTCTAGGTAAATCAAATCTAAGTTCTGCTTAGTTCTCTGGAAAGTGGTATGTCCCTAGTTTTGCCGTAATTCTTCTAGGCTCAGTTGGAGCTAGCCCTAAGGAGCAGGTAGAGGGTCTGAAGTCAAGTTCAAAGTCTGCTTCAGTCCTAGCACACTGTATGTGTACAAAATGTACTTTATTCTGTTGTCTCTGGATTGGTTGTGATAGAAGCTTGTTTTCTTCAACAGATTTTCTTTTTACCCCCAGGTATATTCGAATAGTTGGGACTCACAACACAGTGAACAAGATTTTTCACATTGTGGCTTTTGAATGTATGTTTACAAACAAAACCTTCACTCTTGAGAAGGGGCTGATAGGTAAGTATCACAATTACATTTTTGTATATATGCTTAGATATTTTATCTTCAAATATTTTGCTATCTCATTAACTCATCTTAACCCACCTCTTAATCAGCTTTTGACTAAAAATTGGTTGATTTGAATGCCTTATGGCTGAGTAATATAGAAGAAGTCTTATATTTTTAGAAGTAGTCAAAATAATAATAACCTTAAAAAATATAAATATTGCACTAGGAGTTAAGAATTGATAATGTTCTAGTGATGCATTCAGACTTGCTATGTGAGGAATGCTTATGATAGTCAGGCAAAGCCTTTTACACCAAAGGCTTTTCTATTTTTAATGGTAGGTAGGATCACGGAGGAAGTCTGTAGAATATTGATCCAACGCTCATGCTTTCCAAGGCTATGGAAGCATTTTGGCCTTTAATTGGATATGAATGCTGTGCTCACTGTGAGAGTATCTTCTTTTCATGGACACATCAGTCCATGTTTGCACTGTTTAGCCAAGCTCACGTCCAGAAAATGCCTGCCTGTAATTTAAATAAGACCGGAGTAACTGAATTGTCATTGTGAAAGTCAGGTTATCTTGTGGGAAATACTGTCTGACTGATCTTTCAGAAGAGTATTTTTAGTTGCTATTTGGTTGTGTTCTGTTGTGTTTTGTTTTTGTTTTAGATAATACTTAGCGTGGCATTGTTTACAGCCCATCCCAGGTCTTGGCACCCTAGATAGCGCGAGCCATGCCCCTGGCTTTTTATACACGTGCTGCAGAGATCCTAGTTTGACTGACTAGTGCCTCAGATCTGTGTCTTTACTGCAGCTTCTTTGGAAAGGGACTCTGTACGTTCAGGTGCCCTTGCCTTGCTATTTCTAAAATAGAATTCTGTGCCTTTATAAAGGGATCCACGTCTTCTCTCCTTCTGAGGTCCCCTCCATCTGGGACGTAACATACGGACACACGTCCTGAAAACATGGTGATGACCAGAACAGGAAAGATGAGTGTAACTTGTAAATGTTTCCTAACTCTTGGGAAGGTCCTAAGTCTAAATTTCCTTAATACCTGCTGTGTCCTAAATGTAATCCTTTACTTAGGGAAGTTTGGAAGACTAATATTAATAGTGTAGCAGGAGTAGAAATTATTCCAATGTGTAGAGAACATTTAGGGCTCAACTAAGATAAATAATTTGGTATTACCTTTGTTGTGCATGTAACTTTTAATATTAAATACAAATGTTAATCATTGTGGCGACTTGTAAGTAATTTGAAAGTCAACAATGCTGAAACATTTCCTGGTATTGTTAAGGCTTTTAATTCTGTGGGCTGTATGGAATTGTGGTGATGAATGGTTGCAAGGAGGGCGCATGTTTTCACCTGCTACCCATGTTCTGTTATATGTGGGCCCCACTGTGCATGTGATTGTGTAGTTAGGGGTGTCCTTACCGAGAAGGATCTTAGAAACCCAACCAACCTTCCTAGTCCTGGCGTGCACACCACTTGGCCACCCATCTCGACCCCGTGCACTGCGTTCTTGAACATGCTGCATAGCAGGCACCCTCTACTTCAATCAGTCTCCCCTTCTTATTGGAGGAAGAACAGGTTTGTGGACACAGTAATTATCCAAGAAGCAGATCTGTGTGGCATGAGAATCCATTACAGGATGAAACTCAGGATCAGTGGTGGTGAGGGATGTTGTTGTTGGTCTGCATTTTTTGTCCAAAGCGAACTAGTCAGCATTATCAGAAGCCATAATGGTCTCAGACATGTCAGGGGATGAAAGAAGATTGCAGAGATGCAGGAAGTGTGTTTGGTTTCTGGTCAAACACTTTTCTTCGAGCCCTTTTCTCTGATGCTCATGAGTTTGACTGCAGAGAGCACTGCAATCATCTGCCTGTCACCGTCCCTCAACTGAATGGGAGCAGTGGGGCAGGTTGGCAGGTATGTACGTGCACTTGGTGGTGGATGGCCTGCGGTGGGATCCCGTCTGGCCCTCCTCCTGCCATCCTCACAGCTCAAGCCGTCCCCACGCTGGGCAGACAGGGAGGCGGTGTGAGTCGTACGGGAGTGCAGGGGGATTGCATTATCCTTGTCTGACATGGCAGCGCTGCTTAGTTTAAAGGGGCGTTTGAAATAGCAATGGCCAACTTTCCACATTGATGATCTCAGGTGCATTTTGGCTGCACGCAGGCCTCAGCCAGCCGCCCGTCAGGGGCCTCCAAGAAGGGAGGGAGTGGTTCTCCAATGGGGGCACAGTGTACGTCAGAATCATCTGGAGTCACTTCTAGATGGAGCTGCCTGCCATTTACTCCTTCCTGTGCCCTGTGAAGTACACACTTCTTCCTTGAGAACCACTGCTACACTCCCGGCTTTCAGGGAGGAAAAAAGTAAAAAGTAACATAATATCGTCATGAATGACTAGTAGGGTATCAGACCCTCCTTTTACGGTTTAAGATTCAGAACGTCTCTCTTTCACAGCTCCTGATCTTTGTTTCATAGTTTCCGCTACTCCCATTGGGGCAGTACTCTCCTTGTAGGCCTCAAGATTACTTTAAACATATTTGTGTTGGTTTTTTCTTTTAATCAGATTTTAGGATCATTTCTTACAACATACCATGATGCCAGGAAAAAGTAAGCTTTGTGTGGTTAAAACCTGTTTCCCAGCAGAGAGTTTCTTGCATGTCCATCCCTCACACATCTTCACTTGTGCAGATTTGTGGGGAAATCCCTGGGAACAGGCCCTACCTCGACCACACTGACCAGATCTGGTGTCAGCCTCTCCCAGCTCATCGGCTGCTGGCCCCACAACCCCTTCTCATTTGGTGTCTGCTTCTGGATCGCGCTGGGATGTGTCCTCGCCTGCGAGGGTCAGCCTGTGATGACCATCTCCTCTTTGTTAGGAGGTGTTGATAGAACTCTAACCTTCTGACCCGTGAGGCATGGAAGGAATAATTAGAATAGATATGACCACTATTTTACAAGCATTCAACCTCCCAAAGAAGGTATTTGCTTTGCCTTAGCACTCCACCTTGTGATACACAATGGCATTTGCCAAGTCCTTGTACTTTTTCATAATAATTGCCAAAGCTTCCTTTCATTTAATCTTGCATTTAAATTCACTTACAGACAACCTACTTTTGTCTGTCTGCTGCCCACTTCCTGTCTGTCATATTATTTTGACACCAGTCCCAGACATTTTATCATCTTAGACATAAATATTTCAGTATGTTGTCTCTAAAAAGTAAGACCCCCTTTTTTTGTACCCATAATGACGATGTCATTATAATATCCCCAAATTGAACTGTAACTTTTTATTGTATTGTTTTTTAAGTTTATTTATTTATTTATTTTTAATTTTTATTTACTTTTTGAGAGAGAGAGAGAAAGAGAGAGAGAGCGCAAGCATGAGTGGAGGAGGGGCAGAGAGAGAGAGAGAGACAGAATCCGAAGCAGGCTCCAGGCTCTGAGCTGTCAGCACAGAGCCTGACGCGGGGCTCAAACTCACAGACTGTGAGATCATGACCTGAGCTGAAGTCGGACGCTCAACCGACTGAGCCACCCAGGTGCCCCTATTTATTTATTTATTTTGAGAGAGAGCGTGCACACACAAGCATGCGAGGGAGGGCAGAAAGAGAGAGAGAGAGAGAGAGAGAGAGAGAGAGAGAGAGAGAGAGAGAGAATCCCAAGCAGGCCCCACGCTGTCAGTGCAGAGCCCAACAGGGGGCTCAAACCAACAAATCTTGAGATCATGATCTGAACCAAAATCAAAACTCAGACACTCACCCGACTGAGCCACCCAGGTGCTCCAGGATATTTAATACTCATAAAAAGTTACAGTTCAAGAGTGACTCTTGATTTCGGCTCAGGTCATGACCTCACGGTTCATGAGTTTGAGCCCTGTGTCAGGTTCTGCGCTGACAGTGAGGAGCCTACTTGGGATTCTCTCTCTTTGCCTCTCTCTCTCTCTCTCTCTCTCTCTCTCTCTCTCTCTCTCTCTCAAAAAAACATTAAAAAAAATATTTCTAGTCAGTGTTCAGATGCCCCTAATTGGATCAAAGTCTAGAGTGAGTTTATGTGCTTTTACAGGTTATTTAAATCAGAATTCAGATAAGGTCCATACTATCAATAAACAGTATGACTCTTAAGTCTCTTTAAATCTGTAGGTTTCCTTCCACATTTCTGTCCATCTCTTTCTCTCTTGTTTTTCTCTCTATTAATTTATTTGTTGAAGAAACTAGGTTTTTGTCCTGTAGAGTTTCTAACAGCTAGATTTGGGTGATTAAATCCCCATGGTAACATTGTCATTTTTTTTTTTTGTGGTATTTTTTGTAACTTAGTAGTTAGATAGAGACTTAATCTGATTCAGGTTCTGGGGGGGTTGGTTTTGTTTTGTTTTTTGTAAAAATGCTGTGTAGGTGGTAGTATATATATGTTTATTAAGAAACACAGAAAATCTTTGATTGTCTCTCTCTTTTGGATGTTCCCCTTCATTCATGATTGTTTCCTGGATTCATTATTTCATAATTTGGAATTGCAAAATGATTATTTTCTTATTGTATCCTTCCTTCTTTATTTAGTGGCTAGGAAGAGAAAAATTTCCTCGACGCTTAGTTGATAATTCTGAGATGCAATTTGCCAGGGAAAAGAAGGGTAAAGGTCACACCCTTTCTATGTATTTGCCATTTTCAGGTAGGTGGTTACCTGCCATCTTACACATGGGGCCACTGAGAATTGTTGGTGGGGACTGTTGGCAGGGGAAGGGAGAGGAATACACATCATTTTCAATTTATGGGATTAAACAAATTGAACACCTTTTGATCACTTGAAGTTACTGTTATTGACATTCAAGTTGTCCCTTCTTTAGCCTTTCCATACTGGCTCTTGAGTCCTTCTGACATGGCCTCCATAGTCCTTAATAATTCCTTGATTTCTGGCAGGACGTGACATCCTGGGTTCGTTTTGCACAGTTCCTGCCCCGATCTGGAATCAGCCATTTCTGCAAGAAGCCCTGCTTCCTTTCAGTGGGAAATGACATTTGGAAACCTCAGTCTAAGCCCTTGCTGCTGGGATGGTCACTATTTCTGGGTCTTTCCAGTGGATGGAACTAGGAAATGCGTGCACATTTCTTTATTTGTTTATCATATATTTGACAGGTTAAATATATCATGAGTGCATGCTGACACATCTGGTTAAAATTCAGTACGCAAAGTTTTTGCTTAGCCTTTCGTCTTGCAGCTCCTTTTTCCCATACTAAAAATCTTGGTTACCAGTGATACAGCACAATAATTCATTCGCTTTGTCCCCAGCACATACAAAACAGCCTCAGAATTACAGTATCATTGCTACCATATGGTTACTGAAAATAGTTTAAGATTTTTGCAATTATTTTTGAGGCCCTTAGGGTATATCCCACTAGAGATATATATTAAAATTACTGTGTTATAACGTCATCTAAAATAATTCTCTGTGTGGTCATGCCACTGTTTCAGTATACAGTTGGATTCATTTACTCCATTTTGCTTTCAGTGTTTGGCAATTGCCTTTAAAGATTTTTTGTTTTGTTTTATAACCGTGTAAACTATATACACAGTTCCAAAGTGAAGTCTGCAAAGAAGCTGTATTTAAAGAAATCTAGCTTCTGTTCCTGTCCCTTCTACTCCTATAGGTGATCTCTTTTCAAAACCCTTGAGTTTTTTTAGGTTATCCTTCTATTTTAAATGATGAAAAATAAATAAACCAATATATTTTATTATGTTATACTACATATAATTTATATTTTGTATCCTCGTCAATATTCTTTGATAATTGGTAGCACACTGTGTGCTATTCATACTTTCTTTCTGTGGCTTGCCTTTTTGTACTTAACACTCCTCCCAAAACTAGCTATATAGAAGGATACGACGCATTCCTTTTTCTAGCTGCATGGTAGTCATTAGAATAGATGTACTGTAGTTTATTTGTTCAACTAGTTCTCTGTTGATGAACCATTTGGGTTGCTTTCTGTCTTCCCCTACAAATTGTGCTATTGCCTTGGGTAGAAGTCTTTTCCTGGTTTTCCGACTCTGTCCTTGGGCTAGATTCCTAGAAAGGGGATTACGTGGTCAGAGGGTAAATGCATGTTTAATTTTGCAAGGTGTTGCCAAAATCACCTCCACAGGGATTATACTATTTTGACGTTCTCATTGGCAGTATAGGAGAATGTCTGTTTCCCCACAGCTTTGCCAGAGGAGGGTAGTAGTATCACGCTTCTGGCTTGTTGCCAGTTTGCTAGGTGAGAAATGGTGTCTTCGTGCGCTTTTAACTACGTTTCTCTTTTGAGAGAAATTGAGCATCTTTTCGTATGTCTAAGGGCCATTTGCATTTTTTCTTTTTTAAATAGCTCTTCTCTTCTTATGAGTCTTGTAGATGAATAGAGAATATGCTTTTAGTAAGACTTGGGGGAGCAGTAAACACTTTACACTGATATTAG
The DNA here is from genome assembly GCF_014898765.1 of Herpailurus yagouaroundi. NCBI lineage: Eukaryota > Metazoa > Chordata > Mammalia > Carnivora > Felidae > Herpailurus > Herpailurus yagouaroundi. The sequence goes on along the minus strand of NW_024412394.1, from coordinate 5,130,698 downwards.
ACTGTGGTATTTAGCATTACATGAGTCTAGTTTCCCTTCTTAAGGTCTCCTACTTCTTCTGGGAAACATAAGCTGTCATAAGTCCCTCTCCATCCTTATCTTCGGCTCTACCGCAGCTTAAGAAAGAGATAGTAGGCTAGAGCATGGAGCCCTAGGCTCAAAATTCAAGGTCCTTTAACCCTTCCAAAGAACAAGAAGCTTCCATTACCAGCTTTAGGCCTTTAAGGGTTACTTCTGTGTCTGCCGGTTCGTATCCATGAGGACCAGTGGCTCTTTTGCTCTAGTTTCTTGTTAGTAATTGATGTAGGGCAACCCAAATACAGGAGTTCTGTTTCTGAAGCTCTGGGAGCACTTCCTGCCACCGCCACTGCCACCATGGAATCGTGCTGTCTGCACAGGAACATGGGAGCCTGTGCTCATCTGCCACCAGAAGCAGATAGAAACATTTCCTTTCTTCCTCCCACTTTCTGCTCTCTCACTGGTTTCTTCTACTGGCAGAACTTCACCAAAAACCAAGCTGGCAAGCTTGGGAGATGTGGTTTGGGGGAACGTTAGCCTCCGAGATACTCTGAGAGTATTTAGTTGGGCTCTGAAGGAGTAGAGATATTTTCTTGCCTGGTAAGAGAAGGCTTCTTGAAGAATAGTAGTATTCTGAGGGGTGCCTGGGTAGCTCAGTCGGTTGAGCGTCTGACTTCAGCTCAGGTCAGGGTCTCATGGTGTGTGGATTCGAGCCCTACGTTGGGCTCTGTGCTGACAGCTTGGAGCCTGGAACCTGCTTCGGATTCTGTGTCTCCCTCTCTCTCTCTGCCCCTCCTCCATTTACTCTCTGTCTCTCTCTCTCAAAAAAATGAATAAATATTAAAAATTTTTAATGGTATTTTGAGCTGGGCCCTGAAGAATTCAATAAATAGTATAGAGCACTACAAAAGTGCTAATTCACATAGCAGCAAAAATGGCTGATGCTCAGTGCGCTCAGAAGAGCTGGAAGCAGGAAATAGAAATAGGTTGTCTATAGTTGCTACTGTCATCTGAAAGTATTTTGAAATTGTAACAGTGTGTTTAGAATTCTGTTAAGTTCCTGGGGAAATAAACAGTTACAAATCTGTGCTGCGAAGGGCTTTTGGCATCCACTGAACTAAGAATATGACTTCTGTGCTTTGCAACTGTGTTTAAATAATAAGTGTACTCTGGAGCAAAAACAGAGATTTGGGGGTGGGAGAGTTCACTAGGGGGTGAACGTGTTAGAATGTGGCATCGAAGCAAGCTTGCAGGAGGTGGCAGAGGGGCCCTAAAGACCTTAATGCATATGGTTTCCTAAAATGACACTACTGAGTGTGGACTAGTCTAGACCAAGAGGCTATGCTTTTCCCAGCCTATTTCTCTAACCAGATATTAAAGCTGGTTCTAATTGTCAGTGAAGCTTAACTTCTTTATCTACTGTAAATTACTTGGCATTAAGCAGACATTTATTAAGAGGCTGCCAAGTATATCTTAGGCACTAGGGATTGAAAAATACAGAGGTGTAGTTTCTGCCTTGGAGGATCGTGTGAGCTAATGGAGGAGAAAGACACTTAAATAGAAGGTGACAACACAGTAAAATAGTTCATCTATTGGGAGATTTCAGCAGATGCTATAGGAACACTGGAATGGGGGCACCCAACCTGAGTTGGGGATGGTGTCAGGGAAGAGCCCCCAGTGGAGGTGACGAATGGGTCAGTCCCTGAACGAAGTCAGAAAGTGGAGGGTCAGGGGAAAATCACGGAAAATGATCAGTGTGTGCAAAGGCCTGTCTATCTCTGACCTTCTTCAAAGCCAGTGCCCATTCCAGTGGACCACCTTGCATCTGGTCAAAGGGTTGGAGTAAGAGTTAAGTTAGTTGTGGTCTCTCAACCTTCCTGAGGAGAAGGTTAAGCACTGTCTTCTTACAGGATCTTAGAGTTTAAAAACAAACTCAGATAAAGTAAATGCCCCACAGTAATGCCTACAGAATGTAACACAGTTTGCCTACTTCCCTAGTGAGCCTGTGTTCGCCAGTGGAATGGGCTCCAGTTCTTAACGTTGGGCAGAGGGCGAAGGAATGGTTAGAAAGCAACTTACTCATAATCATTTAGGATTCTCAGTCTAGTGTGTGGTCCTTGGTGCACATGGAAGTTTCATTTTCCTTTATACCTATATTTTGTTTCTGGTGGTGGTGGTGTTTTGTTTGAGAATAAAGACAACCTGAAAAGGATTTTATTGCTCTAATTTTACAGAATTTGTTTCTGTAATTTACAGGATTGATTTTTTTGGATCCTACTTAATATATCCCCTTGTTTGTAACAGTGGTATAGTGGGGTGTGTGTGTGTGTGTGTGTGTGTGTGTCCGTTCATCCAGGTTAATATAAACATGCACAAATTGTCTTAAATAGGACATCATGGAGCATAAATCCAACATTATGCAATGGTATCACTTTCTCACAAACCATGGTTCTCCCTCAAACTAGCATTAAGAATAGCCACGTTGTAAATAGGCAGGGTGTTTCTCTGGCACCTACTATGAAGGATGTTCCAGTGGTCAAGGGGGTATAAAATCTAATTTTGTTGGTCTAGTCCCTAGTGCAGGCCTCTACCCCAAACCTAGTAGGTAGTTTTTTAATTTAATATTAAAATTTTTTTTTTTACATTTGATTTATTTTTGAGAGAGAGAGACAGAGACACAGCACAAGTGGGGGAGGGGCAGAGAGAGAGGGAGACACAGAATCCAAAGCAGGCTCCAGGCTCTGAGCTGTCAGCACAGAGCCCAACGCAGGGCTTGAACTCACAAACCGTGAGATCATGACTTGAGCCCAAGTTGGATGCTCAACTGACTGAGCCACCCAGGCGCCCCTAATTTAATATTTAAATAGATAATACAAATATATATGCTTATTTCCCCCTTTTTATTAAAAATCGTAGCACATATTCTCATACATTTTTTTCAATTCGTGTTTCTTGGCGATCTTCCCTTACCAGTATACATAGAGCTTTCTCATGCTTTTGATTTTTACATTTGTGCAGTATTCCATTAAATAGAGGTCCTGTAATTTATTTAAACAGTCCCCTTTGATAGGCATGTAGGTGTTTCCAGTATTTTACTATCAATAACAATTCAGTAGTGACCCATTTTATAAATAGTGAGGCTTAATCAGAGGTGATTCTAATAAAGCCTAAAACAAACAAACAAACAAACAAACAAACAAACAAAAATACCCATTATAATTCCCAGGACCAGCTATATAATTTGCAAGGCAGAAGGCAAAATGAAAACATGGAACCCCTGTTCAAAGAACAGGCAAAATGCTATTAAAGGTACTTTTTTCCCTTTTCTCTTTCTGCACATTACTCTATGTTCATCACATTAATTTTACACTTAATCCCCTTACTTATTTCACCCATCCTTCCATCCACCTCCCCTCTGGCAAGGGGAGTTCATTCTCTGCATAAGTCTATGTTTTTGTTCCCTTTTTTTCTTCATGTGTTCATTTATTTCTTAAATTCCACATGAGTGAAATAATATGGTATTTGTCTTTCTCTGCCTTATTTCACTTAACAGTGCAGAGCCCGACATAGGGCTCGATCTCGTGAAACGTGGGGTCATGACCTGAGCTGAAATCAAATATTGGTCACTTAACTGACTGAGTCACCCAAGTGCCCCCAACACTTGTTATTTCTTATCTTTTTTATTCTAGCCATTCTGACAGGTGTAAGGTGGTATCACACTATGGTTTTCATTTGCATTTCCCTGATAATTAGTGATATTGAGCATCTTTTCATATGTTCATTGGCCATTTGTATGTCTTCTTTAAAGGCACTTTGAAAAAAATGTTTTTCCTTTCTTTTGCAATCTTTCTGCTTGGCGTGGTGTGTGTGTGTGTGTGTGTGTGTGTGTGTGTGTGTGTGTGTGTGTGTTTCAACAACAGATTTATTTTTTTGAAAGGAATGGATTTTCAGGAGAAAAAAACATGGGGCAGAGGTATGGAATAGAAAATAAATAGAATGTGAGCCATTTTGCTAATTGTTTTATGACCACAGCAGATTCCTGTGGAGAATGCCCTGTACAAAAGAACACAATAAAGGGGCAAAGATTGAGGTGATCCCTAAGGCGAGGCTGAAGATTTCAGTCTCTGGTATTTGGAATAGGCTGTGGTCCTTGTTTTTAGATGGGTCACTGGGTGTGTGACATAGCCCACATATTGGGCAGCATAATGGCCACCTGACCCAGACAGAAGTGGCTTAAAGCGTTTGGTTTCATGTGTCACATAACTAGCCAGGTTCCTCCCTAGGATGCACTACCAGGTGGGGGAGAGGAGCTACTTCTTGTCAAACTCCTTCTTAATATGAGCTACAATGGCTTTCTCCATGTTCCATTTCAACACCAAGCCCTGTTGTATCGCCTCCGACATATTGGCATTTTGGATCACAGCCTTCGATGGCACAGGGTTACAGGGGAACAGAGGATGGCCTACTGCAGCAGTCTCCACGGGGAGGGGCTGGTGACACTCAGACCCAGCGGGAGCCACCTTTGCTACCTAAGCCATGGCACATCTGGGTTGGCATGATGTTTCTTTTTGCCATTTAATGTCATTCGAAGTAAAGAAAATTTAAACTTTTTCTGAGAGAGAGAGAGCATGAGCAGGGGAGAGGGGCAGAGGGAGGGAGGGAGGGAGAGAGACACAGAGAGAGAGAGCGCAAATCTTAAGCAGACTCCATGCTCAGTGTGAAGCCCAGTGCAGGGCTCAAGCTAATGACTGTGACATCATGACCTGAGCCTAAATCAGGAGTCGGACGCCTAACCAGCTGAGCCACCCAGGTGCCCTGAAAAAATAAACTTTTAAATTATAGCACAAATTTTATCATTCATCTTTATATTATGTATTGGTGGTTTTATTTATTTTTAAAAAAATTTTTTTAACGTTTATTTATTTTTGAGACAGACAGAGAGAGAGACAGAGTATGAATGGGAGAGGGTCAGAGAGAGAGGGAGACACAGAATCTGAAACAGGCTCCAGGCTCTGAGCTGTCAGCACAGAGCCCGACCCGGGGCTCGAACTCACTGGCCGAGAGATCATGACCTGAGCAGAAGTCGGATGCTCAACCAACTGAGCCACTCAGGCGCCCCATGTATTGGTGGTTTTAAATGCAGATAAAAGAGCATTTATCTTATGTGTGGAACCAAAATTTTACAGTTCACATTTGGTAGCTCATGTGTATGTGTTTAGTTCTTACCAGAACAGTAGAAATTCTGCACAAAACTGAATTTTTTTATTTCACTTCTTAATTCACAGACATTCCATAAAAACTCTCCACCCTTGGCTTAATCGGTAAGCCTCCTTAATAAGGAAGGACTGAGGGGGAAAGGAACTATGGGTTGCCTGATCTTTCCCTTCCTTTTTTATCTTATTACTACCAGCATAAATATTTGGCTATAATAGGGAAACAGGAGTGAAAAAAGACAGAATGCAGTTCCTTGGTCATTAGTGCTTCTTGGAACACTGTTGCCTTCTTTCTCCCTTGGAGGCAAGTTCTACCTTGGGGAATTGTGGCTTCTCTAGGCTGTCAGCAGCCTCACTCACTCAGTCACACAGTGTGTTTACGTCGTCCTTGCTTTGAGTCTCATTCAGCACCTATATGGTGTGTGGGTTCACTGGAATTCTGTACTCATGGGGCAGCAGGTAACTGTGGACACACATGTTGCGTATCTCCTGTATTCATAGGCTTGCTCCATAGTTCCATCAGACTATAAACGTAAATTCAGAGATAAGATTATTAAGAATTTTAAGACCAATACAATAGAGCGTTAAACTCATGGCGGGTCGCTTCTGAGTGCAGGGCCTGTCTGAGAGCACTGGTTGCATGCCCATGAAGGGGCCCTGATTACCGCTGTTATTTAACATTGATACGTCTGAAAGTTCTGGTGAGGGGACCCGGGGAAGAACACAAATAGGTGTGATAAATATTGAGGAAAAGGGACCAAATACCATTATCTGCAGATGAGATATGGTAAGACATCCAAGGAAATGAACTGAAAAATTACTAGAACTAACAAGAACTCTGAGGAATGTAGCCAGTCACAATAATAAATACAAATAAAGTGTTCTCAAAACAAAAACAAAAACAACCCAGGGAAAATATAATGAGGGAAATTCCGAAATTCCATTCATAATAGCATTGAAAACTGCCAAACACCAGTAACAGCCCATGAGCCATACATCAGTCCATCCCTAGCCCTGTGACCAAGGATCAGCCATCTCCAAACCCCTCTTACGCCTTTAGAGATGGGAGCAGGGTCAGGAAAGCAAAGGTGGGAGCCGTAACTGCAGATTATGAGGGGAGCATGCCAGGAAGATCTGCCAGAATTTTTAAACTTTTCTCCCCCTCACAAACAACAAATACCTACCAAGGAATAAAATTAATAAATCCACATGTTCTAATTTAAAACTATAAGTCTTTAAGAAACACTGAATAATGGAAAGACGTATTTCTGGATGAAAACTTTAATGCAGTAAAAATTTTGGTTCTTCCCATCTTAATCTACCAGTTTCCTGCAGGACTACTCAGAATCCCACTGTGCTTTAAAAACAAAACAAAACAAAAAACTTTGAGTTAAAAAGAATTTTTCCAAGAGAATAAATACATGGAAATCCCTTCCCAAAAACAGAAAAAAAAAAAAATGAAATGAGAGGTCTAGTATTAACAAGGTATTAAAATTAGTACTACATACTGCAGTAGTATGGCATTAAATGCAAGAATAAACTGGTAGATAAATTAAGCCAACTCGGAATTAGATCTTAGCATATGTAAGAATATAGTGCAGGATAAAAATGACATTTCCCATGAGTTGAGAAAGGAAAGGTAATATAGTAAATGCTGCAGCAGTTGGTAACTAAAAACACCTGAGATTTTCCCCACATACTGTATACCAAAATAGTTTCCTGTTAAGAGTTAGATAATATTACTCCAGAAGAACCACAGAGAGCTGTTAATAAGTATTTATCTGAGCTCAAGGTTGAGGAGGTACTTCCTCGGCACAAAAGCAAAGGCAGAAAGCACAAATAGAGCTCAAAGGTCTTTGACAAACTGGGAAAAAATAATTGCAGCATACATGAAAATGAGGAATTACCTTTAATATAAAGAAAGTACTTTCAAACGAGTAAAAAAGTTGTGGATTCCCAGGGTACCTGTGTGACTCAGTCAGTTAACCGTCCGACTTCGGCCCAGAGCATGAACTCACGGTTCGTGAGCTCTGAGCCCTGCATTGGGCTCTGTGCTGACAGTGTGTGGAGCCTGCTTGGGAATCTCTCTCTGCTCCTTCCCCACTCACTGTCCCTTTCTCTCTCTCTCTCAAAATAAATGAATAAAATAAATTCATTTAAAAAAATGAATTCCCAACAGGTAATGTGCACAAACAGCAATTTATTAAAAAGGAAAGAAAAAGCGTAATTGTCAATAAACTTGACAAGAGTGTGGCCTCACTAATAATCAAAGAAATACAAACTAAGATACCATTTTTGTCCTCTTTTATCGGCAAGTATTTTTAATTTAAAATTTTTCATTTACATGAGTAATACAATCATTTCTCACCAAAACACAAACACAAAAATATATACAGTGAAATAAGATATTTCCATTTTAACACGTATTAGCCTAGTTATTGCTAAACTTGAGTATCTTTATGTTTATTGGCCATTCCTACTTTTTTTATGAATTATATCTTCATGTTCTTTCTCAACTTCTTTTTTGATTGCTTGTGTTTTTTATTATTAATTTGTAGATTATGGATAATCATTCTTTGTCTTTTATACATGTTGCAAATATCTTCTCCCCCACTGTTATTTTAACTTTGTGATGTCCTTGTTGTGCAGAAGTTTTTTATTTTGACTTAGTCATACCTGTCAGTCATTTCTTTTCTTGCTTCTGGATTTTGTGGCTTGCTTCGAAACTCCATCCTCAGCCCAAAATATAAAAATGTGCTCCTCTTTCACTGTTGTCAGTGGCTCGTTCTTGTTGTCTTACTGCTACGTGTGTGTGTAGCATTTAGCTCTTCGATCCATTTAAGTTTTATTCTGTGTTTGGTCTGAGGAAGGGGTTCCCCTTTTATTTCTAAAATATGTGACAAGTTGGGGGCGCCTGGGTGGCTCAGTCAGTAGAGCATGTTACTCTTGATCTCACGGTTGTGAGTTCAAGCCCCATGTTGGGCATAAAGCCTACTTAAAAAAATAAATAAAAATAAAATACGTGACCACTTGTTCTGAAATCCTTTATTGATTATTTCATCCTTTCCCACATTGATTTAAAATAGCAGGTATCCTGGATCTCTCCATCCTAGATTCTGTGACACATCATTTAAATAACTGCAGCTTTATAATCTATTTTGCTGCCTAGTATTGCAAATCCACATTTATAGCTATTCTTTTTCTAAATTTTCTGGGCTATTCTTTCGGATTTTCTTTTCCAATGAACTTGAAAATCAGCTTGTCAAGTTTCATTTCAAAATCCTGTTGGCAAAAATATTTTAAATGAAAATACTTCGTATGAGTGAGGCTGTCACGATATGGGCAGTGTCATACTGTGGAGAAACGTGTAAGTTTTCTTGAAGGCAGTTTAGCAATAAATGAAGTGTCTTAAAAATACCCCCTCAATCTACTACTTTAGTAATTTATCCTAAGGAAATATTCAGGAAGAACATTTCTTTTATGTGAATGTATAATGCAGTGTCATATTTATGATAACCAAAAAAGTGGAAAGACTGCAATGTCTAACAATAGGGGCATAATGAAATAAATTCTGGCACATTCACACATCAAAATTTCTATATAATCATTCATAACATAGGGAAATGCTCGTAATATAAAGTAGAAGCAGGATGCCATCTTTATAGCCAAACTGATGCCAGTATTTTATTTTTTATTTTTAAAAAAAAAATTTTTTTTTAACGTTTATTTATTTTTTTGGGACAGAGAGAGACAGAGCATGAACGGGGGAGGGGCAGAGAGAGAGGGAGACACAGAATCAGAAACAAGATGCCAGTATTTTAAAGATAGTATATGTATTTTTATATATGCCTATATTAATTTGCTAGGGCTGCCATAAAAAAATACCAGAGCCTGGGAGGCTTAAACAACAGATGTTTACTTTCTCCCAATTGTAGAGGTTGGAAGTCCAAGATCAAGGTGTCGGCAGGTTAGGTTGGTCCTGAGGCCTCTCTCCTTGGCCTGCTGATACCTGTCTTCTCACTGTGTCTTCATGTGGGTTTTTCAGCATGCACTCCCATCCCTGACGTCTCTTCCTCTTCTGATGAGGACATGGGGCCTGTTGGAGCAGGTTTCCACCCTTATTTAATCTTGATTATCTCTTTAAAGGTCCTATCTCCAAATACAGTCACGTTCTAGGTTAGTGGGGTTACCCCTTCACATTATGAATTTGCAGGGTACGGGACACAATTCAGTCTATAACAGTTCATGAAAACAGCCCTTGTTATAACAGGACAATAAGAAGAACATCAAAATGTTAATCGAGGTTATCTGGATGATGAGATTGTAGGCAATTTTAATTTTTTAATTATATTCTCTGCATTTACATATTTTCTTCAGTGAATATGTGCTACTTTTATGATCAGAAAAAAATATTAATGTTTCTTTTTCAAATAAAGCTATTTCCACACTGCCTATCCTAAGAGAGAGACAAGGCAGGGTGGATAGGGCCAGCACCAGTGCCCTCCAGGCACCACAGGACCCCACGTGCTCCCAAATATAGCCCACTAAATTAAGTCCTATTTCTGGGTTAGGTAGGGGAATTTCTTTGTGAAGTATAGTGATTCACCTGATGATGATTCTGTCGAGTAAACCAGGAGTCCCTGAGAATCTAGATGAAAGATGCCAAACAAACAAAAAAAAAGAAGATATACTGTATAATTCCACTTACAAGCAATTCTAGATCATACAAATTCACATATAGTAACAGAAAGCAGATTCACAGTCCTCTGGGGCTGGGGGAGGGATTACGGAGGGGCATGAGGAAGCTTTCGAGGATGATGGAAAGGTTTGTTATCTTGATTATGCTCATAGTTTCATGGGTGTGCACATATGTCTAACTCATCAAATTCTACATTTCAAATATGTGAAATGGTCTGTGTGTCAATTATACCTCAAGAAAGATGTTTAAAAATGAGAGGAGGGAATTGGAAGGAAAAATTCCAATAGCCTTTGGGGCCTTACGGTATTCCTTATTTATTAAAATAGCAACGCGAGGGCCGTGCTTCTGTGAATCAAATGAAATCCTTGGGATTTGGAAGCTGTTGGAGCAGGCTGCTGTATAAAATGTTTTGGGAGGGGACCTCTAAACCTGATGGCCTTTTCCTGCCTCATAATTCAGTGTAACAGGGCTTGGGTGTGTCACTGATTTGAGTAAAATTAAGTGATTGCATGATACTGGGTGCCTGGTAGGTGAGCCAGTCCGGGACGCAGCAATCTTTTTGAATTTATTGGCTCGTTAATATTGTGAAGATGGGTATGTTTCTTTTATAGCTGCATTCGATACTTAGCTTTTTAAAGACAGGAACTGGTACAGTGCTACAAGAGAGAAATGTACTTAAAATCACAACATTACCTGTGGTAAAATTATCATAAAAACCACCCAGTACTGAAGCAGGGGATTACTTCAATCCTGCCCTCATAATGACAGGCAATGGTCGTTGGTGAAGTTGTTTTCCATGAAGCTGTGTTGAAATCAACTAAAATGGCAATAAAGCGGAGTGTGAAAATGAGGGGCTCAAGTGAGATGTAAAAGTGCAGAAGGTGTTAGATGTTCAAATTAGAATCTTCAGGAAATGATTCTGTAAAATATTAAAGATGAATTGATTGAGTTCTAACTTCAGGACTATAGGCACCCCAGGCGGCCCTTGTGCCTGCCGGAGGCAGACGCTGCACCCCCGTCCTAACTGGGCAGCTACTGCTTTGCTAATGGCCAGCGAAGCCGGCTGACAGAGCAATGGTCTTTGGTGGCAAACGATAGTTTAGGGAAGAGCTTAGAGCCCCGTTTCCTTCCTTCTTGCTCAAAACCAAGGAGCCAGTTGCCCCAGGAGCATTATCAGACTTTTTCCCAGTGATCCTTTGATGAATGTTCAGTGGTTGCTGGTTGTTAAAAACTGGAAGCACACCTCAGTAAAACCTCAGCGAGCTGTGGAAGCACACTAAAACATGTATCATCAGAGATATTTTTATATTATAGAAATAACTTATATCGATGCTGCATTCCAAATGTCAAATGTATTCCCTTCTTGCCCCCACGGCCACTACATCCGAGTGCGAGCCACCACTGGCGCTAGCACTGCTGTCATGGCTGGCTACTCAGCAGGGTCCCGCATCCTCTCCAGTCCTTCCCCCCCATGGAGCACTCCTTTGCCCAGAGTCACCCAGAGCCTTCCCGTTCCTCTTAAGACAAAATTCAGTCTTCACCGTGGTTTGTGAACCCGTGTGTAATCTGGAGCCTGCATACTTGCTTCAGCTTATACCACTTCCCATCTAGCCTTCTGCTGTTCAAGCCGCAAGCCTTCTCTTCATTCCCAGAACGGACAGGGCATTCTCTGACCACGGGGCCTTGCACTTGGCATTCTCTCCGGAATGTCCCTTACCCTCCCCCCATTACACCTCACCCCCTTTATCTAGGTAACCTCCTATTGATCCTTTAAATTTCAGTTTAAATGTTACTTCTTAAGAAAAGTTTTAACTGACCCTCTACCTTTGTATGATGCTAATAGGTATGGATTTTTTTCCCTTCAGAAGCTCTTCGTTTCATTTGCAATGATACATTTTATTCACGTGGTTTGATAATAGAAGGGACCGTGTCTGTTTTGTTCACTGCTATATTCCCAGCACGTGGAATCCCAATACTCAATAAATGTTTATTGAATGGATGGATGGACAGAATGGTGTGCTGCATTCTGAGGACCAGAAGATTAGCCCAAATTCTGGTTCCCACTCTGCTGCCGATTTGCCATGTAATATAAGACAGCATCTCTCTGAGACTCAGAATTCTCAGCTATAAAATGAAAAAACTAACCGACTGATCTGTTTCTTTTTTGTTTTGTTTTTAAATAAGCATCCTTTGGGTGTAGATAATTGTGTTAATCATATACCTCAGGGCATTAATACATCATCCTCGGTGTTCCAAGCAAGGCCTTTTTTTAAATTTGTGTTTCTTCTTTGCTTTGAACCCTGCTTCTGTTCTCCTTCTCTGTGACATCATCTTGAGCATGTTTGGCTATATCCTTAATATGCACTTATATTTGTAAAATCTATAACATTGGCATGTCTTGTATATGTGTTTTCATCTTCAAAAATGTTCGTATGCTATAAATCTTATTCATTTTCATACTTTTCTCAAGGAATACTATGTTTTTAAGACCTATGTATCATTGCTTCTTAATGAGACTTAGCATTCCATCATAATAATTATAAATATATTAACAAACTTATATAGTCCTACTTTTTGCCAGACGCTATCTAAGCTCTTATGTAAAATCATTTAACCCTCTCAACAGTCTTGTAAGGTAGGCAGTTATTCTCTTACCTGTTTTACTCATTCATTCCCCATTGTGATGGATACCTAGGTTGCCTCCAGATTCCTGCTCTCAAAAACAGCCCTGTGACGAATGTCCTTGTATCTATCTCCTTTGTATCTGCATGGGGATTTCTCTGGGACCTGTATGCAAAGTATGATCCTTGAGCACTAAAGCACACGGCTTTCATTCTGCCCCTTGCTGCCAGATTGCCTTCCTGTATGGCTGCTGCTGGTTCACATTCCCAGCACCAGGAGTGCATGAGAGCGCTTTTCCTCCCCATCCCCTTAACCCACATACAAGGTGGGTGTTCTATTCTTTGCCCTTACAGTGACCTGATGGCCCTAAGGTCATAGTGTTGTTCAATTTGCACTTCTTGCATTCCTAGTGAGTTTCTTGCCACTGCTGCTGCTACCCCCCCAGTGCAAGCCACCACCATCCCTCCAATTGCTGCGTAATGTTTCTGCCCCTGGCTCTGCCTGCATCCTCTCTAGTCCTTCCCACTGTTCTCACACTCCAGGCAGGGTGAGCCCATTGGAACACCCTTTTGCTCAGAATCACTCAGAGGCTTTTTTTTTTTTTTCTTTAATCCATTGAAATGATAGATGCTCTGATGATGACCCCTACTTGCATTCCTAAGATAATTGCTACTTGGACATAATGTATTTTCTAAGTAATTGGATTTGGTGTTGGTTAATATTTATTTTAGAATATTTATACCTATTTTCTTTCTTTCTTTCTTTCTTTCTTTCTTTCTTTCTTTCTTTCTTTCTTTCTT
>NW_024412394.1:5104152-5117336 GCF_014898765.1 Herpailurus yagouaroundi | reverse complement strand
CTTTCTTTCTTTCTTTCTTTCTTTCTTTCTTTCTTTCTTTCTTTCTTGTTAGTTAGTTAGTTAGTTAGTTAGTTAGTTAGTTAGTTTAAGTAATTTCTGTGCCCAACATTGGGCTCAAATTCACAACCCCAAGATCAAGAGTCTCATGCTCTTCCAACTGAGCCAGCCAGGAGCCCCTACGTCTATTTTCTTAAATAAAATGGGCCTGTAAATTTCTTTTTTTGACCCATCTCTAGGTCAGTTCACAACCAAAGTTATATTAAAATGACTTGAGCAGCTTTCCCTCCTTTTCTGTTTTCTGGATCAATTTGTAATAAGATATAAATTATTTATTCCTTGAACTAAAAGGTTCTCAAGGTGCTTTTCTAACTATGACTTCGATGACTTGATGAGCTCTGGTAGCTATGGGTTTCTTACCAGTGGTTCACTGGTCTTGTGGATTAGCCAAGCAAATTCACAGGTATTCATCACCTCAGTGATACGAGAGAGGGTTAACCGACCGTGTATGCAAAAATGGCGTGTTTTCCATCGTGTGTACGGATGGCTGTAAACAGGAGCTCCATGACCAACTCGTAACCATTTTCATCCATGCATCGGTGTTACTAAATTGTAACAAAATTTGTAAAAATTTCGTATAAATTCTATCTAATACATTATAAAGGAGCTTTCTTGGCCTTACTCTCACCCCAACTGACTTCCTGGACTCTCATTTCCTTGCCCATAGAAATACACTGCTTTATTTTATTCCTTCCTCCTCCCTTCTTTCCTCTTCTCCTTCCCATCTTTCTGATTTTTATGGCTGTAGAGAAAAATTGGGTTCTTTGAGCCTAAAGACAGAGACATTGCCAGAAGGGGTGGGTTTTGCAAAATTGGAATTGTGGGTAATGGAGGGAGGAGATTCAATCTCTGCAAATTTAGCAGGTGATATAGAAGAAATTCTCATGCAGGTGCATATTCCATGGTGAAGAGCTTCTGGGGCAGACACAGGGTGTTGGTGTCCATACCCAGTGGCTTTGGAGAACTTGAGCAGTTACACACTCACTCTTGTGAGCTTAAGCCACTTGGACAACTGCATCACGATTCTCTGAATCTCAGTCTCAGCTGGGACATGTGACATCACTATTCCGACATCTCCCATTCTTCTTAGTACATACCACTTTAAACCATAATAGTAATTTTTATATCATGTTATTTTTATTTCTCATTTGGCTGAGGACACAGTGCATGCAGAGAACATTACTCGTCAGACAGCGACTACCCGGCACACACAGTCCATATAGTGGCAGTTTAGCTGAAATCCAGAGACTGACAAACAAGCTATAAAATCTAAAAGGCAGGATTTCTTGTGGTAGATCGGTTATAATAATTTTATGCCTCAGTATTTTACATTTGTGACATTTTGTATAATAAACAATTAACTGCCTGCTTTTGACATTTGAAAGTTAATGTGAAGAGAGTTATAAAACAGACACTGTAAACATCACCTCCCAAAGTGAAGTGGTAAATGGCTATCAGCCTCTGGGAGGGTAAGACCTAATTATTCCTCACAGTGCACTCTGTACCTTTTTACTACCAGTTTGGTTTTCATTGTCTTTGATAAACAAGATAATTGATATAAATGAGTGTGATCCTGTAAAATGGTTCCCCAACTGCAGATTTTCATGCTGGAGGTATAATTTTCCTTATGGCACATTACTGTTAATCTTTAAATGGATAGGTTGGTTAATCTGCCTTCCATGAGAAGACATTAGGTGACTTACTCCTTAATCAGAGCTGATAAAAAAAAAAACATTGGGTGTAGCCAGGGCACAGGAAGAAATGACTCATGGTCACATTAACGAGAAAGAGCATGTGGATTTTTGAGCAGGAGGTTCAGAGTCGGGAATGCCAGAAAACGATGTTGGAGAAGAAGCCACAGCCCTCAGGAGGAGGACACAGGCAGTGTATGTTGAAAAGTGAGGCCTCAGCACATTGGGCTTTCCCCTCTCCTTCTCAGCCCCAGCTCTTTCCAGTTCAAATGCTGATTCCGCTACACTGACTGATGAACTGAGGATCTTAAACAGGCAAGCCCTAACGTGCTTTCTTCCTCTTATCTTGTGGTAAAGGACTGGGGCTTTTTGTCCCGTAAATTAGCCTTCAACATACTTGATCTTCAGTTGGGAGGCTTTCTTTAGGAAATGTCAAGAGCCAAGCCAGCAGAGGAAGCATGTAAGCTTGCACCCAGTTGGGAAGTCTGTTTAACATCATTGGCAGTTTGCTTTGAGGAACCCATTTCTCTTTATGCATAAAGGAAAGCAAGGAAGAAAGAATGAAAAAAGAAAGTGGACAAACGCTTAGGAGAGAGTATAAAATGGCTTATCCATGACTTCTCTTAGGGGAATGTTACCACTCAGAGTCAGGGCAGTTTAAAAAAGCAATAATTAATAATCAGTTACTTGTCTAGGGCATTCTAATATTTAGTTTTAAAAACTAATTTAAACTCATGGCAGGGAAGGCCATGGTGAAATGAGATTTCTCCCAGGACAGTTCTCTTTGGCAGTGTTATCACACAGCCTTTCAAAGATCCAGCAGGCTCAGGGTGGTTTGCTGTCCGGTTTAATGTCATCTCTTCACTGGAATACGTGGGCTCTCTCCCTCCCCCGCTCCCACTCTTGAAAGGTTAGCCTTTCTTCAGAATAGTACAGGTTTTTCCAGCAACATCTGTCAACCTGGCAACGAGCACACCCTAAGGAAATTATGAACATTTGAAGACCATCTAAATACTGTAGGGAACCTTTACTCTCCCTCTTCCTCCCCTCTCTCCTTGTGCCCCCTCCTGCCTTCCCCCAAGAAGAGTGGGGCAGCCACATGGCATTTACCACTGCCTGCCTCACTGATAAATGATATGCCCATTTGTGTCTGCAATATTTTTAATGTGTTTTGATTTTGCTCACTCAGTTGTGATAGTTCATGAAACCTCAAAGCAGTGACTCTTCTAGAAGACAGGCTGCAGGCAGACCCCTTAGTTTAATGAAAAGAGACCCCCAGCCACTGTACCGTTAGCACAAAGAGGCTTCTTTGGTCTAATGACTCAGATGATCTTGATCTGATTCAGTAGGTCAGAAATTGCTGTCCCCAGCAAATATCGACCAGAAGGAACTGCTTTCTTGGTTATTCTGAAACTGCCAGCTGCATATTACACTAGCAGGTGCTAATAGTTTTTGCAGGTCAGTAGAATTATTATTGGTTCTTCCTTCCCTTGCACCCTGTCCTTTTGCAATTATAGGGTACCTCGTGGGAAAAGAGGGTACCCCTTCTTGTATGATACCGAGATTTCTGAAATGCTGGTCCCACCTACCCATACCACATGGCCAAAACCCTGACTCTTTGATGGCTAGGAAAGTACCAGTCCTGGGTCTTGTGCTTTTTTGGTCTCAAGGTGCTTTTGTAAACATCTAATTTTTTCTGTCAATATTCATAAGAAGGTAGAGAGAAGAAGGGATTATTCACTAAGGAAAGAAACTCAGTCCCAGAGCAGTTAAATGGCCTCCTCAAGATAGCCTAAGAAACCATCCCCGGAACTCAGGGTAGTTCTTTGGGTGCCTGCATTCAGTCCATGGCCTGGTCCATTGGATGTCAGAGCTGAAGGCGGGAAGGGGAGAGTAGCATTTCCCCTCTCAGAATTAAAGTGTGTAGATATGATATGAAGAAAGCTAGAACCCAAAAATGAGATGCTTCTTATTAGGCGGGTTTGACAATATTCATAATAAAGTTCATTTAAAAATACTTGCACCCATTTTTCATTTCCCAAAGCACTAAGTGTAAACCATTGAAAGAATAATCGAAAATAGTAGCAAAAGGCTCTCTTTAAATTACTTTTTTATTGTATTTTAGACAAGACTTTTTTCATCACACACTGTAAGTCTACTGGAAAATGCAGCATGATTGTGTTTCCTCAATCTGGATTAACTTTGGCCTCCAGAAGGTAGTATACATTGTAGGTTTTGCTGAGGCTTTTTTTTTATTTCCTGAGAACTACTTAGAGGTATGAATAGAGTTGTTCCAGGTCACTTGGAAGACTCTGATTGTCAGTCTTTGAAGCCAGGTAGCCAGATTCTCCCAGGGATCCCAAGTTCATCAGTTAGAAGGCATCACTTGTGCCTCACCCAGGGGGACTGCTCCATTCCCCCACAGCCCTGGGTGGTCCCTCAGACTAAAACTGGGAGAGTGCCCAGGAGGCAGGATTTTTCCCTCAGGCATCCTGTGTGGTCTGACTACAGAGTCTTAATTCTGAGAGCCCAGTATTCAGAAGTTGAGACTCACCTTTACCTATCTGTTTCTTCTAAATTCCAGTCTTGCTCCCTTGAGATTCTCAGAGATTCTTTTCCTTCTCACATAACTCAGTCCAGGATGGTTTGTGGGAGCTAAAACATGTGAGAATTTGGCATTATCTCCAACCTTTTTCTGTCTGCCTCCAAAAGGTGTGGCAGGAAGATTCTGCCAAAGCAGAGTTGTAGGAACATACTTGTCACAGATCCGATCAGGACATTTTCTGTACAATGTACAGGGCTCCACTTAATGTTTGGGATGCCTCACTACTGACACTACTTTGAGTAAAAACTCAAATTTTATAGTTATTGATGCATTTTAAGGAAATATTCAGGATCTTAAAACTCGAGTCATCCATGATCCCAGAATCATTCTGATTGAAAATTGTTAAAGTGTGAACCAGATGCATCCTTCAGCTTATATAAAAAGAAAGCCACTGCTTGATTAAAGGAACTTAAAAAAAAAAAAAATCTCCTTACAAAAAAGTATTGAGCAGGGCGCCTGGGTGACTCAGTCGGTTGAGCCTCCTGCTTCGGCTCAGGTCATGATCTCTTGGTTTGTGAGCTTGAGCCCTATGTTGGGCTCTGTGCTGACAGCTCAGAGCCTGGAGCCTGCTTCGGATTCTGTCTCCCTCTCTCCCTCCCCTGCTCTCACACACACACACACACACACACACACACACACACACACACACACCCATACACACACTCTCTCTCTCTCTCTTTCTCTCTCTCTTTCTCTCTCTCTCTCTCTCTCTCTCTCAAAAATAAAGAAACATTAAAAAATTTTAAAAAGTAAGTATTGAGCAAACCATTACTTCTTTCGTGGGGCTTTTAAAAACCTTTTGCACATCCTTTGTTCTATGCCCAGCATGAATGAGAAATACTCCCCCTAGCTATAGTAACAGCTCTGATCTTGAGTCGTAAAATTGTTGTGGCTTGATAGACCTTTTAACCAGTGGTGGGGAACAAAAATAATTCTGTTGATTTCATCATCTTTTAGGACATAAGGAAAACTAAATCCATGTAAAACTTACGATACCACTCATAGAAAAAAATGCCTTTTACGTTATAATTTTGTGATTTTTTTGAGAGTTTCCAAAAATTTCAAAACCAGTTTCAGCGACTCTTTGTTATGTTAGGTATTTCCCCCTGTATGAGCTTGAATCACTTGTCCTGATGTAGGGGCAGATGTAGAGGCTCTTTCTCTAATAGATTATGTCCAGAGAAAAGAAAAAGTCACCCCAATGAGATATTGCCTATTAGTTCAAACACATAGTTGGATGTTTGGGATATCTTTTTTCTTACACCTGGAAATGCCTTTGTCCTAAATTTCAAGGCCTCGCCTACAGAGTGAATCCCTCTTTGATACACTGCAGTGGTTACTGCTGTGTAACATCTGATGCTTGATTCTTTAAGGTCTTTTTGCATTGAAGATTTTCACAGCTAAAACCTCCAGCATTCAAGCTACACCTAAGAGAGTAAACCTCTTAAACAGTTAGTTCTGGACCATGCTTTCCTTCAAAGGCCCCAGTATGAGAGAGAATTCACTGATCCTAGTGAATTTGTACCTTTGAGATCCACTGGCCCCACCCACCTCACCTTGGCCCTGGGGATAACCACCTCTGATTTCTCACCTTCCCTCTGAAGTGTTTGGAGCTATGGCCTTACATAGTTTGCATATGTTTGGGGAAGGGGGAAGGGGGGCACATTTGAACTTTGGAAAAGTATTACCTCCTCCTTTCACTGGCCAAGTAGAGCCCAGCATGACTGTCAAAACCCTTACAGTCTCAGGAGATGGTGTGATTTGGGCAACTTTGATAACATCCGGAAGTGGAGCTAGAGGGGAATGATGGGAGCATGCAGATTCATACTAACCCAAACAGAGGAGAGTGAAAAGCAAAGAGAAAAGGAAAGAGACACAGAGGAAGGTGGGGGGGGGGGGGGGTCCAGCATTCAAAAGGCGTGGTCTATTTTCTTCTCCTGGGCTTCCCCTGTGAGTGCGGAGAGGTGATCCTGTCCAAATCCTTTGCAATTGTGTTAGGAAGCAGTCTTCTCATGGAATTGGGAACTGGGGGAAATTTGGGGAAAAAAGTTTAAATGTTGCATGCCCTAAATGATCAATGGTTCTTCTTCAGTGATACGATTGATGTAACATATGATTAAAAAGTGATTTTTTTTAACCTGATAGATAAAAACCAGGAATTAATGTAACTTAGTGCCAGTGTTGTAGAATACATTTTTGTAGCTTTTTGATAGTTTCCAAGAATGATGGGCTTGTGCTCTAATTAGCTATTGTTCTTTTACAGCTGTTAAGATGTAACAGCTGCGGGTATTTTCTCCTTTGAAAAACTGGACCAAAGGTTGGATTGCAATCCGGTTGGGAGTTTGCATGCTCTGCAAAGTTGCAGTATAGGCCTGCGGGTAGGAGCCTCGGGTGAGCCCCCTTTTTTTATAAAAAAGTTTTGGGAGGCGCCCAGGTGGCTTAGCTGGTTAAGCCTCCAACTCTTGATATGGGCTCAGGTCATGATCTTGCGGTCGTGGGATTGAGCCCCACATCTGATTCTGTTCTGGTAGCACGGAGCCTGCTTGGGATTCCCTCTCTCCCTCTCTCTCTGCCCCTCCCCCCACTCACAAGCACACTGTCTCTTTAAGTTTAAATAAATAAACTTAAAAAAGTAAAAATAAAAAGTTTTGGTCTGTAGGTGAATATCTAGGTGTGATCTTAAGCTAATAACCTTAGTAGTCTTTTTGAAAGAAATTCTTTGTGAAAATCTTAGCAGTGGAGAAGAATCATGAGTCACTGTGCCATTAGAGAACAGTTTGTAATAAAAACAGCCAGGGAAACATTGAATAAAGCCTAACACAGGTATGGTTTGTGAGGATGACGGTCCTCTGTAAGTGCCACATGTTCTTTCATTTTTAAAAATCTGCCTCAAGTGGGTTTTTTCCCTCACCTCTCAAAGGTGATCTCTGGAGACAGTTAACTAACATGTCAGTCTTATCTTTAAATGGAGCTGGTACAGGTGGCCCTCAGGTCATGTCCCAGTGAAGTAATACTGCCTTTTAAAAATTTTATTACTCCTGAATTAAATTTACTGGCAAGCTGTTGGCCACCCCTGCTGCCGAAGGATGGTGAAGGAAAAACAGAAAGAGACAGACACAAGATGCTGGATTTTGGCAGTATGGTTTTGTAAACAAAGTGACACAAATTGGGGCAGAAATTCCAGGGGGACAAGAGAGGAAACTGGAAGACTGGAAATACAGCACAAAGCCAAGTCCCATCCAGATGGTGTTTTTAATAAATTTATCAGACGCATTATGAAAGATTGTAATGAACATTCAAACGGGGGGTGGCTTGGCCCCTACGAAGAAGAAAAACAGTAATGGCACCTTCTGTGCTTTGCAGGCAGAATCACTCTCTAATTTTTCCCAGTAAAAAAAGACCACAAAAATTATTCAAACCGTTGAGTAATTATTGAGACCGTTCAACTAGTCAGGCCGAAGTTTGTGTTTCTAGGAAGAGGAACTTAATAACAGAATTACTTTCTGCTGACATGGAAAACATGGTCTCTATGTGTTAGTAGGCCCAGAAGTGACTTTCAGGACAAACCTCTTCTGGAAGGATTCCTGTAGTGTAACTAAAGCAGATAGCACTCTCTGCAGGCATAAAAGAGCTTTTCTATTTTGTAAAAGCCACACTGTCATGTACGTTCCTCCTCTCCACAGAATGGTTTCTCCGCCAGAAGATATTTTTGTCTACCATGAGCGACCATGCTTTCTGTATGTGGGGTGAACTTTTAGGGAAGGAGAAGTCAAGAGGGTTGAAGGTGTGTGGAATGCTTACACAGCAGCTCTTCCACACTGACCATATTTACTTTCTTTTTAATGTTTGGGTCAGGACCCAAAAATTGATCATACTTTACTTTTCTAAGAAAACTTTCACCAAGAAAGCATTTTTTTTTCCTGCTTTATTCAGTAACTCTGAGATTTTCTAGCTTTTGGTGAGGAACTATGTTAAGCAAGGTTAAGCACCACAACTTACATAAGCATCCTTTTTTTTTTCTGTCTCTGATTCATTCATTCAGCAAATATTTGTCTAACACCTACTATGTATGCTCAGCCAGCCCTGCTTCTTAGCAGTTGGGACTTGAGCAATGAAAACAAGAAAAGCTCCTGCCTTATGAAACTCACATTTTAATTCTCCAATTGTCCCCTTAGATGGGATCGGCATACTGGTCGGAATGTTAAGAATCGGCACAGTGCTGGAATGATGGTCTCATCTTGGTTGCCTATAAAATGTCATTATCCTCTGGGTTTGTGCCTAGGTCCCCGTTCTTCTCTTCTTTTGATCATTTAGTATAATTTGGTCATTATGTTGTTAACTTGACTCGTTATCAAAAAATAGGACTGAGATGGGGCGCCTGGGTGGCGCAGTCGGTTAAGCGTCCGACTTCAGCCAGGTCACGATCTCGCGGTCCGTGAGTTCGAGCCCCGCGTCGGGCTCTGCGCTGATGGCTCAGAGCCTGGAGCCTGTTTCCGATTCTGTGTCTCCCTCTCTCTCTGCCCCTCCCCCGTTCATGCTCTGTCTCTCTCTGTCCCAAAAATAAATAAATGTTGAAAAAAAAATTAAAAAAAAAAATAGGGCTGAGAATTAAGAAAAGTAGTAATCTTTTGATTTTGTACCTTACCGGTAGATACAGTTGCTTATCAAGTTGCCAGTAGAGTTCTAGCAAAAGCTGTTTCTTAAAAGGAACTTTGGGACTTGGGGTAGATTTCACTAATACAGTTTATCTCTGTGTGTGTATGTTGAGATGTGTCTGTGTGTTTAAAAAACAGTGTTTAAATGTGTGAAACTTGGAAAACAAACAATATTCCATATGTGCAAAAGAATATAAAGAACATATATGTGAAGTCTGGGGGGGTAGGAATACTCACATGCTGACCACTATGCTGAATAGAATACTGCCAAACCTCTAAAGCCCTGTGTGTGTCCCTCCCCACCCCCTACTCGTGCTTCTCCACTCTCTTCTTGATTTCAGTGTTTACTGTTCCCTAGATTTGCTTTCTGATCTCACCACCTAAGTGTGTATCATTAAACAACAGAAGTAGAATCATACTCAGTATTTTGTTTTGTTTTTTGATTTGGCTCTTTCCTTAACCAACTTTCTTTGTGAGATTGACCCTTGTTGGTACACATAGCTCTAGTTCATTTATTTTTAAAACTGTAGTTTTTGTTTAATAGTGAAATTTCACTAACTTGGTGAACAGGTTAAACAGCAGATTAGACACACCGAAAGAATTAGTGAACACAAATAGTAATTTTAAGAAATTGCCCAGAGGGGCGCCTGGGTGGCGCAGTCGGTGAAGCGTCCGACTTCAGCCAGGTCACGATCTCGCGGTCCGTGAGTTCGAGCCCCGCGTCAGGCTCTGGGCTGATGGCTCAGAGCCTGGAGCCTGTTTCCGATTCTGTGTCTCCCTCTCTCTCTGCCCCTCCCCCTTTCATGCTCTGTCTCTCTCTGTCCCCCCCCCCAAAAAAAAATAAATGTTGAAAAAAAAATTAAAAAAAAAAAGAAATTGCCCAGAATGCTTCAGAAAGGGGTACAAAGGGGAAAAAAAATAAAAGAAAGGTTGAGAAACATGGAAGAAAGAATGAAAATTTCCAACAGAGGTCCAGTAGGAATTTGAGAAGCACAACAGCAACAACAAAACAGAAAAGGAGAGAGAATTGATATTCAGGGAAATAATGGCCAAAATTTTCCAGACTTAAAAGCCATAACTGCTCTTATTCAGTCCTGAGAAGGATAAATGTAACCTACGTCTAGGTACAACTCAGTTAAATTGCCAAACACTAAAACCAAAAAGAAAATCTTAAAATTAACTGTAGACAAAAACAATTACAACAGTTAGGGGGATAGCAGACTTTAGCAGACATAACAGTAAAAGTCACAAGACTATGGAATAATATCATCAAAGTGCTGGGGAAAAACAGCTTTTAACTAGGGTTCCATAGTAATTAACCTATTTTCCAAGAGTGGTGGCAAAATGCACTTTCAAACAGAGACTTTGCTGAATGCTAGTGGACATGTCTTAGAAAGAAGGAAGGTGGGCCAAGAAGAAAGGAGGATGTAAAAAACAGTAATGGTGAATAAATTGGTAAGTGTGGGTAAATAAGTTTTGACTGTATGAAAAGAGGAAAGGTTAATGAGTTGAGTATTCACTTCAAGTAGTTGGGAAACAAAACAGTAATTTAAAAGGAGTTGAAGAAGAAATAATAAAAAGAAGAGCAGAATTTAGTGAAATAGGAAATAAAGAATCAACAAAACCAAAAGTTGGTCCTTTGAAAACGCTAATAAGTAGACAAGCCTGTATAGGACTGAAAGAAGAGGTGCAAATACAGATATTTGGAATGAAAAAGGAAGCATTCTGAAAAATTTTATGCCACTATATTTGAAAGAGTGGGTAAAATGAAAATTTTTTCTAAAAAGGCCAAGAATATCTAAGACAATTTGGAGGAAAAAGGAAAAGGGGGAAGGAGAGAGAACAGAGGTGTTCACTGTATCAGATTTGAAGATTACTGTAAAATCCCAGTAGTTAAAACAGCATGGTAAAGACACAAGGCTAGTCAAATCAGTGAAACATAGCACAGATCTTAAGAAGAGACATGAATATATATGAAAACTTTGTATGTGACTGAAGTCTCATAAATCAGTGGGAGGAAGAGTTCATTAAATGGTGGTAGGGAAATTAGCTAAACTTATGAGTAAAAAATGAAAGTAGATTTTCTGTGTTATGGTAACCAAAAAATAAGTATGTGAAAAGCAAAATTTGAGAACTTGTAGAATAAAATACAGGAAAATATCTTTATAAAATGAGGGTAGGAAAGAATATATAAACAAGAAAGCTACCAATCTTAAAGGAAAAGATGAATATTTCATCTCAAAACATTAACCAACAGAAGACTGGCACCCTACAATCAATTAGAAAGACAACAGAAAAATAGACAAAAGATAAGATAGGTAGTTTACAGAAAGGAAAAAAGAAAAAAATAAGTTCAACTTCATCAAACAAAAAAATGAAAAACTAAAACCACATTGAGATATGTCACACTCATCTGTCTGACATCACCAAGAGCTGATAAGGATGTGGTGCAATGAGTTGAGAGTGTACATTTTTACAATCACTTTGGTGACTCATTTGGGCAATATCCAGGAAAATTGAAGGTAACTCATAGCTATGAGCTGCACAATATCTTATGTATTCCTTTAAGAAACTCTTAGCCATGTACACAAGAAGACACCTTTGTGATCGCCAAGAAAATGGTGGTAACAATCTAAATGTCCCTTTGTGGAGACTAGATAAATACATTTTGGTATGTTTATGCATTGAAACATGCCATATACTTTACATAAATTGACTAGATTTATCTTTCAGTTGAAAGTTCCTTCATCCTGGTTTAGTGTTTGTGCTAAAAGTTAATACTATTCCCCAAGCATTCCCCTTTCTTCTCCTGGGCACACAGCAGGGTTGTACTTTTCCCACCCCCTTTGAAGTTAGGTAAAGTCCTGTGACTTGCCTTGGTCAACCAAATGTGACAAAGGTGACGTGTGTTACTTTGAAGGAAGAGTCTTAAGAACCAGGACACAGGTCACTTCTCATTGCTGCTGTAATTGAGAAAACCCATAGTAATACAAAGCCTCTGTCACTTGGATCCTTGTGTGATACAATGTATGAATACTGTGTATTCACAGGGAACACAAAAAATAAACATGTGCTGTGGAAAGGGAGAATGGGGGCTGTTACTGCAGCCTAAGCTATGACTGCAGTATTATTTTAATTTTTTTAACGTTTATTTATTATTGAGAGACAGAGCATGAGCATGGGAGGAGCAGAGAAAGAGGGAGACACAGAATCTGAAGCAGGCTCCAGGCTCTGAGCTGTTAGCACAGAGCCTGACATGGGGCTCGAACTCTCAAACCGTGAGATCATGACCTGAGCCAAAGTCGGATGCTTAACAGACTGAGCCACCCAGGTGCCTCAGACTACAGTATTATTTTATGTCTCAACTCAATTACTGTGCGTCTTCTGCCACTTCCTTAAGTTCTGCCTTCCAAATCATGCAATACTTCCCCTTTTCCATGAGATTGAGGTACCATGACTTAGCCTCCAAATACAGTCCTTTCTTGTCTTTCCAGAGTCACAGGGAACTTCTTTCTGAGCCCCCTCCTTCTCTGCCAGGAAACTGTACTCAGAGGTTATTTCTTGTTGCTTAGAGTGTTTTTGCTTGTTGCTTTGGAGTTAAGCTTGATAGTCAAGGGATTTATCACCAAAAATCCATCCTCTCTCCCTTCCTCCTTTCCCTTCTCCCTTTTTTAATCTGTGGATGGCTTCCTCTGCAGAGAACAAAGCAATTAGTGAAGCTGTGTAAGATGAGGACTCAAGTCAGGCATGCCCAACTTTGGAAAATAAATGCAATGCATCGTGCAGAATGTATGTTTAAGATTATTTACTCTACATCATTATAAAGGTAGAACGTTTTGGTATGGTGGTAGTCTACTGCTTACCCTCTCTCTTCAGAGAGTATGTAATATACTGAAAAGTATAGTATATATCTAATAAAAAATTGTCTTTTTGCTAACCTATTTTTAAATTATGTAAATAAAGTAAGTTACAGACCTTGAATGTAAGTAGCTCGGTTTAATTGTAGATTTGGTTTAAATAATAAATTACATTAAAACCCCAACACTAGTAAATGCACAGAAAAGGTCCCAGGGGGACTTAAAAGGCCCTGACCTTTTATCGTACTCGTCTCAGAGAATCAATATCCGTCTTTCTTTTCTTTTCTTTTCTTTTCTTTTCTTTTCTTTTCTTTTCTTT
>NW_024412394.1:5093495-5104142 GCF_014898765.1 Herpailurus yagouaroundi | reverse complement strand
TTCTTTTCTTTTCTTTTCTTTTCTTTTCTTTTCTTTTCTTTTCTTTTTTCTTTTCTTTTCTTTTCTTTTCTTTTTTCTTTTCTTTTCTTTCTCTTTCTTTCTTTCTCTTTCTTTCTTTCTTTCTTTCTTTCTTTCTTTCCTTCTTTTCTCCCTTCCTTCCTTCCTTCCTTTCTTAGTTTAGATTTTGTGGGTTTTTTAAGTAATCTCTACACCCAACATGGGACTCTCATAACCCTGAGATCAAGAGTCACATGCTCCACCAATTGAGCCAGCCAGGTTCCCCATATTTCATTTTTAGACAGCTGTCATTTTGTGGAAGCCCTTTACTTTTATAAGTGAGCAGATTGGTATGGATTTGAAGTAGAGAGAGACTCAAAATCAAAACAGAGCTGGTTCAAAATATAGCAGTTCATGAACAAAGAGAAGAGCATTATGTGTTGAAATGTTCAGAATAGTAAACAAACAAAAAAGGGAAACGAATCCTGGCTGAGGGCAGCTGTGTATTCTGAAAAGGAATCGGTACCATTTCCTAGATCATCTTCCTGCTTTATGAATTTTAAAACAATCTATTATATCATGTTTTTCCAAACAAATTGATTATATTTACCAAGTGCAATAAATATATACAGTTTAGAGTATACTAATAAAACAAGTGCCTGTGTATTCACCACCACCTAGCTTAAGAACACAACAAGACCAGTACTTTTGAAGCCCCTCCAAGATTTCATCTTGGAAATGAAATCAATTAATGTTTGGACCCACTGGTAGGACGCCCTGCAAGATTTCATCCCCCGTTCCCAGACACATTATACTGAGTTTGATATAATAATTCCCTGGATTTCCTTTTTAGTTTTATGTTTATATATATACATATACATGTATATATATATGTACATATATATGTGTATATATATATACATGTATATATATGTACATATATATGTGTATATATATGTATATATATCCATCCTAAACAAAGTGTATTTCTAGTTTTGCCTTTTTAGAAAACTCTGTATAAATGAACTCATATTCTGTGTTTTTCTTGTGCCTCGCTTTTTTCACTCGACATTATGTGTTTTGTTTTTTGAGTTTTTAGTTTTTTAGAAGTCACGTTTTTTTATGAAGCAACATTATGGTTTTTGATTCATCTTTTTGTATATAGCTATAGTTCATTGAGGTCAATTACTGTGTAGTTTCCTATTATAGTAATATTTTCAAATGTATTTATCCATTCTGTGTTTTATGCAGTATCATATTTCTTTATAGTAAAATACTTCAGGGTTAATTATTACATGCTGTTTGGTTTGTTCCAATCTTAGGTTCAACTTTTTGTCTTGAAGCTATTTGGCATGGAAAGTGTGTTCATGTCTTGAGATAATCAAGATGTTCTAATTTCCCTTTTATCATTGATTTGAGATTGTAATTAATTTTGTTCATTGCACACTATCAGGATATATTTGGCTTCTCTTATCTTGATGCTGAATCTTGTGTTGCACTCACAGTTCCCATGGAGAATGTTGCAACAATTGCTGATTGTGCCAGTGTGATTGAAGGAGTCAGCCGGAGCCGAAATGCCTTGCTGAATGGAGACACCAAGAATTATGATTGGGACTCTGGCTATACGTGTCATCAGCTAGGAAGTGGTGCAATTGTGGTTCAACTGGCACAGCCGTACATGATCGGGTCAATACGGTAAGGAGATTCCTTTTCATTCATTACTTTTAAAATGGAAGACACATGTGCAAATTCTGTTTTAGAACAATGATGATACCATTAACTTCAGTGAAGATACATTTCTGTTCTGTGCTCTAAATATTGAAGGGGGAACAGAGAGAGATACAGGGTGCTTGTTTGGATCTTCTGGTGGGAGGATACACCAAGATTAGACTTGCAGAGAGACTAGATTAGAGGCTCTCCCTGGGTATGGCTCACCTCCTTTTTTAAAAAATGTTTATTTATTTATTTTGAGAGAGAGCATGAGAAGGGGAGGGGCAGAGAGAGAGAGAAAGAGAGAGAGAATCCCAAGCAGGTTCTGCACTGTCAGCTCAGAGCCAGATGCAGAGCTCAATCCTATGAACATTGAGATCACGACCTGAGCCAAAATCAAGAGTCGGAAGCTTAACTGACTGAGCCACCCAGGCCTCTGGCTCACTTCCTTCTTAAGTCTGTTTGAGTTGGTTAGGGGCTTAGAGGATAATTCAAGAGAGGTTATGTAGAATCAAAACTAATTTTCAACTTCAATAAATGGCTTTACATATGAACCAAACAAATGCGAGTATGAGACCTGGTACTAAAAAAAAAAAAATCTTCTTAGTGAAAAATCTGGGCTTGGGGTGGTTGTTTTCATTTTGTTTTGTTTTGTTTTGCTTTGTTTTTTAAGAAAGGAACTTTAACCCAACATTGTTTGACATATAGGCTCATATAATTTTAAAACACGAGACTAATGATATCCCCTAGAGAATATACTTTAGTTCAAGAGAGCCATCTGGGTGTTGAATAGGCTGCCCTTTTTTGCTTTTTTTATGAAGGTTCTAACAAGGCCTCTGAAAGACTAATATATACATATTTATGTTACATATTTATATTTCTGTTTAGCAGTAGTTAAGGTATCTTACATGATAACCCACATGGAGATGTGGGTGGGACAGGACTGCCTCCCCCCCGCCCCCCATCACTGTCTACCACATTTGCCTTGTTTTCTGTTCTCATTGTAAAGTCAGCGTATATAAAGAGAGAAATAGCACCAAAAAAATAAGGTAGTAGGATTCTAACAGGCAAAGGTTTATTGATGTTAAGGCTAATAACCACAGAGGTTACTGCAGCTTGCCAGTCCCCAGGGGCCCCCTGACGAGTGATGCTGGATTTCTGGGAGAATTCTGACTGTGGATTTCTTCATTTAAATTGTTAACCTCTTTTCATAAAGGGCTACATACAGGTTGTGTAACATAGGCAACAAGTCACACAGATAGAGAAGCACTGCAGACCAGACAAACCCACTTTGTGCTTAGGAAGGGGGAAGAGAAGCCACAGTCAGTCTGGACAAGCTACCAGTGCAAATAAACTTCTGTCAGATAGCAAACAACATCCCTGTCCTTCCTTTTTTCTCAGCTGTGGGTATGAAGTAAAGCAGTCATAGGCCATCTATTTAATAAGCCATTCTAGAATTTTTGTCATAGATGGTGTGAAACTTACCCAAATGTCTCCCGTTACAATCTATTCCTCTTCGCTTTAAAAATCTGGGGAACAGTTGTCCTTCTCCGGTCACTGGCACTCCTTATAGTCTTCACAGTCTCTTGAAGATTACCAATCGTGGCTCTGAGATTACATCTGCAATTTCTTTCAGCAGGCGTGGGGTGTAACTCACCGGAGCTAGGAGACTTGGAGTCATTTAAATTGACTAGATACTCTCTTTCTTTCACTTCACCTATTTGGGGCTTCAATTTTCCCTTTTTTTACGGTTGTTCTGCCATTTCTAATTTGAAGACCAGTCTTCTCGCCAATGAAGATGGAAGCAAACTGGCAGCTTAGTGGCTCTTCCCACTCTCTTGTAATGTTCCCTGTGTTCTACCCGCTTACCTGGTACTCCACCTCCGCCCCCAACAATGTTACACATGCATCTCACACCGACACGCCGGAAATGGAATTCCGTTATCCTCCCTTCCCCTGCTCAAGTCACCTTGAGATTTCCCTCAGCTCATTCAGTGGTACCACCCATCTATCCGTAGACTGCGCTAAAAGTATGGCAATCTTCCTGAATTTACTCCTCTCCCTTGCCTCTCCTCTTCAACCAGTTCTGTCAGTACTGGCTCCTACATATCTCACAAAACCTTCCACCCTTCCCCACGCCCACTGCAGTTGTACCTTTGTAGTTTCTCCTCTCTGCCTGGTCTTCCAGACTTCCATCTGGCCCTTCCTTCCCCACCTGCAGCCGACTCCCCACCCCAGATCTGACGCGGTCACGCCCCTTCGGGAGAAAGTTCAGACGAAGGCATTTAAGAACAATCTGACTTGCTTCTGTCTACACAGCCTTGTCCTGTGCTTCTCCACCCACCTCTACACAAGCCCATCTTAGCCTGTCCAGCTTCCTGCAGTTTTGCACATGCCACCCCTCTCTCACCTCTATGCCTTCAACTCTTTGAACGTGCTGTTCCATTGCTAGTGTCTCTCACTGCCTTCTCCTCACCCCTTTGTACCCAGCTCTTACTTCCCCCTTCAAGACTCTGTTCCTCTGGGAATGCTACCCTAACTGCCCATCATCTCCTGGGCTGATCTAGACCTCTTTCTTCAGTGATCCCATTCATTCTCTATATATTCATTCCAATAGGAATTATATTTGTATTATAATCATTTACTTGCTGCCTCCTCACAGCCTCACCTGATATATAAAGCCTGTGGCAACTCACAATAAGCATCCCTGTCAGAGAAAATGTGTAGAAGGGGAAATTATAGCAGGTGCAGTAGGAGATCTAGAATTTTAGATCCAGCAGGAACACATGAGGTCACTGCCCAAGTGACAACTCAGAGTGAGACAAATAGGCTCTTTGTGTGACAAAGCCTCCTTGACCTCTGGCTCTACCCAGAGAATCAAAGATATTCAATCTGACTCCAGAAAAAGGTGTCACTGGGCTTAAAGCAAGAGAAAACAGTGCCCATTTGGTTTTCTTTAAACATGGAATGAAAATGGTTCCCCTGAACTAATTTTTCTTTCCATGACTCAGAGTGGCGATAATGAGCATGAACACAACCAAAGGTAGAATTGTCTATCTCAGCCTCCAAACTTCCTTAAGCCAGCTATTGTTTTTGCAGTGAGAAAATCCATGCAATTGAAGCCCCATGTAACTGGCTGAGCACTCAAAGAGGCACGTTTCTGTGAAACTAACATTATGTTGTCAGGATCTGCATTTGCCTCTTCTGTGACATTATTAAGAAGAAAGGGAGAGGCATTTCTTAACCACCGATGCCTGTGGACGATGCTGGATATCTTGGCGGGCCATGGTTAGCAGCTGCTGATGTGCCCAGACAGACATTTATTGATATAGGAAACTAGATCAGTGGCACCTCTTCATGGGGGTAGGTAATTGACCAATGACAGGATGATTAGTCAGTGACATTTGACCCACAGCTTCTATTGCTTGTGATGACTGACTTGCTTTCCTAGTCACTGTATCTGAAAAAGCTCAATGATTCTGAATCGACACCCAGAGGGAGAGTGTTACAGAACTGAGTAACTAACACTTTCCCCATCTAGGAGATAGGAGATCTGGCAATCCTGGAAACTCTTCCTCTAGGAAAGGAAGCCCAGTCACATGGTACATTGGCTTTAAAAATTCAGGTTTCTTTGTGGATGGTGACTAGGAAGGCAAAGGACTCAAACATGAATTGTCTTAATCACTGTGATCTTTTTTCCTAAGGGAAAGATGTAAGTGTTTTATGGATAGAGATGTCTTTTGTTTGTCTGTTTTCATCCTCAGAAATCATTTCTTCCTTTCCTGAGCATTTAGCTGTAGGCAGGTAGGCAGGCAGAGCCGCCTTCTTTGCCTGGTGATGCTTGCTTGCTCCTAACCACAGTCCTCGGAAACCTAATTCTGCTAGTGTGTCTGGTACCAGTACCTTGTGGTATCCTGGAGAGGCTGATAGTGAAACATGACCCCTGACCATCCCTCCTCCCCCCCATTTTCTTTCATTCATTTAGCAAACATTTATTGAGCCTTCTACTGTGTTCCAGGCACTGTTCTCAGCCATGGGGATAGAGCATCGAATAAAGAAAACAAACATCGATGCTGTCATAGAACTGACATTCTTGTCAGAGGGAGATAAACAGTAAACAACACTGTAATATGTCAGATTTTTCGAAGTGCCACGGAGCAATCAGGAGGGAGGACTAGCAGGTAGAAACAGTGCAGTGGTAGATGCAGTGGTCAGGGAAGGCCTGTGCAGAGCCCGAAGAAAGGGAAGAGCAAGCCATCTGGGGTCCTAGGGGATGAGCATCACAGAGTGCCAAGGCCCCAAGAGGGAGCATGTCTGCCAGGTGGCAGGAGCAGTGAGGAGGCCAGTGTGACTAGAGCAGGGTGAGGGAGGCTGAGAGCAAGAGGCAAGGCGAGGGAGGTGACTTGGAGAGGCGACAGCCCTGAGATTTGTTGCCATTTGGTTTCTGTATTCAGTCACCAACTCCCAAAACCATCCCACCCACCACCCACACAGCCATCCCTGCATTTCATTAGCACCATGAGAGGAGAGTTTTCTGGGCTGAGGAGAAGAGGGGTCTGGTGGGGAGGCCATCACGCCTTCAGAAGCGCCTTCCTTGCTCCTGACCTGCCTTTATCCAGCCAACTCCTGGAAGAGAAACCACAGAGGCGTCCAGTCCTTACAGCTCAACAGGAAACTTGCTCCCCAGCTCCCTCTTCTTTTTCTCTCTCCTAAGAGCCAGAGCAGGCAGTGTAACTGGGAAATAAAGAAGCTTGGCTTTGTTGTTGCTAGGTGTACAGGCACAGCCAGAGTTACTCATTGTCTATGAGAGAAAAAGAGAGAAACTGCCTGCAATGTACCTTACGTGTGGGTAACTGAGTAGTAATTATATCATTTTCGTGCCCCTTTTAAACATTAAAATTTAAATAACAGGAAACCTTCAGAGGCCTGATCACATAAAAAGACCAGGGTAAAGTCATAATAACTAACCAAATCTACCTAATGTCTTAGTTTATAGTCCCTCTGTCACCTTAGTTTAAGACTTACTATCTTCTACTTGCTAATCATGATATCTTTATCATTGTTTTCTGGCTGGTATGAGAATCACATATGCTGTGTATTATGTATGCCTGTCACTCAGTCTTTTTCAGCTAATCAGTGACAGCACTTTGTGGAAACCCTAATTATAAGATAGTCAATTGAATTAACAATTTTTACATTTGCCTGAAAATGATTGTTTTGTAATTGATATGTGCAATGCCGTAAGTAAAACGCCCCGAATGCTTTAACTAACAAACCTCATTGTGGGTAGGCTATCCAGAGATGACGCCGTGCATGTAGATGCCACTGCCCATAGTCTGTCTGAGTGCTGTGAGGATTAAGGAGTTAATGACACAAAAATAGTTAAGGTTCCTCAGTTGGAAAATGTTGTATGAATATAATATGTAAGGACAAGATGCGTCCAGCCCAAAGTATGTTCTTGGTGGGTATTCATGATCTCTTCAGTCTGTAGGGATGAGCCTCTTTTTATTTTACAATAGGGAAAAAAGTTCTACCGCTTATAGAAGTTTAATGTGGTGCAGAATGTCCAAAGCATGAATCAGTTTCTCTCTCGCAGCTATTAAACATAGAGAAAATGAAGCAATAGCAAGTTGATCTCAAAAAAAAAAAAAAAAAAAAAAAAAAATTAGGTATGCCTCTATGGTCCTTATTCATCCCAGTGTATTTTTCTTTCTCTGGGAGTTATCAAGCCCAGGCCCAGTTCAGCCGCCCTTTCGTTATTGTGCGGCTACAAGCAGCTGTAGATGATCTCTTCCGTTTGTAAATTACGGAGACTCCTTTTCGACTGCTATTTTCCCTTCTTCCCACTGCTTACCACCCTGCCAAGCTATTGCTCATCCACTTCCCTCCCAAAGGATAGGCACAGAAAAGAAAAAGGAGAGGAATCACAAACCATTCAATTTCCTTTCCTATTTAATAGTTCCAAATGAAGCCTTGGTCGATAGGGTGGGGAGAGGAATTGAAGCTAATGACGCAAAAGATGTTTTGTAATTGTTTGAGTATTTTTGACATCTGTGCTGCCCTCGGTCTCTCATAGGAGCACGGTTAATATCCGGTTGAAGATAGTGATTTTATAGTACTGAGATGGACGTGGGTTCCTGGCGGTGGTTTCCAGGTGCCTAGTACAAGTACTCTGTGCTGTGAGTACTCAATAAACACTCATTGACTGAACTGACAGCATAGTATGTTAGTGCAGCGAAAGGGAGTTCTATCTATCAACTAAATTGGACATCATATTTGCTCAGTGTGTCTGATCTAAGTGTATGTGAGGAAACTGCTAAAGATTTGGCATCTCCAGCAAATGACTGAAATTAAGCTCCGGAGTCAGGTGCTCACATTAGCACAGGTAAGGGCACTCGCCTCACACGTTTCATGCTGCTTCCATTTCATTCTGTCTGAGTGCCGCACAGGCAAGCAGTACATCTATTTACATCAGGAGAGCCTTCTTTGCAACCTAGAGAGCTAGAAATTTCCTTTTTATAGTTTAAGGAATACAACAAACATCTAAATATATGACTCCTCTGGCTTGGATTAAGATTGCCTATAATTCTAGTCAAAATTGGAAAGATATTTTACGAAATTTGCTTCATATCAGTCATGCTGAGCATCTCTGTCACAGCCCTGAACCAAAGAATTCTTCCTTGTCTCACTGATCCATGATTTATTTACCAAGCGTTGTTTCTCTCTCAGCCTATCTGCCTTGCACTAAAGTCTTCTCTTATCACCCTCAGACCTCAGAACACTGGTTCCCAGAAAAACTGTTGAATAAAAAATTGTATGTGTGGTTCCCAGTAGACACTGGAGTCTGAGCTGGGTGAATGCTTAGGGGACTAGAAATCCTTGAGCCTAGAAACAGATAACAGAGTTTGGGGGCAAGGTAAATATGTCTCAGCCAGTTTCATCCTAGAGGTATTTCAAGACCAGAAAGTATTGCTATGGCAACTAAGTTGAATGTTAAAAATACAGGAGGGGCACTAGAATTCGGATGTTCTTCGGAAAAGCAGGAAAGGTTAAATGCCCCCAAAAAAGGAGAGAGAGAGAGAGAGAGTCTGTGTATGTGTTTGATTTACCTCACATGTCAGTCATTTATTTCTCTTGAGTGATTAGAGAACTTGACAACTAGTCATCATAAAATATAGCTGGATACATGAAAAGAAAAATTTTTGTACTTTTCAAAGATTAACCCATCAAGAAGACATTTTTATAGGCGATATCAGCCCATTTGACCCAGTATTTCATGTACAAACATGCTTAGTAATTATTCAGAATTTTTATTTAAGACACTTCTAAGGGGCGCCTAGGTGGCTCAGTTGGTTGAGTGTCCGACTTCAGCTCAGGTCATGATCTCGCCGTTTGTGAGTTTGAGCCCCGCCTCAGGCATTGTGCTGACAGCTTGGAGCCTGGAGCCTGCTTCAGATTCTGTGTCTCCCACTCTCTCTGTCCCTCCCCCACTCACACTCTGTCTCTCCTTCAAAAATAAATAAACATTAAAAAAAATTTTTTAAGACACTCCTAAGAAAATCTTCAGAAACAACCACAAAACAAGTAATAAAATGGCAATAAATATATATTTGTAATTACTTTGAATGTAAATGGACTAAATGCTCCAATCAAAAGACTTAGGATGACACCTACAGATTAAAAGTAAGGCAATAGAGGGGTGCCTGGGTGGCTCAGTTGGTTAAGCATCTGACTTCGGCTCTGGTCACGAGTTCACAGTTCATGGGTGCGAGCCCCACATCATGTTCTGTGCTGACAGCTCAGAGCCTGGGACCTGCTTCAGATTCTGTGTCTCCCTCTCTCTCTGCCCCTCCCTGGCTCATGCTCTCTCTCTCCCACTCTCAAAAACAATAAACATTTTAAAAAAAATTTTTAAATAAATGTAAGGAAATGGAGAAACATCTGTCATGCAAATGGATATCAAAAGAAAGCCAGAGTAGCAATACTTACATTGGACAAAATAGACTTTAAAACAAAGACTCTAATAATAGACAAAAAGGACATTATATAATAATAAAGGGGACAATCCAACAAGATCTAACAATTGTAAATATTTATGCACCCAACATAGAAGCTCTCAAATACATAAAACAGTTAACAAACATGAAAGAATTAATAATAGTACAATAATAGTAGGGGGCTTTAACACCCCTTTACATCAATGAACAGATCATCTAAACAGAAAATCAACAGAGAAACAATGGCTTTGAATGACACACTGAACCAGATGGACTTAACAGATATATTCAGAACATTTCATCCTAAAGCACCAGAGTACACATTCTTTACAAGTACACATAGAAAATTCTCCAGGAAAGATAATATATTAGGCCATAAAATAAGCCTCAGTAAATTTAAGATCAAAGTCATACCATGCATCTTTGCTGACTACCGCTCTATGAAACCAGAACCATAAGAAAAAGTCTGGATAGATCACAAATACATGGAGGTTAAATAACATGCTACTAAACAATGAATGGGTCAATCAGGAAATAAAGGGAGAAATTTTAAAAGCATGGAAATAAATGAAAATGAAAACACAACTGTCCAGGGGTGCCTGGCTGACTCAGTCAAGAGAGCATGCAACTCTTAATCTCTGGGTCATGAGTTCAAGCCTGATGTTGGTTGTGGAGCCTACTTTAAAAAAAAAATTAAGAAAAGTAATTCATTGAGAAGACACAACCATCTAAAGCCTTTGGGATGCAGCAAAAGGGGATCTTAGAGGGAAGCTTATAGCAATACAGGCCTACCCTCAAGGAGCAAGAAAAATCTCAAACAGCCTAACTTTACACCTCAAAGGGCTAGAAAAAGAACAACAAACAAAACCTAACACCAGCAGAAGGAAGGAAATAATAAAGACTGGAAAAGAAATAAATGATATACAAACTTAAAAAAAAAAAA
>NW_024412394.1:5021900-5093395 GCF_014898765.1 Herpailurus yagouaroundi | reverse complement strand
AAAAAAAAAAAAAAAAAAAAAAAAAAAAAAAAAAAAAAAAAAAACAGTAGAACAAATCAATGAAACCAGGAGCTGGTTCTTTGAAAATATCAATAAAATTGATAAATTTCTAGCCAGATTTATCAAGAAAAAAGAGAAAGGACTCAAATAAAATCATAAATGAGAGAGGAGAAATAACCAATACCACAAAAATACAAATAATTAGAAGATAATGTTATGAAAAATTATATGCCAACAAATTGGACAACCTAGAAGAAATAGATAAATTCCTAGAAACATAAACTAGCAAAACTGAAACAGGAAGAAATAGGAAATAACCAGCAAAGAAGCTAAATCAGTAATTGAGAAAGTCCCAACAAATAAAAGTTCAGGACCAGATGACTTGACAGGCAAATTCTGCCAAACATTTAAGAAGAGTTAATACCTATTCTTCTCAAACTATTCCAAAAAAAAAAAGAAAAAGAAGGAAAACTTCCAAATTAAATCCATGAGGCCAGCATTATCTTGATACCAAACTGGATAAGGACACCACAAAAAAAAAAAGAGAACTACAGGCCAGTATCTTTGATAAATATAGATGCAAAAATCCTCAATAAAATACTAGCAAACTGAACCCAACAATACATTAAAAGAAATCATCCCAATAAGTGGGATTTATTCCTGGGTTGCAAGGGTGGTTCAGTATTCACAGATCAATCAATGTGATACATCACAACCATAAGAGAAAAGGTATGAACCATATGATCATTTTAATAGATGCAGAAAAAACATTTGACAATGTACGACATCCATTCATGATAAAATCCTTCAACAAAGTAGGTTTAGAGGGAACATATCTCAGCATAATAAAAGCCATCTATGAAAAACCCACAGCTCACACCATCCTCAATGGGGAAAACTGAGAGCCTTTCACCTAAGGTCAGGAAAAAGTCAAGGATGTCCATTCTTACCACTTTTATTCAACATAGTACTGGCAGTCCTAGCCACGGCAATCAGACAACAAAAAGAAATAAAAGGCATCCAAACTGGTAAAGAAGTAAAACTTCCATTATTTGCAGATGACACGATACTGTGTATAGAAAACTCAAAACACACCAAAAATCTGCTAGAACTGATAAACGATAAACTTTCAGTAAAGTGTCAGAATACAAAATTTTTGTACAGAAATCTGTTGCATTTCTATACACCAATCATGGAGCAACAGAAAAAGAAATTAGGGAATGTATCCCATTTACAATTGCACCAAAAGTAATAAGATACCTAGAAATGAACCCAACCAAAGAGATGAAAGACCTATACTCTGAAAACTGTAAAACACAAAAATTGAAGATGACACAAAGAAATGGAAAGACATTCATGCTCATGAATCAGAAGAACAAATATTCTTAAAATGTCTATACTGCCCACAGCAATCTATACATTTAACGTAATCCCTATCAAAGTACCAACAGTATTTTTCATAGAGCTAGAATAAACAATCCTAGAATTTCTATGGGACCACAAAAGACCCTGAATAGCCAAAGCAATTTTGAAAAAGAAAAGCAAAGCTGGAGGCATTACAATTCTGGACTTCAAGTTATGTTACAAAGCTGTAGTAATCAAAACAGTATGATACCAGCAAAAAATAGACACATAGATCAATGGAACAAATAGAAAAACCAAAAATGAACCCACAACTATATGGTTAACTAATCTTCAACAAAGCCGGAAAGAATATCCATTGGGGAAAGGACAGTCTCCTCAACAAATGGTGTTGGGAAAAGTGGACAGCAACATGCAAAAGAAAGAACCTGGACCACTTTCTTACACCATATACAAAAATAAATTCCAAATAGATTAAAGACTTAAATGTGAGGCCTAAAACCATAAAAATCCTCCAAGAGAACACAGGCAGTAACCTCTTTGACACTGGCTGTAGCAACTTCTTTCTAGATATGTCTCCTGAAGCAAGGTGAACAAAAGCAAAAATACAGTATTGGGACTACGTGAAAATAGTTTATGTATAGTGAAGGAAACAATCAACAAAACTAAAGGCAGCCTATAGGATGGGAGAAGATATTTGCAAATGACATATTTAATAAAAGGTTGGTATCCATATTACATATATAAAGAATTTATAAAACTCAACACCCAAAAAACAAATAGCCCTATTAAAAAAATGGGCAGAAGACATGAACAGACATTTCTCCAAAGAAGACATACCGATAGCCAACAGACACATGAAAAAATGTTCATCATCACTTACCATCAGGGAAATCCAAATCAAAACCTCAATGAGATATCACCTCCCACCTATCAGAATGGCTAAAATCAATAACGCAAAAAACAACAGGTGTTGGTGAGGATGTGGAGAAAAAGGAACACTGGTGCACTGTTGGTGGGAATGCAAACTGGTGCAGCCACTGTGGAAAACAGTATAGAGGTTCCTCAAAAAGTTAAAAATAAGATCTATCAGTCGCACTACCGGGTGTTTACTCAAAGAACACAAGAACACCAAGTTACACTAATTCAAAGGGATACATGCACACTGATGTTTACAGCAGCATTATTTATAATAGCCAAGATATGGAAACAGCCAAGTGTCCATTGATTGATGAATGGATAAAGAAGATGTGGTGTATATACACAATGGAATATTACTCACCTGTAAGAAAGAATGAAATCTCACCATTTGCAATGACATGGATGAAGCTAGAGAGTATAATGCTAAGTGAAAGAAGTCAGAGAAAGACA
Organism: Herpailurus yagouaroundi; assembly: GCF_014898765.1. Lineage (NCBI taxonomy): Eukaryota > Metazoa > Chordata > Mammalia > Carnivora > Felidae > Herpailurus > Herpailurus yagouaroundi. The sequence continues at coordinate 5,090,662 of NW_024412394.1, read as the reverse complement.
AATACCCTATGATTTCACTCATATGTGGTATTTAAGAAACAAAACAAATAAGCAATGGGAAAAAGAGAGAGAGAAACCAAGAAACAGATTCTTAACTCTAGAGAGTTAAGATTGGTTTACCACGGGGGGGGGGCGGGGTGGTGAAACAGGTGATGGGGATTAAGGAGGCCGTTTATTGTGATGAAGACAGTGATGTATGGAACTGTTGAATCACTATATCGTACACCCTAAACTAATATAACACTGTATATTAACTGGATTTAAAAACTTAAAAAAAAATAAGACCCTCTAAAATGAATACTACTTCACCAGTAGTTTGTTAAACAGTCATTTTAAACACCAGAATCATTCACCTTGGAAGAGCAGATGAAAGGAAAGCATCAACCTACTCTTTATGTGGTTTCACTTTGGCAGATAATTTACACACTGCTCCCCCAACCTGGCCCCATAGGCCATACAGGGGCACAGAAATGCAGCTTTTCTCATGAGAACTTACAGAAGCATAGAGCTTTCAGCAAATTGCCCAAAATTACTACAAATTTAATACATCAAATTGCTTAAGTATACCTTTTAAGTATTAAGTGAATAAAGCTATTCTTAACGCTGATGAAGGGTCACAGACATTTAAGGTTAATCCTTGAATTAATCCAATGCAGCAATCTACCTTTGAAAAAACCTCACTTCCTTAGATGCCCTTAAATCAAAGATTGTTTTTCCCCTAGGAGCCCAATTTTGTCACCTTGTTAAGTTGCTTTTGATGCATCTTGCTTGGTAGCACCTGATACTATGCATCTCTCTCTTTTTAAGCTTAGCCCTTTGTAAACTGGTAACCACAGAGGCATTTGATTGAAACATTCTGAACCAGCAGAAGGACTGAGATCAAGAAAAAATGCTTCCAACACCCCTTCTTGCCTCTCCCCTCTGCCCACCTCCATCCTTCTCCAAGGAAAAATGATTATGATGACAGGCTGGTTGGTGCCCCTCAGGGACTATTTTCAACAACTTTCCTGGATACTCAAGGGCTGAGATCCAGCTGAGGAATCTTTTTTGTCTTTCTGCTGTGTTGCATCTTTCAACAATGTATTAGATTCAGTATAAGGGGTATTGGTTACCTAGATAAATGCAGAGTATGCTTTTACTTCTCCCTGGATTTTCTTTCTTTCCCCCCTTAAGACCTCACAGTAGGATCCTCTTTCTTCCTTTTGCCTTATGCTATCTGAAACCATGTCCCGCAATGATTATGACATAAGCCGCCCTGCCACATTATTCTTTTACTGTAACTGAATACCAGTCTAGACTGTTGAGATGTTCCATACAGTTTAATGTTTAGAAATGGCTAATGGTCCTTTTACTTGCCATGTCTTACAGTAGCTCTGAAGCTTTAGTTGCTTCATTGTCTCCATGTAAGAGGTGAAGAAACCAAAGGATAATTTGAGTTCCTTCTCTTTCTCTCCACCATGAACGTGACAATGCAGCCAGTGCTAAAACCCTAGCTGGGAAGATTCCAGTGTATTGCACAAGCCTACAGAGCTTCCTATGGCCTTAAAAAGAAAATGAGAGAAGGCATCATACTTTCTGTTCAATCCATCTTCTTTCCTAAGGGTGTAAGTTACAGTAACTTTCATTAAATGTTGTGGCTAAGCCTTGACCATGTTTGTTTTTATTGCTAGCCTTCGTTTGCCCCAAAGGAGCTTGCATTTGGGCTGCATTTAGCTACAAATAACAGAGAGTCTGATTAAGACTTTTTAAAGGTGTGTGTTTGTTTATTTTGCCTTGGCTTATTTGTTTTGGTCTCACATAACAAAATGTCCACAGGTGGATGGTTGCTGGTATTAGTTCTGCAGTTCTGTGAGCTCTTCAATTTTCTTGGTCTTTTTCACATGCATTTTGGCCGCAGGAAAATGTTGGCTGCTAAGGCTTTAACTATCTCATCTTCATTTAGGCAGAAGGAAGGAGAAGGGCAAAGGGTAAAGAGCCCTGCCAGCCAAGTCTGCACCTTTTTATTAGGAAAAGCCAAAGCTTTATTTGAAGCTCCGCCCAGCTGACTTCCACTTAGTTATTGGGTTGAACTATGTTACACGGTCAGCCCTGGCAAGGTTGGAGAGGAAGTTGAGGGTCATGGTAAGGGGTTGGCTCATCCAGTCAGCAGTTCTGCCACAGAACCCTACCTCCTACTTGACATTTCACATCTACCTTGGAATTTTTATAAATCCCCATATTTCATGTGGTCTTTTTTTTTTTTAAACAGCCTTATTGAGATATAATTCATATACCATTTACCCATTTAAAGTATACAATTCAATAGGGTTTTTTTTTCTGTTTATTTTTTAAAGACACCCTTTGAGCTTGTAGCTTCTGGGTTTATCCAAAAGAGTAAATATAATAATTGTATTTTATATTATTCTCAGCTTCAAAAATGTCTGTAAATAAAAAGCCTGTTATCTGCCTACTGGATAATTCTGATCCAAAACAAGCAGAATTACTCATTATATATGTTTGACTTCTTAGTCATGAAGTTTATCTCTTGAAAAACACTTCACTTTTTGTTACAAACTGTTGCTGATTTTCTGTAACTGGTCTTCATGCTTTACCACCATAATGACAGTGGATGCACCAAATGAAATTGGAGAGGCAGGGCAAGATCCCAGGTACCTTCTAATACATCAAAAGGTGAATAAATTTTATTTGGTGTGGTTTTACTCTAGTTATCTAGTTCGGATATTTTATCATATCTGAATTCTTGTTAAAATCGGCAGTCCATACAGAGTCTGTTAACCAGACATACTTAACTAACCAAAGCACCTACTTAACCTAACCAAGTTATAGAGAATTGACTTTTCTTCTGTACCTATCACATTCTCACATCAGAACTTCACTGCATATCCATGTTATTTTGTAGTGGCAGACGGATTATGTCAAAAGTCCTGCTAGAAATAATTTTTTAAGTCTTTAAAAGATCCGGACTCCTATCCATCTGTCCTAAATAAAATGATACATTAAAAGATCTCTGACTTTCAAAGGGGATGTTGGGCAGTAGCTGCCCTAGCACCTCCAATTTTTTCCCTCCTCTGAGTTTTTGGAATGTGGTATTTTGTTTCGTAGGATTATAGTGAGTGTTTCTGGCTTTGGGCTGATGAATGGATAAAGAAAATGTTGTGTGTGTGTGTGCGTGCGCGCTGATGAATGTGATAACGAATATGTGGTGTATATACACACATGCACACATACCTGTATATACATACACACACAATGGAATATTACTCAGCCATAAAAAGAATGAAATCTTGCCATTTGCAATGACGTGGATCAGGCTAGAGAGTGTTATGCTAACCAAAATAAGTCAGTCAGAGAAAGACAAATACCATGTGGCTTTGGAACACTTGAAATAAGAAGTACAATCAGTCAGAGGGTGATGATAGTAATACTATGATTTTAGATCTTGGGAGAAGAAACTCAAATAGCCTCTGCTTTTCCTGCCACTATTTCTTCACTCCTCCCCAAAATGCTGGTCATGGTCAAAGCATTTAGTTTTTTTCCAGGAAAGATGCTGATCATATTGGTGAGTTTGTAGGACTGAGAGTGGGCCACAGTTCAATGGAATCATTTCTTGTGTCTCTGGTCTCCCACTGGGCCCTAAGTGGTATGGGCCAGGACTAATTCTGTTAGAATGATGTCCTGCCTTCCCTCCTTGTCCCAACCTCTCCCAGTCTTCTCCTCACTCCTTTTCTCTCTTCTGCCCTCACAACAAAATGGTAAGCATAGCCATCCTTTTGTCCTTGGGCACTCTTACTTCCTCTTTTATCTTTTAGGGCAGCTGGGGTAAGGTAAGGTAAGCCTCAGCTCAGGGACAGTTCAGTGCCTGACAGCAGAAGCCAATGATCTCTTACCCGCTCACTCTGTTTCGGTGGTATTGTTGGGTTGATCCTTTCTAAAATTGTAGTGGTAAGAACCAAGAATAAGTTTTGGGTGTTGAAGAAGAGACAAGGCAGGCCACCTGGCTTGCTTTGGTTGAAATTGTTGAGGCATAACCAACTCGGGAATAGGGAGTACTCCATGTCTTACGCCTTTTGCATAAGAGTTTTGGGCCAAAAGTTCCACTAGTGATCACGTATCCCTTCTCACTTGCTTCTCACTTGCTGGGACTCTCTTTGGCATATACAAGAACCTTGTGGGGAAGGGTAGTTGTGGTCTAGGCTAATAAGATTTTATTCCTAAGTCCCTTAGGCATCTACCTTTTAATGTCCTCTGATGCCTAATGCAAACCTTTCTCAAATCTTTTCTTGATATCTAATCTTCTATATTCATTTCTTCCTGGAGGTTAAAAAAATAATAAAGCATCTATAATCAAATAGTATCTTTATTAGGAAGTTTATAGTAGCACTGTTAGAAACAGATAAGTATAGTCTATAGAGAATTGCCTGAGAGTTGGTGGTAAATCTGATAAATAATATCCTTTTGATAACAGCCTTCTTGATTGAACAGGTAAATGTCATGATTGTGTTCACCATAGTGAGATTTTAGCTGTATATGTTAGACTCACAGAAAAAGTAGAGAATTCATGGAGATTGGTTCGAACTATTTGGGAAGAACATGTTAAACAGAGTCATCCCTTCAAAATTGGTTTCATTAAAAGATTCCAAATGAAAAGCTCTGTTAGCACACCAAACACTTTACAGTTTTTATTGTTCTGTGGTCATAGACTGCCCCGGTCAGCTATCTTGTAAGATGCTTTTTATACTCACAGTAGACAGAGCTGGAGAGATAGCAAGGGGATAGATCCATACATATCTATTTTCTCCTGGTGACCAATAAACAACAACACTGTCTGCCTAATTAGTGTGGTTTCATCTGTGGTGTCATCTTCCCCTATAACTGATACATTATTTTACTGCTGTCATATTAACCACCCTATCAGCGACTCTATAACTTCCGTGTGCACGTATTGGTTATTGACTTTAAACATCCCTGCAACTTCTTCGCTTTATCCTACTATTTCCATGCCACTTGGAGAGTGGTGGTCAGTACTGACCGTCCTGTTTGCACATATCTTCAGTTTGAGGATGTGGCTCCTGGACACTTCATCAGTTCAGGGAGAGGGTTTGGAAATGGTTTTCAGATTTTTATTTTTAATGGGAGCTTTTTTTTTGGGGGGGGGGTCTCGTTTCCTTTCTTGTTCTTTTACCCTTAGGAGAAATACCAGAAATTTGGGGTGAAAGGCAAGCCAAGAATTGTCAGTACGGTTGTCACAGAACAAAGACAGGACTATAGCAGAATCGAAAAACTCCACGTGGAATTTGCTATATGAAAATCTGTTGAAACACTTTCAACAGAAGAAAGAGATTTTAGACATTTCTAGGCTAAACTCTGCCTTGGTTTAAACTATACCTTTATTTCTTGCCTTGGTGCCATAACTCTTTACTGCTCAATAAGAACAGCTCTAGTTTTCTGCCTGTTCCTGGCGCCAGCAAACTTTTTCTGGAAAGGGCCAGGTAGTGGATATTTTAGACTTTGTAAGCCATAGTCTCTGTCACAACTGCTCAGCTGCTGACTGGGCATGGCTGTGTTCCAATAAAACTTTATTTACAAAAATAGGCAGCCACGGGCCACAGTTTATCTGTGCTTAATCTATCCAGTTCCTTTCCTCACTAACAGCTCTGGTCCATACAGGTGGGAGCGAAGAATTAGGGAAGCCCCTTTGCCTTTTATAGCTTCAAACAATGTGAGTAATAATACTTATAAGCCTGTTATCAAGAGACATGAATATTAATATCACTGTTTAGTTGGGAGTCAACATGCACACCACGACTCAGTGGTTTTTCCTACCATGTGTGTAGGAGGTGAGCCTTGGGGGCTGACACAAGGAGAGGCTGATGAGAAAGCCTGGCGATGAGACTTCATCCCCAACTCTGACCCTGGCAGAGCAGTTTTACTTTCATCTTTACTTTCATCTGTCATGGAGATTGAGGTTCTTCTAAGATGTTGTCTGTGAAGGGGTTCTGCTACCAAAGAACATTTTTAAAAATATTTGTTTACCTTTTTTTTTTTTTTACAATTAGTAAAGGATGCTAATTGTATCTACTAAAAGATATCTAATACTAATAGATACTTTCTAAGAAGTACCAAAGGATTTATTGTGTACTACTTTGTGATTATAGAAAAAAAAAACATTAAAATAAAAGGAACCACAAATCAAAATTAAAATTCATCTCCCTGTCTTCTCCTACCCCACACCCCATTAAACAGATTATAAATCTGCGAGTATAGGGTTCCAAGACCGAGGCAGAGTTGAGACCCCTGTCTCCCATCTGCCACCACTGCTTCTGGTTATACCGTATTGCTTCGGAATGTCCTTGTGTCCATCAGAGGCAGTGGGAGAGTCACTGGAGCTTTTCCTGCTCCAAATAGACTGAGAAGATCATTTGACCCAGAATGCCACTTGAGGCCACACTGTTTTCCTCTTCCTTGCTCACATTCCTTCTTCCTTTGAGCTACCAGGAGCCCCCAAGCACCTGAATGCCCAATTTCCAGGGTACAAACTGTGCCAAGAGCTGGACTAATTCCAGCACCAGCCTCTTTGGAAGTTATCCCAGATCTGTCTCCCAGCCTCTGGCACCTAAACATCGTCAGCTAGGTAATTGTTGGTCATCTGAAGAGCATTAGTTACAACAGTATCACGTGTGACTCAGACAGGCTGTCTTAGCCAGTCTCCTTCTGCCTCTCAACTTGATTATCAATGTTGACTATTGGGATTTGGTGCCAGAGTGGGAAGATACTTAGAAATCTGAGATCTCGCTACCTTGGGTATGATTTCTTCCCTGGCTTGTAAGAGTTGTTCATCTTTTCTGCCTGTACATTTCTGAAGGTGAGTCAGGGCAGTGATATAGCAAGTGAGGTGTGTGTGTGTGTGTGTGTGTGTGTGTGTGTGTGTGTTCACGTGCATGTACGTGAACATGCATACATTGGGTGCCTGCGTGGTATGAGGACTATGCTCTCAGGATGTCCGTGTATATCCTATCAGCCAAAATAAAAAGAAAGTAAAAAGGGGGTTCGAGGGTTATGGGGCAGAAGGGAGATAAATGTTTGTTGTTCTTGGTGAGGAAGCACAGGCCAGATCAACAAAAGAAACCATTTAATTCGCAGAGTGCAATGTTCTAATGCATCCTTATGCTGTGTTTGAGTCACAATGGCAAGGTATGGCTACAGCAGGCCTTCGACAGATTATGAGTGATTTATTCATCCCTGCCTCCTTCACTCAGATTTTCTCCTTTCAGCCATCCAATATCCATCATCAGAAAGCCCAGTTTCTATACAGGAGTTTACCCTGGTAGCTTGCCTGGAATACATTTTGAAGGATTAGTGTCCATGGCATGGAGACTGGCCCCTGTGCTCGGTACACTCTGGTGAATATTCATGTTGGCACCCGGGAGGGTTATTTCTAAAAGGGTAGTTCCTACAGAATGCATTCTAAAGAGGGAGTATTTTTCCCATCTGATGATCCTTCAACCAAACAAATGTGGGAGGGAGGGGAAGCTGTTCTGCAATGCTGGTGAGTATTTATGAGACAGAAAACTGCATTCTTCCATCTCCTGCAGCAGTGGGGGGCACCTTGGCCCCTCTGAATTCGGAGCCTTTGCCCGGGCCTCCCACCCTGGGGAAAACAGTATAGGCAATTCCAGGAAAAAAAAAAAAAAAATGTCAAATGCCTGTTTAGCCTTTGGTCCTGTAACCCACACGAGTTTGATTTGATTACAGCTGTTTAGCAGTTAGAAAAGTTAGAGTTATTAATGTTCAGCTGAAAATGTTTGAGTTAAAACTTATCATCCCAGCTTTGAAGACCTGGATCAAGAAACCTGTACTGAGTGGCCAATGATCAAAAGAATTCTACTGAAAAACATAATTAGCCATTTTTTCCTCTAGCCATTACAAAAAATTCTATAAAATCTTGCTTTTTTTTCCTTAATTCTTGCCATTCTTCAAAAGCTTTATCACATAGTTACATATTAAATTAATTAATTATCTTTTGTTTATAAGAACTTGTCATAGTTAGGATTCTCACTTTTATGTAGTGGTAGAGATGCCACTATTATTATTCTCACTAATGTGGTCTTTATTTTAATGGTAAGTCATGTACTACACGGAGGATTATGATTTGTCAGACACCTCAGACTTCAAATAGAATAATCTGCTTCAGTGTTTTAATTTTATAGCACTTGCAACTTATACAGTTTTATTTTTTCTGCTTCAGAGTCTAGTTTTTTTGTTTTTTTTTTTTTCATGTGAAAGCCTTCACAGAAGAATTTCGTGAAGGAAGTTCATTAGAGAAGGGACTGAAAGGGAGGAAATTTAGACCAGGTGAGTATGAGAAAAGAGTGCAGACAAGCATCTGATCGTGCAGGGCCGAGGAGGATAAATACTAGAGTTGGGAATACGACGGAGGGGGCAGTGACTTAGCAGAGAGGGGACATGAAAGAGGAACAAGCAGTGGCTAACACAGCTGGTACAGCTGACGGCAGATGAGGGCCTGTATTGGACGGGCAAGTGCTTTCAAATCATTTTCGTCAAGAGCCCAGGACTTTATAGATTGGGCCCTGTGGGGAAAAGAAGCTGATTCAAAGCTGGAGCAAAGGTTGAAGCCCAGATCTGATTTGGGTGAAAAGGTCAGGCTGGTAAAAAAAAAAGAGAGACATAGGAAAATAGTACTGGCTGTGTTAAGAGAGACCAGTGGAAAGATTTGGTGAGAACAAAAATAAAGAGATTACCTGCCTGAATAGGAAGATTTTTGCCTTATTGCTCAGCCCTGCTGGAACGTTCTCTCGGCTGTAATATTCAGAGTCAAGCCTTCCCCACCTTTGTTTTGCCTCTCCATTCTCTCCCTTTATCACCAGGTTGAGGTAATACAAAGATCTACCTGTAGCTAAATTGTGAGTTCTCCCACAGACACAGATTCCTGTGAAAACTTGACCTAAGGGAATAGAAAGGAGCCGTGGAGCTTATTAAATTTCTCTTTGGCTCTGCTTCTTGGAGCTTTGTAGGCTGTGTGCATGTGGACACATACTAGCATGTGGTCAGAGGAGGGGCAGGAGAAAAAGCTCAAGAGAAGAAATAGCAGTGAGCATTAATGTACTTCATAAATTTTCTCTTTTTTCAAAAAATTTTTTTAATGTTTATTTATTTTTGAGGCAGAGAGAGACAGCATGAGTGGAGTAGGGGTAGAGAGAGAGAGGGAAACACAGAATCTGAAGCAGGCTCCAGGCTCTGAGCTGTCAGCACAGAGCCTGACGCGGGGCTCGAACTCACGAGCTGTGAGATCATGACCTGAGCCGAAGTCAGACGCTTAACCGACTGAGCCACCCAGGTGCCCCTTCATAAATTATCTCTTAAGTGAGACCCTGCAAAATGGAGTGGGAGTGGAGGACTGACTAGGGGGGTGTTTCAGCTTGAAAAGTAATTTAATGGAGCATTAAAAGATGGAGCTACCTGGGTTTTGTGCGAAAGGGGATTTATCTGTAGTTCCCTGTCTTCTCTCCATCATCCTCTCCTGTCCTGTTCCCCGTAGCTCCTTTACTTCAACTCAGTAGAGCTTATGACATGCCCGGGACCATGGGGAATACCAAGACATTAGCCATGCATGATCCCTGCACTCTCAAAGCATGGTCAGGGTGGTTCCTCTTGGCCAGACTTGTTCTGAAAGTTAAAGGAGGGGCCTTTGGATGGTGTCATACAGGGAACCTGGAGCCAGGTGACACTTTACTCCCCTACCTGTTGGATGAAGACTCACACTGGGGCCATCTTATTTTACAGGGGTCATAAAAGTGAGTTAAAATCCAGTGAGTCAGATCCCTAACACACAGCTGGTAGATCAGTGAGCTCTGAGCTCTTAAACATGCCAGCACCTTCTCACCCTTCGAATAATTTCATAGAATTGGGTGCAGGGAACAGAAATGCTCTCACAAATGGATATTGTCCTCAGCCATTAACGGAAGAAACCAATTTTTGCCTTTTTAAATCACAACAGCCTTTCCTAGCAAATGCCCCTAAAAGTGAGCTGGACTTGATATGTAGGGAGCCAAGCCCTGTGGTCTGGGTGGGGCCTCTCTGTTTCTACCTCTTGCACAATCCTTTTCCAACCTGTTGGTGGGCCAAATTGCACCCATGTCACTGATGTTATATGTGCGTCATGATGAAGAAGCTGCTGGGATCAAGGAAGACGGCCTTGCTGCCGAGAGGGACATTGATGATGCCAAATTTAAACACAGGGAAAGATCTGTGAAAGCTGCACCCCTGCTCAATGTGTCACTGCCGAAAAGGTCTACAACATAATGAGACTTCACCTTGTAAAATATAACAAGACCATGTGAAATGGCTCCCTATGGTTTTGATGCCAACGTCCTGCTTCAGGAAGGGACTGTATTGGAAAGAGGCACCTTGAAAAGTAGACGAAAACTGCTTTTCTTCTTAAGGGCTGTTTGGCCTGGACAAGATTTTCTCACATGTCCACACTGAGAGCATAAAATGAAAGAATTTCTGTCAAATTGGACTGTGTGGTATGGAATCTAGATTATAAGTCTAGGCCAAACCTTATTTATTAATAAAGGGTTTGCCAAGTGATTGAGTCAAATCTGTGAAAGATTGCTTGGGCAGTGTTTGGCCCCTGTAAGAAAATTAACCAAGTAACTTAGAAGAATAGATTTGCATTAAAAGCAGGAAATGTGCTGATTATAAGTTGTGGGTTTTTTCCAAATGTGATAATGCATGCAAAAACATTTTGAAGCCAGTGAGGTCTGTGTGAATGTGAGGTGGGATTATGATTAGTCTATCACTGTTCGTTCCAGCCTTGGTGTTTGTTGAACGTTGCAGAGGCAGCCATGCTGCCTTGTATGTTATCACCTAAAACTTGAAATTAAAAACTTAATCCCGCCAGGGAGTGAAATGATAGTCTCAATTAGCTGTTAAAAGTCAGGAGTTTTGTACTGTCTCAAACTCCTGGAAAGTTTTGTCCCGTCCCGCTATCCATATAGCCCTATCCTGCGGGCATGTTCTCCGTCAGCATTTCTCTACTGCCATAGAATTTACCTGGAATGTAGGATTTGTAGGAGAGAAAGCCCCTTCTTTTATTCCTTCCCTTCTCAGTAAACCAGCCTGCACGGTGAAGCCCGAGTGTATGCTTTGCCCCATCTCCTCACTTTTTTTTCATCCTGGGGCTTCAGTGACTAAATGCAGAAACTGCATATGCCAGACGACCGAGCGCTTGCACCTGTCTTTTCCCTCACCAGCTGCAAGAGAATCTTGTTAGCCAGTGCCATTATTTCTTCCTCTGTTGGAGAAACCGCCCTCTGTGTCCAAGACATGGGCAATTCCGCGGTTGCAGACAGTGCGTAGGCTCTCTGATGCCCTGTGACTAACACATCTCCCAAGATCCCCTTCCGTCTGGTGAGCAGCCTGTCTCCCTCCTCCTGCTGTCAGAAGAAGGCGGGTGTCCCCTTCGCCCTGAAAGGCTGTAGGGCCCCTGTGGTGGCCGCTCCTTGGGGGTTCTCATGTCTGGAATCTGCAGGGCAACCACCTGCTCTGCCTCCCGCACTTTCCATCAAACGTTGTTACTTGGCTCCAGTCTCCTGCTGAGAATCTCATTTTGGGCTCGTGGTCCTCCAGCAGCTCGTCTCAGCTCGACCTTGCTCTTCACCTGCAGAGGAAGCTGCGTGACTGAGCCCTGTGACAGCCCACAGTGAGGGTCTCTCTCATCTGTGGGAAAATTCCAGTTTCTCCCCTAGGAAAGTACTCTTCCTCCGAAGCAGTATAATTCCTTCTGGCAGCTGTTGCCGGCTCCCCCCTGCCTCTCAGCAGCAGCGATTAGAGTGGAGCCTCTGTCATGATGTTTGTCTTCCAGCTCCTCACTCAGGAGAGTGAAAACTGGGCTCCCATTGCTTACTGAAGTTTCCCTCTGTGGCCACAGCTCCGTACCCTTCTCCCTCGCCTCTATGTCTGCTGCATCTGTTCTTTTGCTTCACGACCTGTAGTCCCTCTCTATTCTGAAAGTCAGTCAACCCCCTTTGGCCCCAGTTAACTCCTCAGCAGCTTCAAACTGGCCACTGCTCCAACTGGCCCTTGTCTTCCCTGACCCTGCCCTGAATCCCCCTTGTCACTGGTGGTCCTGAGTTATCAGCTACACTGAGTGTCCTGTCTCTGCAAGGCCCCCTCCCTCAGCTCTGCAGACCCCACAGAACTTGTTCCAAAGCTTAGGTTGCCTTTCCAACCCCAATGCAGCCCTGCCACTCTCAGCTTCCATCGAGAATCTTCTTTCATACTTGAATGAAGATCTCCATTCAAAGTGAGCTTCCTCACCATCCCTGTCCTTCACCTCCTATCTCTCTGGTCCTAGAGCCATCACATCATCCTCATCATGAGAACCTCTGTTGTAAGTTGAGTAGCTTTTCTGGCTCATGCACTCTCTGCTAGGAGCTTATCTTAGGCTCTTTGGTTCCAAGCTTAAAGAAACCACATAAATATGGCTTAAGCCATGTATGGCAAGTTTATTAAAATGATGGGGAGATTTCTCATAGAACACCAGGGCAGAAACTCTGGTGACCCTCATAGGGACTATAGTCAGATACTAGAATCCTGCTGGGAGCCCAGATAACCCTCCCTGGGCCACATCATCTGTCTTCTTTGTTTCTCATTGCAGGTAACTTTCTTTGCTTCTTTGTGTCTCTGATGAAAGAAAGTCACCCCAGAAGGCCTGCGTTTTCATTATCCTATTTTAAGTGAACAGGACCAATTAAGCTCGAATCTTATGTAATTCTCAATTTTTGAGAAACGAAATTCAGTTGGTGCAGCACGGGCCATGTGTCTTCCCAGCATGCACTCAGGTCCACAAGCCAAGCTCAGGAACCCCTGTGTCCACCTTAGGGCTAGGCTAGAAACAGTTCTCAAAGAGGGAGGTTACTGTATAATGGACAGACATGCAAAGAAAAAAACTAAAACTAAAAAACAAACCAAACAACCCATCACCTCTACTGCTGGTCACAGCAAATTATAAAATGTTAGAACTGGAAGAGCCCTTAGAAACCGTTGAATCTAGATCTTTAATTTCACATGGGATGAAACTGAAGTACAAGTAAGTTAAGTGACTTGCCTAATGTCACTTAGTCAATACTCAGTAAATATTGTTGAACAGAAGAAAATTATTTCTAAAGAACTTAATTTCTCAAGATCTTTAACAAAGAATGGTCTCCAAACCTGTGAGGTCAGACTCTCTTTGATTTTGACCAAGAGATTAGAAATGGGTTTGATAATAAATTATGTTACTAATATCTTGGCAGTTCTCTTCTCTCAAGTTGCCTGCTTTTGTCCAAGCAAGGAAACATGGCAGCAGCAGGAGAGGTGACCCCAGGCCTTCCAGTGGAGTCTCCCACGAACAGTGGACAGTTAGAAACAGGCAAAACAGACACTTGCTTCTGACCTAAAAGATACCAGTTCAGCGGAGAGGCTGTTGATCTCCACTGTTTAAACCTCAGCACTGTTCACAATCTGGCACAGAATTAATCCCTTAAGAAAGGGATGAAAAAAATGCCATTCAGCACAACATAGTTTGTCATCGCATGCATAATGCAGACTCTCCAATTAGAATGCTACAATTTGAAAACTTTCTTCACAGACTGATGAGAGAGCAATTATTTTAAAGAAGGGAAAACTCAGTCCACTGGGTTTGCCTCAAGTCACTTCTGACTCAAGCCGCAAAGACAGGAGTTTTGAAAACATATTCACTATTGAATTTTGTATCAAAACACCAGCAAGGAGAGCAATTAGTTGCTGTAAACCGAACCCCGGTAATCAATGGTATGCAGCCAGCCAGGGCATTTATGGAAGATGTAAGCAAAATCACATCTGCTAATCAATTACAAAAAGCCCAGCACTTCACTGCTTTTAAGGGAAACTCCACAATGAGTCTGAGGGAAGATGGAGGAGACAGTGTTTAATATCACCAGGCATCTCATGCAGTGCTCATTAGGTAGAGGGGTTCATGGCAACAGCTGAGTACAGACCTGATCTGCATCAATAGATCTTGGCCAGCAGCTTCCTTTATTCAGCCCCTTTTGAAAATAGCTTCTGATGTCTGGGTGGAGGTGTGTAGATGTAGGGGGATATGTTTAAGAAACTCTTCTCAGTTAAGGTCAGAGGGGGTGTGTCTGTCCTGGGCAAGCTCATCGGGCAAACATTCCTTGGCAGATTACAAATCAGAAGTATCTCTGTGTTGTTGCAGGTGCACAGACGTGGGAACAGACTTTGCTGGCAAGGAAAGAAGTGAGGGAGTTGGTGGGTTTTTCAATTGTGCCTTATTAGAACAAAATTCCTCTCTGTGGAAAAAGAGAGATTGAGCCAATTTTTCCTGTAGTGTCCTTAGACTGTGCTTGCTTTTTTCAGTTGAATCAACAAAGGTATTTTCATGCCTGGCTAAGCCGAAATTCCAAGCAAATATGCATCCTGGCACATGAATTAGAATCTATCTTAAAAATTCCAAAGTGTAAGTGGCTTGATAACCTGAGATCCATCAGTGTCCCTTCTCTACTCATGAGTCACCATGACCCCCCATTTCCAGCCCCCAGGGACTCTTAATAGAGGAATAGAAAGGAGATGTTTCAACCAGTGTGTGCATTTGGCTGCTGTTCAGAAAAAAGAATTTAGGCCAGGAGAAATTATTGAAGTAAAGATCGATAGAGTGAGCTAATAAAAATTAATATCTTCAGCATGCCAACTATGATAGGCAGCAGATTAATATCCGTCAAATATAGAGGGCATCGTGTAAGTCATTAACAAAAGGATAAATGTAAGTAGAAAATGGGTAAAATGTTCAAGTTCAATGATAAGTGAAAGGCTGCAAATTAATGACAAAGATTTTGTCTATCGAATCGGCAGTGTTTTTAAAGATAATACATGATTATCAGCAGTGACACACAGAAACAGTCGTCTCTTATGAACTGCTGGTAGTATGAGTATAAATTGGTTCAGACTTTTGTTTAGGGGAAAGGGAGAAGCGTGCAGCTGTTTGGTAATATGCGTCAAGGCCTCACGTGCTCTGCTCCAGCTTCACCCACAGAAGCTTTCACAGGCAACAGTCATAGATTTAGTGTAAGGACGTTCATCACAGAGTTTTACTAGCAGTGTAATACTGTCACCTACCTAAATGACCACTAATAAGAAACCGATTAAATAATTTATGGGGCATCCATACAGTGAAATTCCACGAAGCCAGGACGTGTGATGAGGAAGAGTATTTGATAGATACAAAAGAAAGGGATTCATAATACATCGTTAAGCGAAAGAAACAAGTTACAAGAAAAATTGCATCATGTCTATGAGTTTATACCTGGAATCACAGGTGATGTTCCTTTTAAAACAAACATTTGTCTCAAAACAAGTCAGAGGGCTTATAGGAAAAGCTACTATGGGACAAAATATGTGCAACCTTAAAAATTCTTTTAATACCCTATTACTCCCAAGAATTTCTACCAGAGCATTTATGATGCTTACTTATAACTGGTCTTCCTTTTTATCTTCTTCATATCCTATCTCCCACATCCCAGTATTTTTCCATGAAATATTTTGGAATCTAGTTACATTCTATCCCAAAAGGCTTGATTATTTTCATTTGGATACACTGGTAGAAACCCTAACTCATGATTATCCAGAAGGATAGGGATTATCATAAAACTGGCTCTGCATCAATGATCCAAAATCCCCTTG
Organism: Herpailurus yagouaroundi; assembly: GCF_014898765.1. NCBI lineage: Eukaryota > Metazoa > Chordata > Mammalia > Carnivora > Felidae > Herpailurus > Herpailurus yagouaroundi. Next base: position 5,074,924 of record NW_024412394.1, on the reverse strand, counting down.
AGAAAATAACCTCAACATTGTCTCCCAAAAAGCCTGTTACCAAGGCTGTTAAGTGAAGAGAATGATTAATTAATTTGAAGGGTTTTTTTTTTCTTGTTTTTAATCCACTCTGGCAAAGTTATAAGTTATTTCAGCCCGGAACATGTATGAAACATACACTATGAACAGAACCCATATGTTCAGAGTAGAATTTTTTAAAAAGAGAAAGATCAACAGTCTTTCTATAATCTTTACAAGAGCTAGACAAACATAGAAACAAAAATTACACTTTTACAAGTTACTCAACATAAATGTAAATTAACAAGCTAACTGCATAAAAGTGCTAAGAAACTAGAATAATATACAAGGAAATGACTAATGAGGGAAATGATTCACTTTCTTACCAGACAAACTGGTAAAGAGCAGAATTATTAGACACTTAAAAACAATAGGGTAGAATCCTGTCTGATTCATTCAGAGTACTTTGAGAGATTAAATACTCAGGTGAATTAAGGGGAATATTCAGGTAGATTAAGGCAAACTCTGTTTCTGCTTTGCTTAAAAGATGAATTCCAAAATATTAGGTAGTGTGGGTTTAGTCATTGATAGCAAACAAAATTACACTTGAAAATAGGGAACAAAGGGTGAGGGGAAAGGGGAACACAGTGGCATTTCTGATCCCCAATAATAGCATTGTAGGTGACACTAAACTGAGCTTTTCAAGGGTTTTTATTGATTATAATCACAAGATTAAGGAGAAATAATATGAACTACTTTTGTAGAGTCATAGGTGGCAGGTTGTAAATTGGGACCCAGGTCCATAAACTGGGAGTAAAGAAGCACTTGGCAGAAGGATGACAGAAATGGGCTTTGGCCAGGATACCAGGTTTGATGAACCCCCTGTATCTGCCAACACTAACTGAGTATAGACACGTTACCCAACAGTGTTAAGCCTTACTTTCACCGTCTATAATTTGATGAGAGGGGTGCCTGGGTGGCTCAGTCGGTTGAGCATCCAGTTCTTGATTTCAGCTCAGGTCATGATCCTAAGGTCATGGGATTGAGCCCCATGTCAGGCTCACTTGCACTCACTCTCTCTTTCTCTCTCAAATTCAATATTTTGTATTTAGATGGAATATATAAATTAAATATATATGATATATATATATAATTAAATATATATAATTTGATGAGAAGAATAATGCTTGCTAAGGGGATTTTTGGAAGGATTTAATAAGATAAATTATATAGAGCACTTAACACAGGGCCTGGTACACAGTATGAACATTAAAGGTATGTTGACTATTATGATAATAATAATCGTCATAACAAATAAACATTCATTGAGTATAGGCTCTTTGAGACACTGTGCCAAGTATTGGGTATAAAAAGATCAAGAAGACATAGGCTCTGCCTTTAGGGAGCTCACTTTCTGTTCTAGCTGGTGGAGGAAGCAAATATGCATGACCAAATATAAAACGGTAAGATATCCTGTATGGGAAGGACTTTGGAAGCTGAAATCATAGAAAACAGTGGTCTCGCGTCCCTCACCACGGTGGCACTGTCAGAAGCAAAATGCTGGACCGAAGTCTAATCCTGTGTTGCAATTCTTAGATCCTTTTTTCTTATTGTGGGTTTTAAATTGAGGAATAACACACATACAGTGCACAAATCTTTTATATATAGTGTGAATGAGTATTTACTGTGTGTATACCCATGAACTACCACTCAGTCAGAGTCCTCACATTTCCAGCATCCTGGAAGGTTCCTTCATACCCTTTCCAATCATTACCTCTCCCAGAGGTAATCACTGTTCTGATTCCTGTCACCATGGATGAATTTTGTCTCTTTTGAGCTTCATGTAAATTAAATTACATAGTCTATGCTTTGGTTCTTATCTGGGCTCAAAAGGAGATAAGAAGAACAGAGCCAAAATAATCAATCTCTAAATAATAAAAAAGTTTTACTAATGAATATGTTTGCTTGTATCTCCAAATCAGATCATTATACTACAGCTATGTAAAAAGTCTGCTAAGAATGAGAAGGAATTTGAAACATGATAGTTAAGGTCATTGGGACTTACTAGTTACTACCAATTAGAAAGCATGGATTTCCCCATGAACAGGAGTCTCAAGGATATCACTTTTGGTCAGCCCAGTCAACTGGAGATGAATCAGGAAGGAGGATTTGGGGCCATCTTCTCACCCATAAGCCAACCAAAGAGCTTTGACAGAGGCTGCCTGAGATTGGGTGACTTGTGAAATAAATTCCTAAAGAGACACTGCTTCTTCTTCAGACTGACTCCACCTCCTCCTACCATACTTTTGCTGGGATTCTCTTCCTTTTTCCAGTCCTGGAAGCGTGGTGGGGCAAAGGAGGCAGGGAGGAGGGGTACGGCAGACATGGATTCACTCATGCCCACAGCCTCAGGAAACAGCCAGTTAGAACATTCACAGCATTCTTAACGTATTTTTCTTTGTTCAGGTTATTACTTTGGGACTGTGATGATCGAAGCTATAGCTACTACGTTGAGGTTTCCACCAACCAGCAACAATGGACCATGGTGGCCGACAGAACTAAAGTCTCTTGCAAGTAAGTTACATCATTTCCCAGAATTTATTACAAGTTAAAAGAGTCTTATCTGATGGATTCAGAAGTTTCTAATGAAGATTTGTGGAATCACCAAGTTACGTTCTTATTTGGAGATTGAAAACATCCTAATGATCCTTCATTTCAATTTTGACTATTAAGTACTTCGGTGAGAATTTATATGCTCAAACAAACTTTCCTTATTTTGTGGTTTGAACTTGACTCTTGAAAGTGACATGTAGGGGTGCTAGGGTGGCTCAGTTGGTTGAGCGTCCAACTCTTGATTTCGGCTTGGGTCACGATCCCAGGGTCAGTCGTGGGGTCAAGCCCTGTGGAGTCTGCTTCGTATTCTCTCTTTCTCCCTCTCTCTCTCTCTCTCTCTCTCTCCCTCTCTCTCTCTCTCTCTCTCTCTCTCCCCCTCCCTTCCTCCCTCCTCCTTTCCCCCTCTCCCCATCTCACACTCTCTTGCTCTCCCTTTAAAAATAATAATAATAATAATAATAATCTAAAAATAAATAAAATAAATAAAAATTAAAAAAAGAAAATGGCATGTACCTGAGCAGGGAAAAGAAGGATTTCCATATGCAATCCTCTCTTGTGTCCCTGCCCCCATCACTGCATACTACCTCTTTAGAACTTGTTTCTTCCTTTGAGAATTTTGCTGATGTGATACACACTTTAGTAGTTATTCTGGGACTCCATTTTCCAGCCACATATGATTCTCAAGGTTAGCTTTAAATATTTATCTCATCTCAGTGTTAGCTACACTGTTACCTAAACCAAAGAAAGCTTGATATGTAGGTCTCTAGTTATTTAATGTATATGGCATTGAGCCTCTGTTTGCATTTACGTTGTTGTAGGGGAAGCTAGGAGGAAGGATTATGTGGGTTCTGACTGGCCTGAGATCATGACTAGAATGATTATTTACATGTGTATATACCCATATAACTCACTCAGATCAAAATTAGCATGTTTCCAGCATCTTAGAATCATACCTTTTCCCAAACATTACCTAAAAAGAGCTCAGTGCCTTTTTGTGGAGAGCCAGATTCACTGGGAGGCAAGGTAAAGCAAATAGCTGAGATTTCTTTTTTTTATTATTGAAATATGATTCACGTACCATAAAATTCACCCTTTTAAATGCACAATTTAGTGATTTTTAGTGTATTCACACTGTTGTACAATCATCCCCACTATCTAATGTTTCAAACATTTTCATCCCCCCCCGCCAAAGGACACCTCCTACCCATTAGTAATCTTTTCATTTCCTTCCAGTTCCCACAGCCCCTCACCACTAGTAAGCTCCCTTCTGTCTCTATGGATTTGCACATTCTGAACATTTCATACAAGTGGAATTAAATAGTATGTGATCTCCTCTAGCTGTTTTCACTTAGTACATATTTTTTTTCAAACTTATTTTTTGTGTTGCAGCATGTGTCAGCATTCCATTCCTTTTTACTGACTGAATAATATTCTATCATATGGAAATATATATGTCACATTTTGTTTATCCATTCATCAGTGGATGAACATTTGAGTTTTTTGCACTTTTTGGCTAAAATGAGTATTTCTGCTGGGACATTCCTGTGCAAGATTTTGTGTGAACATACGTTTTCAGTCCTTTTGGATCTATTCCTAGCAGTAGACTTGCTGGGTTTTATGCTAACTCTGTGTTTAAGTTTTTGAGGAACTGCCAGACTTTTCCACAACAGCTGCACCATTTTGCATTCCCACCAGCAATACGGGAAGGTTCCAATTTCTTCACATTCTTGCCAGTACTTGTCACTGTCTATCTTCTCGTTCATGGTATCCTAGTGAGAGTGAAGTGGTGGTTTCAATTTGCATTTTCCTCGTGGCTAATGATGTTGAACGTCTTTTCATGTACTTACCTGGCCAGGATTTCATAATAGCATTAATAATGGCTTGTTTGATGCAATGTCTGACACACTTACCGTCATTATTATAGTACTTATCTTAGAGCATGTTTAATGTTTGCATTGGTTAAGGTAACACTTGCTGCTGTGACAAAAAGTGGCTTCAACATTCCAATGCCTTAACACAGTAGCTATTTCTCAATCATGCAACAGTCAGTAGGGGTGTTTCTGGTTGTCAGGTGGCTCTTCTCCACACATGACTGAAGAACCCAGGCATGTTCCTTCTTGTGGCTCTGCCCTCTCCTAGGGCCTCAGCAGCAGCATCTGCATCTGGTTGGCAAATGGGGAAAGAACAGAAAGAAGGTATACGTGGCTCTTCTGAACGGCCTTGGCCTAGGTGTAGTGACCATCCCTTCCACTTATATTCCACCGGGGAGAAGTAGTCAGTTACCACATTGGATGCTGGTCGGGCTGGGAAGTATGGCTCTGTTGGGCAGCCACTTCTCAGTGGAGCACACATCTTGTGGCCATCTCTGCGATTGGATGAGAAAACTAGCAATTATTCAGTAACTAGTATTCCATCACTTTCCTGTATTTTGTCTCATTTTTTCCTGAATATAAAACACCTTGTGGGATATTGTCCTCTCCTTCTAAAAGAGAAAATGAAGGGCTCTTTCCATTGTACCTCAAAGCATTACTAAAGAGGGTTAAACCAAGCTAGATGATGGAAACAGGGAAATGAAGTGATTACCTTATTTCCAAGCTCCCAGAACCCTTTCCATACAATAGGAAGGCCTTCAAGGCCCATGAACAACTGCCCATTTATCTTTTCAGAGCCATTGCTCATTGAGTATACAGCTCACAGGCCAGGCCCTCTGCTTCCCCATCTTTTACACATCTCACTGGTTACCATCACCCATCTTGTCTGTCATTTTATGTGTTATAAATTAGATTCCTCATCTCTTTATGTCCCCCTACTGAAGGTGTTATACAGTATGAGTTTTTGACAAGAACTGGTTGACTAACTGCTGACACAGATACATATTATAATGGTTTTATATTTATTCAAATGGGTTTTTGCTTGATTCAAAAAGGCATTCACTCATTAAGTCCTTCCCATTAGCTTTGTATTAAGTCATTGACATCTTCCCCCCCCTTTTTTATATTTTATGTCCATTAGTTGGTGGATTTAAATAATTTATGTTTTTAACCTTCCATGTTAGCACATATATGCTACAGCAATAGGTGTTTTAGAGATTAATAAATAAATAATGTATTTTAAGAGTAAGAAGGCAGGTGCCTGTTAACCCCCTAAGAATGAGTGGAACCAAAGGTTATGATTTTATGTTTATAGGTATAACCCAGATCTGTTGTGCCTTTCATTTTTTAGTTAGGTATTAAAAAATATAATAGAAGATATGCAGATGATAAAAGAGGAAAGCCTTCCCTTTTTAACTAATATACTCTAGAGCAGTCCTTGAGAAGATTCTACTAGCTTCAAAAATTATAGCCTGCTTTTTATTGAAATAAAGTATGTGAGTATGTTATGAATGAAATTCTATAGGACCTTTAGAGATCACAGCCCTGCCTCTTGATAGCACTCTACCCATGTCAGGAAATTAAATGACAGACTTTGGACAGACCTGGAGAATGAGATTCTCCAAATGTCTTCCCTTAAGACCCTAAGCTCCTAGAACAGGACGTTTTCCTTTATTGCTACCCTGAGTCCTTTCGGCTATAGCTGCAGCTTGGCTTACTTTACTTTTAGGATAAAGGCTTATTTACCATCACAGGTAGCCATGTTTTTGAATAGACGGATTTTGGGTGTTTTCCAGCTTTTTTGGAAATAATTGATATATAACATTGTGTAAGTCTGTGGTATTCAATGCAATGAGATATATAGCAAAGTGATCACCACAATAAGTTTACTTGACACAACGACCATCTCACATAGTTACAGGTTTTTTTTCTTGTGATGAGAACTATTAAGATCTCTTACCAACTTTCACATATGCAATAGTTTCGTTTGCTGTAGTCACCATGCTGTACATTACATCCCCAGAACTTACTTGTCTTGTAACTGGAAGTTTGTGCTTTTTGATCCCCTTCACCCATCCCCCCCCACACACACACGCCCCTCTGGCAACCACCAATCTGTTCTTTGTTTCCAAAAGTTCGGTTTTTGTTTTTAAGATTACTCGTTTAAGTAAGATCATACAGTATTGTCTTTCTCTGTGTGACCTTTTTCATTTAGCATAATACCCTCAAGGTTTATCCATGGTTTTGCAAATGATTTTCTGAAATTACTTCTTACCCCTCTTTTTTCATATAATATAATTCTGTACCTTTTGGCTTTATTCCGAAGACGTCACCTTCAGTCTTTGATTCCTTTTCTCTACTGTCTTCTAAATTGTTGAGCCCTACATCTGTTTTGATACACTAAGTAAGGCACTAGTATCAGTTTTTTTATTATAAATGTAAAACATGCATGGAAGATTAATTTAAACAATACAGGAAGATAGAAGTGAAAAGTAAAATTTTATCTTCCCATCTTGTGCTCAAAAGTACTTTTGACTTTTTTTTTTAGTTTTCATAATGTCTCAACTATAAATAATATTTTTATATCTGTTTATTAATTTATCAGCTTTATTAACTTAACTACCTCTCATTTTTTGTTATATTTTTCTCTTTAGTCCTGCTATTACTTACTTTTAAAATTAAACACTATACTGGGGCGCCTGAGTGGCTCAGCCAGTTAAGCATCTGACTTTGGCTCAGGTCATGATTTCATGATCCGTGAGTTCAAGCCCCACATCGGGCTCTGTGCTGTCAGTTCAGAGCCTGGACCCTGCTTCAGATCCTGTGTCTCCCTCTCTCTCTGCCCCTCCCCCACTCATGCCCTGTCTCTCTCTGTCTCTCAAAAAAATGAATAAATGTTAAAAAATTAAAAATTAAATTAAACGATATACTTAAACCTCTATTTTTTGATCCATCAATTGTAGATAGTATTTCTTTACTCTCCCTACTATTTATGAAGAAATTACCACCCTACATTTCCCTTTCCCATCTTCTGTTAACTGTCCCACCACATTGACATTTTAAAGATTTATGATACTTACTTTCTGTTGGGTAACTTATATTTAACTTAAGTTAAATCTTCCATGTGTTAACTATAAATTGGTCCTGAAAAGGGAAAGCCAGTAAAACCTCATTATAATATTATGATTATGTAAACATTATTCACCACAGATCTATAATTCAGTGGGTCTATAGTGAGGGAAATATTATTCTGTATCACTAAACTTGTGTCCCTCTTGAAACAATTGTATTGTACTGTGTTCAGATCAAATAGATTTGGTTTTCTTACAAGTGCTCGGAATTATTCTACAAGTAATAAATCAGTAGCTTCATATTAGCCAGCTTTTTGTTTTCTTGGAGTTTCTAATTACCTCTTTTTTCCTGTTTACATAAGTTTCTGGGGCACACTATTTGTTCATTGGTTAATTTTGAACAGACTGCTTCCTAGGCCTATATATATATAGCTTACAATTCTTTTTCTTTCTAGGCTGGTTTCACTTTTTCTTGGATTTCTTTTTCTTCTTGTAGCATGTGGGTAAAGGGTTAACAAACCCCTGTTTGCTTTGCAGTGAGATACTGACCTTGGGCCCAGTTACCTTTTTAGATCTTTTCTCCTGAAAACATGATAGAAGTAGAATGTCAGCTATTAGACGACATTGCTTATGATGAAAATTACCCCTAATAAATTGCATCTGGCCTGGAAGGACTGTAAATATCTGGTTGGAAGCTATAGCTTTGGGTTTCCCGAGTACAATAACTTTTGTGACTGGACATGTCCCTTGTGAAAATTCTAGGATCTTTGTTTATGGAGCTATTACAAGAGATAATAGTTTGGATTTGGAATGTGGGGTTTCTAAGCCAGAGTGGCTCCACCCCTGCCCACTCACCTGAGCTGTCCTCTTGTGTGCCAGCAGGAATAGCTCCCGTACAGTTGTATAGACCACTACAAGGACTCCCACTAAGGAGAAATGCTTGCTGCTGCTTTAGTGGCATGGTCTTCTGTTGGCTCCCCTGCATGAATCCGAAGCCAAGTAGGACTTGGTTGGGTCTCAGTCAAGATCTCTCAGAGGCATTGCACAGAGTAAATGTATTCAGAATTGTTTTCAGAAACAAAGGGTATGTAGAAGGCAAATTTTTAGAATTCTTGCATGCCTGAATCATAGTTTGGGTATAGAACTCCATTCCTTCAGCATTTTGAAAGGTTGGATTTATTGCTATCTTGCATCTAATGTTGCTGATGAGAAATCTGATAGAATCTGATTCTTCTTATTTGTAGTAATGTATTTTTCCCTATAGAAGCCTTAGAATCTTCTCATTATTGGAGGTGTTAAATTTCACAATGATATGTCTGGATGTGGACCATTTTCATTTATCCTACTTAGTTTGCTTCATTATGGAGATCTGCCCAGCTCCCCACTGATTTATAAATAATATTTCATCCACCTGCCATTTTCTAGAAATTCACAAAAATTTTGATTTGCTTATATCCTTCCCTCCAGTTTGCAACACCTTTATGAGTGTATTTCCTTTGTATTTCTTTGATGTCATCTCATTGGTTTTCAGGAAGGGAGAAAGGTCAGTGTGCCTACAGTGTCATCCATCTTGAACCTGAATTCCCTAAAGCTCTATTACATGGGCTGTTGATACTCCCCAGTGACCCTAAATCCTTTGCCTTTCTTTCCTTGTGCCTGGCTGCCCTTGTCCCATATTATATAGCTGTCTTTTTTCCTGCTAGCGTGTACTCCTTAACATATTGACCTCATTCATGTTCATTTTTTAACCATTTCTTCACTTTGTTATGGTCCCATTGACTGATATTTTGTCTGTAGAAGTGCTAATGACCTCAGCCATTATCTGTCCAGGACTGTGCCCTTGGCAAACATTTTGGCAAATATAAATAAATTATCAGATATAAAGAATTAATCATTGATAATACTGAATTTTTTTCCACTTGAAAATTCTATGATCATAATTTAGAACTACCTAGGATTTCTAGTTTTTAGCTGAATTTGCTCACAAGCTCTCTGTCTGCCTGCCAGATATATTATCCAGATTCCCTTTTAAATAAGTTTTTATCTCCAACCTCAGTGTTCATTAAAAATGTTGTGAAAGAGTTTTTAATAACTTAAGAAAATACTTATATAATAAGATATTTTTAAAGCAGAGTACAGAACTGTAAGAGTATTATATCACAAGTAGAAAAAGAAATATGGAAGAAGAAAGCCAGATGGAAATACACCAAAATGTTGTTAGTGGCTGCCTCTATGTACTGGGATTATGTAAAGTATTTCTAGTTTTCTGTATTTTTGACCAATTTACATATATTTCTTTTACAATCAAAAAGAAGACTGTATTTGAAAAGATTTTTTTTTCTTGCTGCAGCCATAAATGTTTTGTAGATGTTTGTCCTTGCCTTTATTTGAGTAGCATATGCTAGCAGAGTGCATGGTTTATTCACTGCCAGCAATAAATTAAAGAAATTAAGTAAGTGCTGTCCATAGCAATATCCTAGTAGCTTTTCAGAACCTTGCAGCCACTTACCCCAAGCACGAGTTGTGCTTTCCTGAAAAGGACACCTGAGCTGCCTCTTCCCGTGAGCCTCTTAAAGCCCCATTCTGGGAGAGTGCTTCCTCCTTTTGCCTTTCCCCAGGACTTCAAAAGTCTATTTCTACCTGGGTGTCCCCTCTCATAGAGGTCTGGCCTGCTTGAGACCTTGGAGCAGTCCCATGGATCAGGCAGTTTCTATAGCATCTTAACTTTAAACGTTTCTCCCCTGTGCCTTCCCTGAGGAGCACTTTGACAGCCTCACTCACCTGGCAAGGCCTCTGTGGGGTCAGCTCACCTTCTCCCTGGGCTTCAGCATGATGATATTAATATGCGAGAAGCAGTGTATCCCCCTTGCTGAATATACTGTCATTTAGTCCTGGCGAAGGGCAACTCTTTCTGTCCTGGGTTCTGTTTCCATAGTTGATGCTATTTATTCACCAGGAACCTGAGAAAGAGGAGTCATGTTTCTTTTTCTGAGGGCTGCAGTGGTTGAGGACAATGGGCTAAATTAAAGGTGCAGAGTTACAGCCTCAGAAAACTCTTCTAAAGCATAGCAAGATTGAAAAATGAGACATTTGAACCTAGCCTATTTACCTTGCCTGCGATTTTCTGCATCTTCTTTGCCATTGTCAGTGCTAAAGTTGAGAAAGCCTTCTTTCCGCCAGCTTTGTTTCTTAGCCTGACCCTTAACAAAATGAAAATCTTGGGCTGATTCCAGGAGGTCACAGCTAACCATGTGACCCCGGGGGTTGTGTGTAGAGAGCTCGCACCACTAATGTGATGCAATAGAACGAAAGTGGGTTTTAAAGAAGGAAATGTCTCCTCCATTGAGACCGCTGACAGAAAAAGTTCATACCAAGTGTCAAGTTTTAGTTTCCAGGACAGGATTGCAGCTCTTGGCTGTGGCAGAGGTCCTATATTGAAATATTACTAGTTCTTGCAAGTCTGTGCTGTGCTAACAGACGGTCACCCTCACCTGCCCAGCTGCCCATCCCCGTGAGGTTGGAGGAGTACACTTGCTTGCTCCTTCAAGAAGACTGAGCCAATTAATGGGCTCTGCTTGTGTAATTGTCACTGTTAAAATGCTCTATGGAGATTTTATTTTTCTCTTTTCAGACTTAATTCCATTTTTCTACACAACATTTGACAGTAATGAAAAAAGCCAGTCATGTTCTTTCCTGTGTTTTTTTTTAAAGGGCAAAAGCATTGGTGTTAATTTTGTCACGAGTCTTAGAACTTGAACGATAAAGAAATATGGACTTGTAAGAGAAATGGCAAAAAAAAAATGAAAAATGAAAAAAGTAACAGAATTCAGATAGCGCGCGCACACACACACACACACACACACACACACACACACGGAGGACAAGTCTGGTACTAGGCAGACCCCTGTGTTAATGAGAAGATGTCAGAGCCTGCCTTGTAGAAGGCATCTGTCTATTAGACTTGGAGACACTTGTTAATCAAACTGTTATTTATGCAGTTATAAAGTACCAGAAATAGATGAATATTCTGGAGTAGAAAACATCAGTAAGGAGTCAGTTACTCATACCTACTCATCTAGAGAAAGTGTTTATCTGTTGTTCTACATAAACTTTTTATGCAAAACTTTACCCATATGTTGGAAGCCATGTGGATAGTAGATTTTTATGCAAAGTATGTGAACTAAGTTCTGAATTTAGAGCTATCAACAGGTTCTGTGGACCACCACTGGGAAGGCCTCTCCACACCACAACATTTGATGAAGGAGCATGAAGGAAATGAAATCCCCTCAGATAGCAAATGACCAGAAGGAAGAAGCTAAGAGCTCTTTTCCCTCCCCTTACTTAACCCAGGAGCCACATTACTCTGTGAAGACAATAATTTTTCCGTGCCTATTAAAAAAAAGAACAAAACGAAACAAAGCATACCTCAGTAAAACTTTCTCAATGAGCTGTGTGAACACACTTAGAATATGCATGGTCAGAAAGATTTTTCTTTCATTATGGTAATGACTTTCATGTTAATATTACATTCTAAATGACAAAAATCAATCAAGAGCACACTAGCCCAACTACAGTCATCTCTGTCCTGTCCTCCACCCTGCTAATTGCCCCCACAATGGTCTCTCTGTACCATCCCTCAAGTTACTTACTATAGCCAGAGTGGCACATCTGAAGCACAATTCTGATATTATATCTGCATGAACCCTTAACTGGCTTCCCATTGCTCTCTGGATAAAGACCCAAATTGTTCACATGATATAGACTACCTACACAATCTGGCCCCCTCCTGCCTCTGCAGGCATTTCCTGCATCAGTCTTCCTATGTTCTCTGTGTTCACATCAGCCTGGCTTCCTCTCAGGCCCCACCATGCATCATGCTGTCTGCCCTCCCACAGAGCCTTTGCACACGTCATGACCTCTGTCTGGAACCCACACCTTGTGCTTTGACTGGCTAACCCCCATTGTCCTTGACTCACGGGCCACTTTCTCAGGAAAATCTGCCCTGACCACCCATCTCAATCAGAGTGCTTTGTTATTCCGTCTCGTAGAACCAAGCTATTTTCCTTCACAGCTGATACTACAGTTTGCAGGGACCCATTCTTTAGCGTAGTATTAGGTCACTGTTTTTCCTCTCTGCTAGAATGTAAGCTCCATCAGGGCAGGGATGTGGTCCATTTCATTCTTACCCATGGTAGCCTAGCAAGGACCTAGCACTTGTTGTCTGAATGAATGGTTGGATAAGCACTACCACTCTGTCTCTGATCGTGATACATGTTGGTTTCATTTGTCCTGCAACTATCTGGAGCTGTTGTCTTCACAGGGCTCAATCTGGAAGTCTGTCCATCCCAGTTCAGAGGCTGTCACATGGAGCAAAGGAGAGTTTGTGGGAGAGCATAAAAGGTGCTCATTGACCCTGATCATGTAGTCCTTGTAGAACTAGGAATATGTCTTCCCAACTTCTCTTTATGAATCCATTATTGATCTGCCATCATTGATTCATTCACAGCCTTATTTCACAGATTCAGTCCTTGCCAGAGGTTCAGTTTGCTCTGGTCTCTGCATCTATCCTTGCCTCTCAAGTTAATGACTGGGATCCCCCAGTAACAGTTTATCACTCGAGACTGGTTACTGGCTGGAAGTCCATTACCTTTATTTTTAACCACTCTTAGAGTGAAGTTTTTCTTTACAGAGGGGCCATGTGCTTTACAGACTGTTTGCCAGCTGTGCCCTTTCACCTTGGAAATTGATTTGATTTAAAATCCCAAGTTTGTCAGCTTAATATGTTTTAATTGCTTCTCTGGATTTTTAGAGGAAAAGGTTAAAAAAAAAAACAAAAAAAACCCACAAAAACCTGGCCTTATTCTCCAGAAGGGAACTCCAAACCATTTGCCAAGGCAGTCCATGTACCTGTCCCACCAGGGTAGAGTTTGTCCAACCGAACAGACCTTACTCTGGAGTCCTGGAGCTCTGAATGATAAAGAAGTATGGACCTGTAAGAGGAATGGCAAAAAGTGAAAAATGAAAACCTTCCCCTGGTTTCAGGACGGCTGCGGAGAGTCCTGTCCCAGCACTGTCCAGACGGGTGCTCAGGAGGTACCCCTTACCATGACCGAGCCTTACCATGACCTTCCCTGAGAGAGGCATTGCCGTTAAAAGCAATGCAGATAGCCCCTCAAGGGGCCTCCAGTCAGAGTCACATAACCTCAGTGAAGGCAAGCAAGTTGAGCACACAGTGACACTAGAATAGCAGTCCTCATAGAAATCCATTTATAAAAATGAATAGTTAGCATGCACATCTGCAAAAAGAAAGTAGAGCCTATTTGTTAGTCAGTGAACAAAGGCAGTGGGAAGGAAAGTCAGTTTAGTTTGATCATATCTGGTTAAAGTGGCCTGCCTCGTTTGTCTCTGGGTCCAAGTGAGGAGTGCTGTCTTGGTAATCTCACCATGATTAATGCTGACTCAGCTCTAGCCCAGAGTGTGAAGGGGCTCATATTTCTTCTAGGTTAAAAAAAAGAAAAAGGAAAGGGACGCCTGGGTGGCTCAGTCAAGTTTCCGACTCTTGATTTCAGATCAGGTCGTGATCTTGCAGTTTGTGAGATCCAGCCCCACACTGACCCACGTTGGGCTCCATGCTAGCAGTGTGGAGCCTGCTTTGGATTCTCTCTCTTCCTCTCTCTGCCCTTTCCCCACTCCTGCATGCACTCTCTCTCTCTGTCTCAAAAAAAAAAAAAAAAAAAAAGACACTTAAAAAAAGAAAAAGGAAAAAGTGTTCCTGTGAATTCAGGGATCCAGCATGCACATAGAACCAATTTTTAGAGCTAAAAGGGCACTTTTCCTTGACTCTCTGATTTATTCTCTTGGCTTCAGCTGTCTCTTTCATTCATATTTTCCATTAAACATTGGCCCCGTCTTAGAATGGCTTTTCAAACTCACCTTGTCTAAAACTGAGCTCCTTATCATCTTTCCCTGTAAGCCTCTTGTCCTTTGATGTCCCTGATTGTGTTGGTGGTAAACCCCTTCTCCTGGGCATCTTTTACCCTTTGACCCTGGCCTCCTCCTTGCCCCTCCACAGCCATTCAGGAACCATGTCTTCTCTGTTACACCGTTTCTTCTTTATTCTGTTCCCATTGCCTCCATCTTAACTCAGACCTTCTACCTCTCACCTAGCTTATTGTAGTGATTTCCCCCAATCTGTACTCTATCTGCATCTATTGCTGTTTTGGTATCTGGAACACTGTTGCCAGATCGGTCTGGCCATGACTCCTTTCCTTCCCTGAACAGGCTCCTCCAGTGGCCAACTGAGAAAAGCCTCAGATCTCTGCCTGGATCACCTTCGGTCTCCACACGACCAACTTTTCCCAAACATTTCGTTTTCAAATATTCTGCCCTACTGTTAGACTTCATGTTCAGATTTCAAATATATAACGACCATACTTATCTGACTCTCACCAAACTTTCTTACCTTTATTTCTTCAACTCTCTCCTTGTAGGTATCATTTTTCCTTTAAGTCTGACCCAGTTGCTGCTGTCAAATGAGTCCATGCTTTAGATCAGCTGATTATTGCCACTGGCCGGTCTTTGAGTCTCTAACCCACCCCGGTTGCCTTAAAGACCCAGCCCAAAATGCCCTGTGAGTTCTTCCTTGATCTTTCTCCTCCTAAATACAGCCAACTGCTCCCTTTGCTGAATGCCCACTGTACTTTGTTTCTGTGTAGCTGGGACAACATTCACTTTTTCTTGGTTCTGTCTCAGAGGAGGGAGAAAATAAGGGGCTAGGCTGGGAGGAAGTTTGCTTTTTAAAAAGCTGGCCATTTTTCAATGAGAAAGAATGAAATCTGGCCTTTTGTAGCAACGTGGATGGAACTGGAGAGTGTTATGCTAAGTGAAATAAGTCAGGAAGAGAAAGACAAGATACCATATGATTTCACTCATGTGTGGATCCTGAAAAACTCAACAGAAGACCAGGGGGGAGGAGAAGGGGGTGGGGGGAGTTACAGAGAGGGAAGGAGGCAAACCATAAGAGACTCTTAAATACTGAGAATAAACTGAGGGTTGATGGGGGATGAGGGGGAGGGGAAAGTGGGTGATGGGCATTGAGGAGAGCACCTGTTGCGATGAGAACTGGGTGTTGTATGGAAACCAATTTGACAATAAATTTCATATTTAAAAAAAAAAAAGAGCTAGCCATTTTTGAAGATGCACTGGGATCTATCCCCTGGAAGTACAGGCCAGATCTTTCCAGAGTAGTCTCTGGTTACTACATCTGTAATCAAATGCATAGCCCAGCCAGCTTTGATTCAGCCTAATATTTGTTAAGTGACCCTGGTAGATAAAAGCTACATTGTGAGGGCAAATACTAGGAGACACAAGACACTGTTCCAAAGGAACTTACAGGATGTCCACAATTTCTGAATATGTAGGAACCATCACACCCACACCCACAAAGTATAAAATACAAAACAGGATCCTGTAGTCATAAAATAGTTTAAAAATACCTTGGAAATCATAGTCTAAGCCTCTCATTTTACAGATGGGACTCTGAGACAGATACAGAGTACAAATGCCTTCTCAAGTTCTCATCTGACGGATCCAGATTCCAACCCAGATCTCCTGATTCTGCATCCCTTGTTCCCAGGATGCTGCATAGCCAATAAGCCCATGGTGAGAGACAGTCATATGAAGGCTATGAGAATATAGACATGATCAGAATATACCATGCAGCTAGGGACTTTTTCTGAGAAGATGTATTTTGAACCTAGTCATTTACTGCGGGTCTACGTGGTACCTGGGAAAACAGGTGATCTCCCAACCAAAGGAAGCTGTGAACTTCAGATTTGAAAATCACATAAAGGTACAAGTCGGAAGCAGACTCACCTTCCAGAAGGCCTGATGAAGACTATTGATTACAAAGAAATCCACATATATTTTCACATGATCTCTTACCTTGCTCTCATTACTACTTCTTCTGCAGAATATTAATGTATCCAGCCTGTTAGCTGTATCATAATTCAGATTTTACAAATTGGTTTTAAAAGCCTAGTCTCTATATCAAATCACCTAGGGCTTCATTATCCAGGTTTGGAGTCTATTAGTCTCTGTTTTTTTTTCCCTTTTCCTTCCTATTGCCTACAAAAGAAAACCCAAAAAACAAACAAAAAACAAAAAATCATTACCCTGTTCATTAGGCTATTTATTAGATTATTCCCTTCTACCAAAAGAGACTTGCATGTGTGTTTTTCATCTGTTTTCAGCCAAGATCCATAAAGCATATTTCCCCCATAGTTGACATTTTCTTTTCACAAGCCCTTGAAATGGAATGTACGAATTTCACCACGGTGTTGTAAATTACGTACTGAGTATCAGTAATAAACATTTCTTACAAAGTTTTAAAGTGTAGTTGCAGATTGGTGATCATGTGGAATTGCACACATTTACCAGCTGCTTTGGAGGGAGTTACTGAGTGCTTTCTGCTCATACACTTTTCACCTCTTTATCCAAATTTATACCACAGTACAGAGCCCACATAGTAAACCTAAACTGAGCAAAAGAATGTTTGCACTCCCAGGAATGTGGCTTCACAGTCTGGACCTGGAGGGGGTGACAAATAGTCGTCTTGTTTGTATTTCTCCTTCCAGGCATTTTGCACATTAAACTTGTACCAGAGAGTTCCTGATTTTTCTCTGGTGAAAAAACCTGGATAATATCCCTTGCTTCCTTATCTCTGGTTCTCAGAGCCTCTACTATAAGTTCCTTAGGTGGGGGTGATGCTCAGGCAAAGGAGGGCAGCTCGGTACTGCTGCTATTAGATGAAGGTAACTTATTTATATTGTTCTTTTTTCCTTCCTTATTCTCTAGGGAGTTACTGAATTCTCTATAGGACTTGGCAGTAGATACATAGGCTGAATAGAAATTCTGACTGCTGGAGCTGTGAAATGTATAGACTTTTCTCCAGGGTGTGCCGGGGGCGGTGGGGGGGGGGGGGCGGGGAGGAGAGGCTCACGGAAGCTTTGGGCTTGCTTCACGTTTCTGAATCTTCTCAATTCATTTCTCCTAAATAAAATAAAAGTCCAAACCTCCACTAATGTAACGTTGGATCACAGGTTTCAACTAACAGGAGGGTATGATTCTAAAGTCCATGTTCTCACAGCACCATTGAGCCCCTCATATACAGCCTCTGTCTGTTTGTAGGTCCTCCAGGTGGACTAATTGAAGGCCTCAAATACATAGAGAAGTGGTTCTATTGCCCTGTGGGGACAGAGAACCACAATAGGTGTTTCGTAAGACGTGGTGTGTACTGTCATCAACAAATGCATTCATTGTTGGATTTCTTGTCTGATTTTCAAATTTATACCTTCACAGTGCATTAAT
Source organism: Herpailurus yagouaroundi (assembly GCF_014898765.1). NCBI lineage: Eukaryota > Metazoa > Chordata > Mammalia > Carnivora > Felidae > Herpailurus > Herpailurus yagouaroundi. The sequence continues at coordinate 5,057,004 of NW_024412394.1, read as the reverse complement.
ATCATATTCTTACATTAATATTAATTAACTTTATAAATTTCTGAGGAGATGAGAAGGGAACATAGGGCACATTCTTCTAAACCATTCATATTTGGAAATGGAACGCCTGATACTCTCAGATACTATTTTCTCCTTTTGCCACTTCCTTAACTAAGATTATCTTGCAACTAATACTGAATCACTGCTCTGCTAAAGCCCCCAGTCTGTGGAGCATGGGCCCATGTTAACCCCAAACTTGCTGTTTATCCATCCATTAACTTAACAGCAGACAGCCTTCGAGCCACTGCGCTAGGTCAGGCACTGTGCTGGGTGGGCACTTTCCTCCTCTATGGGCTCATTATATTTAAGCTTTTCCAATCAGCCCAGGACCAGCAGTAACTGAAGGGCCTTGGTCTAAATGTAAATAGAGGCAATTGTGGACTCTGACACACTTAGCTAGACCAAATCTTCTCTGAATGACTCAGTAGGGATAACATTTATGGGAGCAAGCAGCATGCTAAATCTGGAGACACATACTACGTAGAAGGGAGTGGGCTTGGCCTCAGTGGATAAATAAAGATCATTCCTCCTCCCTTCAGCCTGCTGGAGGGAAGTTCAAGTGTGCCTTTGAGCACAGATCTTCCCGGAGGTGGCAGGATTGCAGCCTGTAAACTCAGCCAGTCCACCTCTTTGTCACCTTTGTATTGGTAACAATAACCTCAGCCGTAGGGATGCTTAGCAAACTGAGCGTGTTTTGTTGCACGCCTGTGCCCATACTCTCGCTGCCCTCTCTGATGATAAGATAAGTGTGATGTGCAGTTTGTAATGAGCACTTGCAGTTGCTGTAAACTGTGTAATACCATATAATAAGCAGTAGTTTTCTACTTATCCTTGATAACAGGAGGTTTCTGCCTGGCTTTTAGCAATAGCCAAAATGTGGGTTGTTTTTTTTTTTTTCCGGCACCACCCCCCCCCCCCCCTCACCAACATGATGCATGAATTTTCAGAGGCATCTCTCTTTTCACAGATAAATTGACAGGTTGTTTTCCAAGTGTGTCCAAAATATGTATTGGCTAATCTTTGCCTTTAAAGAGTCAAAGTCAAACAAAATGGTTCCAAAGTAGCCATTTATAATAAAATGACTATATACATTCTTAAGCTCATTTTAGCTGTCTCCTGGCTATGCTTTTCCTCAAGGGATTAGTAGCTTGAAGCTTAGCCCAATAGCTTGGATGATAAAACTGCCAAGTCTCAAGTTATTGTTTTAAATTTCCTATAAGAGATTATATCTTAGGTATAAAGTGAATTCACCCTAGATGACTTGGTGCTCTTCCCTGAGAGGAAGAGGGCCATTATGCTGTGTACTTTTCTCTTCCAAGTCACACACTGTCAAGACTGGATGGGGTTCTTACTATGATTTCTTTTTAATCATTGGGAAATACTTTCAGAAAAGAAATGGACTCAAGCTTTACGTTGAAATCCCTCCACCTCTGTTTAAAGTCATCTCCTGACTTTCCCTTGATGCTCAGAAGACCATAAAATTCAGTGTTTCCCTGTAATGAATTAAGATTGCCTTTTCATCAGACAGTCTTCTCCCTTTCTGCGATGCTGCTTGCATTATCTATTCATTCGTTCGTTTCTGCGGGCCTCTTGGTAACCACTTATCCCTATCAGATGGCCTAAGCAAGACCAACAGCTGTTGAGTTTGTGATATCAGGGAGATCTTATGAATCATGCTGATGGCAGCCCTGGTACTTCATGATCACTGGGCACTGCCATTTGTCTGTCACAGAGCTGGCCTTCCTGCGGATTTCTTGCCTGGCACTTCGGTGTGTCTGACCTGCTAACACCAGGATGTCAGTGAATGGCTGCAACTAAGGTGCAGAAGTTGCCTGAGCTGACCTCACATTTAAAAGACGATTGTGCCTTTCTGGCACAAACGGTTGCATTTTTTCCATCAGAGTGATAGATTGATCCTCTCTGTGTGCAGAGCTCCATATGGGATCACGAGGAAAAGAGAAGATGGACCACTTGCCTGTAGTCTAGTTCAAAAACAACATTACACATCAAAAAAGACTCTCTTATCAGCTGACTCTTTCCAAGTGTCACCTAAAAAGCAAACTGAAGCCCAGTGATTGTTTGCTCTTCATGTCTGCTTGAAGATTCATTGAAATTACACAAGAACTAGCGTGCAGTTTATAAAGACAATGTATTAGAACTAAAAAGCAAGCAAGTCGCGCTTTTACCAAGTTAGACCGCTGATCAGGGAGATGTGGGGAGGAGCGTGTGCTTGGGCAGAGACCTGGCTTCCTGCAGACCCCACAGCGGTGACAGTGTTGCTCAAAGAAAGTGCTTCTCATCCATTTGGTACATCATACTCTCGCAGCTCTTTTGTTTCCCAGATACGAATCCAGATATACCATTTCAGTGGCTCTGGGGTTTGGGGAGCTACTGCTTTTCTTTTTTTCCTCCCGCGGGGCCTTCCATTGACACGGCTACTCTACATGCAGAGCTGAATCGTGCCCGTGAAACGCACTGACCCAGGTGGAAGCAGATTTTTAATCAAGTGCCAATAGAACGACCCATTTTCTGCCAAAACCTCTGGAGCCCTACCATTACCCAGTGCCCACATTTTCCAGTTGTTTCCTGGGATTTGATTTCTAGCCTAGCATGTTGTCTTTGGGTGTACTAAGATTGATTTAATTAAGGTAGGATTTATAGCTCTTGTGATCCTCTTACTTAGGAACTTCACATGGAGACCCCCCGCTACAGACAGAACATTGTGTGTTGGCAGACAGGTGTGATGACAGTGGTCTTTCCTTCAAAGCAGAAGTGGTTTGCCCTACCTTTGACTTGGGTGTTATTGCTCAGCCTTCGGTAGGGTGTGGGATGTTTGGATTTGCAGGTTGGGGTAGCTTTCTAAGTTGTTCGAAATGATGTTACAGACCAGTGTTGTTCTTTAGCAATGTATAAGTCAGATGATTTGTTAATTTTACTACAGTGAAAAGTAAAGGGGAGGTTGCTGTGGAAAAAACAGAATTGTATTTTCAAAGAGAAGACCTAAAATTTGCACGAGTGTTGCCAATTCCTGGTCTCCATTCTGTTTCGAAAGGGAAGCTGAGGAGGAAAAGTAAATACCAGGGCGATAAATATGGGCGAAAGGGCATGGGGAAAGCAATATAAAAACCGTTGTCAGCATTGTTTCTTTTTTTAAAAAAATTATTTATTTTTTTTTTATTTACATCCAAGTTAGCATATAATGCAACAGTGATTTCAGGAGTAGATTCCTTCATGCCTCTTACCCATTAAGCCCATCCCCCCTCCCACAATCCCTCCCGTAACCCTCAGTTTGTTCTCCGTATTTATGAGTCTCTTATGCTTTGTCCCCCTCCCTGTTTCTATATTATTTTTGTTTACCTTCCCTTATGTTCATCTATTTTGTCTCATTTGAGTGAAATATGATTTTTGTCTTTCTCTGACTAATTTCACTTAGCATAATACCGTCCATTTCCATCCACGTAGTTGCAAATGGCAAGATTTCATTCTTTTTGATTGTCGAGTATTTTTTTTATCTTTCATCCGTCGATGGACATTTGGGCTCTTTCCATACTTGGGCTATTGTTGATAGTTCTGCTATAAACATGGGGGTACATGTGTCCCTTTGAAACAGCACACCTGTATCTCTTGGATAAATGCCTAGTAGTGCAATTGCTGAGTTGTAGGGTAGTTCTATTTTTAGTTTTTTGAGGAACCCCCATACTGTTTTCCAGCGTGGCCGCATTCCCACCAACAATGCGAAAGAGATCCTCTTTCTCCACATCCTCCCTGACATCTGCCGTTGTCTGAGTTGTTAATGTTAGCCATCCTGACAGCTGTGAGGTGGTATCTCATTGTGGTTTTGATTTGTATTTCCCTGATGATGAGTGATGTCATCGTTTCTTAATGAGGCATTCCTTTCCCTTAATAAGAGCATCTAACTTCATGTTTTCTTGAGAAATGAGGATTCTGGTAGAAGGAGGTCTAGAGTCTCCAGTTCCATCCAGGTTCTGAAGTCTTATGCCACATAGCACAATTATGTCAGGTGATGAGGCTTATTCTTTTTGCCTCCTGCCAGGTGTCTTTCAGTGTCCTTTTGCCCATGGGGTCTGTGGACAGCACTGTAGTTCATTATCATTGGTTTCCCTGCATGTTTGGTTGTATGCATTCGAAAACATTCCGAGAAAGGGGTTCATAGGCTTCACCAGACTGCCAGAGAGAGCCACGGCACAAAAAAGGGAAGATCTAAGGGTCAAAGGAATATTCACATATGTCTGCTTTGGATAAAGCTTTTTTTTTTTTTTTTTTTTTTTTTTACCTGTTTTCTAGTTGTTTTTAAGTGACCTTTCCATCTGGTGTGCACCTTAGGTCTGGGGCCACTCGCCGCTAGGGTGAGCATGTCAGGCTCATCCTCGTTACTGACCTCTCTATCTTAAACCTAGAAATTGGTGACTTCAGTTGTTCTGCTTCAGCCAGTGCTGCTGAGGGCCAATTGAAGTTCACGCTGAAACCGAGTCCTCCTCACCAGGCTCAGATTTCAGAATCATTTCTCCCTTCACAGCTGCATTTGTACATCAGTCCTGAAGGTTGTTTCTAAAAGATTAGGGCTAGGGAAATGTAGCCAGCCCTTGGCTTCATGTCAGCCGATGCTCTAGCCCTTCAGGCCCACCTGCCACCTTCTCAGGGCTTCCTTTTTCCCGGCAGGAAGCCTGTGCAGATCTTGATTGATTCATTCAACCCATTTTTATGAGGCACCTTCTGTGAGGTTAGAACTATGCCAGGCAAGCATCCACCTGACCACAAAAGTCAAGAGCGTATGGGAGTGGGCTGGTGCTTGCATCTTGGCGGCCCCAGTTGACTACCAAGAGTGTGAAGTGCAGGCTGCCTGTGGGTTAGCAGTTTACTGTTCACCTACTGCTTCCCAGGCCCTCAGCTGGTAGAGACATCAGAGCCCCGCCCCCAAGGAGGATACAGGCTAGTGGATGAAATAACGTGCGCATGGATAAAAAATGAAAATCTGTGTTGGAATTGTTTGGGTTTAATGTAAAACATTTCAATCTCAGCCTTTATATTAGGGATTTTGTTCTTGAAGTACTTACCAGTATCTTTCCACCAGAAAGGGAAAGTGTGCAATACAGTACCATTAATTGCACATGCAGAATAAAAATCCCTGGACTAGAAATCAGGAGGCTTGGCTCTCAACCATAGTTCTGCCTCTGACTGGCCAAGCATCCTTGGGCAAGTCCTTTACTCTCCCTGTACCTCTGTCTCCACCTCTGTAAAACACCAAAGGCTTATGTGCAGGCTCTGGGAACTGTACTTATTAAAATAGTACAGTTCATTGTTATCAACAAAAATGTGAAACAGTTATGTAAAACATAAAGTACAATGGATTTATCTCTAACGTTCCTTCTAAAGTTTACATACCACAATTCTAAAGTCCTACTAGGATATGTGTTGGCTGGACAGATGTACCGACACCAACATGCATGTAGGCTATGCATATAAAATATATATGTGAGCTTTAATAAACTCCTACATGTGAGGTAGAGCCAGCTGCTTCTCTGTCCTCTCCCTAGCCCCTGGAAACTCTCATTTGTTGCCATGAACTGGGCCCAAACAGCTACGAGGAGCTCCACCTCTAGAGAGAGGCCTGCAACCTCTGATATTCTTGTTGTTGAGTGAAAAATAAATAAATAAAATGAAATATATTAAATACCTTGAGCTTCCTGAAGATAAAAGCTGTAATATATACAGTTAAGTTATATTTGAAAGAAACGTGGTCATGTAGAACAACAAATAGAGGTGCTAAAGCACAAGGTTAAATGACTCTGTTGAAAGAAGGGTCAGGAAGTTCGCCTCTTCCTTCTACAGTCACTAAGTACACACCTCATGACTGGAAGCCGTTTCCTAATGAAATATTAACATCCAGTAGATGGTGGGTATGCATTAAAAATGTTTTAACGTTTGTATTTTTAGCATGGACACCGTGGTATCAGTTAAAATAATTAGCCCTTGCCTTTAATCTAAAAGCCTTATCTCTTTACTCTTACTTTTTTAGAAGGCAGATGTTTTAAAACTGATTTGAAAATCAAATATGCCCTTCAGTGATTTCATTTGGAAGAAACATAGAAGTAAACATTATAAAGGAGGCTTTTCAGTACATTATGCATGCAAATGTGGCAGCCGAATTCAGGTTCACAAGTGGAGGTGGATGACTGTTCTGGTTGAGAAAGGTTGAGTTGTTTAAATGAATACAAAGGTCATCCACCCTCAGAGCGTGTTCCTCTGTCATTTAGTAGCAAGGCTATTGCTTCATGGTAAACTCTATCTGCCAAAAGGGAAGAATTGAAAGGCTTTGGCAGGCAAAGTGAAGTTGCGTTAATAGTGCAATGGCCATGGATCGCTTTTCATCGAGCCCCTGCTCTCTGCCTAGCCCTGTGCCGGCTGTAACACAATGGGGTTGAGGGGGTTTTGTGCTCCTCTGGAAATACCCACTGCTGGTGTTGAGGCTGTGGTTACAGCAATTAACTGTGTCCTGGAGAGACGGCCTCAGATATATTTACAGGTTTGTCTGATACTCCTCAAGGGTCCGGGACTATGTCTTATTTGTTTCTGAATCACCAAAACTCAGCACACAGACTGACATGTGGTAGGAGCTTAGAAATGATTCGTGAGCAAATGAATGAATGAACTTATGAATGAATGATGAGGGATTATATTTTGGGGGCATTTTTTCTTAATGGAATGGGAACACAGGTTTTTCAGACTTACAGGGAATTAATTAGATAAAGGTTATCACTACGGAAGAGTGGAAAATGAGATTGAAACTAATCCAAACCAAATTCTTGCTCTCTGTCCAGGAGATCAAAAACCTGAGCCCTCCTACAGGTCTGTAGAGAAGTAGTCTCCCATCTAAGGACCTGTGACCACCCGGCCTACATTTTGGATTAAAAACCCTGTAGGCCTAGCTCCTCACTGGGTAGATTCAGGAACAGGATGAGTGGAGCATCCCTTGGGAAGAGCTTGCTAGAGCAGGCAGGAGGAAGCCTGGGCTTTAGGAGGAAGCTTGACCTCTTTATGTGATAGTAATCCGTGATCCAGAGAGACTCGTTTAAAAAGGCCACATTAAATGAACTGCAGCTCTAAGTCCAATGACAGTCAGGAACCTTCTGGGAAGAACTTTATGCTATGCTACCTCTCTCTTGTATCTTTTATCTCTTTCTATTTAAGAATCCTTATTTATCTCAGGTTTCTTAGGGAACATGATAAAAACTTTTCCGGGCTGTTCCCTGGTTTCTACCCTCCTTTTCTGCCGGGATGGTTCGGATTAGGCGGGAGGTTCCATGTGTAGCGCATACCCACTCCCATTTGCTCCTCTGGCACTCTCCTCAGCCTGGGCAGACAAGACCACCTTCGCCTCTGGTGTTGGACTGGTGCTGATGGCTCCAAGAGTTTTTCCCAAATACTTCTAGCTGAAGCTACTTCTACATCTCTAATCATTGGAAAGCATAAAAGGCGCTTCTTTCAACAAATATTTTGGCATGCACTGCACACAAGGGAGAGTCAGCACTACATTCATACTCATTGTTCTGTGTCCTGAATCAGGTTGAGAATTCACTGAACTCCTCCTTGAGCCCTGGAAAGTGGACTTTCTACATCATAGGTCTCCCTAGGAAGCCCTTGGAAGGCAAAACTTTCAGCCTATTGACAAACAAAAAAGTCTCTGAGTTTCTTAAGAACCTAAGTCATTCCATGAATAAAAAAGATGTGGTGTGTATACAAAATGGTGTATTACTTAGTCGTGAGAACGGAGGATATCCTGCCATTTGTGACTACATCAATGGACTTTGAGCACATTATGCTAAGCAAGATAAGTCAGACAGAGAAAGATAAATACTGTTTATCGTTTATATGTGGCACCTAAAAAGGCCAAACCTGTAAAGCGCGCGCACGCACGCACACACACACACACACACACACACACACACACAGTAAAATGGCAGTTACCAGGGGATGGGGTGGTGCATAAGAGTGATGTTGTTTAAGGGTACAAACTTGCAGCAAGTAGTAAATAAGTCCTAGCGATCTATTGCACAGTATAATAAATATAGACAACAATGCTATACTATAATTATGTAACTGATAAATATCACTACAATGGCAATCATATTATAATATGTAAATGTATCAAAGTAACACACTGTACACCTTAAACTTATACAAAGTTACACGTCAGACATTCAATAAAAAAATTATTGTTAAAAAAAAACCTCATTCAGGGAAGAGAAAGGGGTGGGGTGGGAGAGGTGGAGTGTACCTGCCAGATGCATGGATGACTGATCTGTTAGGAAGCAGAGACTATGCCAGCCCCACTCATTTGTCTTTGTGTCTCTCAGAGGCTGGTGTAGAGAGATGATGAAGGAAGTATCTCATTGGTTTCCTTTACGTTTGAGGCACTCGTGTAGATATGAGCCAAGAGAGCTAGCACCGGGGTTCTCCATTTTACCCCTGCCCGTAAAAGCATCCTCTGTCAGCAAGGGACAGCAGCAGCCTGTGGGGCTGTAGACGTCCAGAGAGAGCAGGGGATGGGGAAACCTCCACGACCAGCTTCACATGATGGCCCACAGTGTCCTCTAACGAGAACCCCGAGGGGGCCGTCTCACAGACTCCTCAGGGTCCACTCTTCTCAACTTCCTTCTCTCCCGCTGTCCCACACAAGCTAATGCCTTCTTCTATATTCACTTCCATTTATTCCCCCAACCTAGAAACATCTAATCATACTCAACTCATTTCTTTCCATTGTCTGGATCGATTGTGTTTGCTTCTGTCTTCTCACTGACTCTCAGCTGGTCTCCACAGCCTCCCCCTCCACCTCCTGTCTCTCTTCCCTTTCTCTGCCATTATAAAACAGAGCTATCATACCACCACTTGCCCACAATCCAGATGTCTCTGCCTGACATCTGTAGGATCTCTGCAAGATCCTATAGTCTGACCCCAAACTTCACATCCACCTCTTTTCCTCTTGCTTCTGTATTCGCCCTCTGCTTTCAATGCTGTGTGGGCCCCTACTTGTTCTCTGGACCTGATCTGTGCTTTCTCATCTTGGTGAAACGTCCATATGTTATTGCCCCTACCTCAAATGCTGGTCTTTATTGTCCATCCCTAACCCCTGCCCCTTCTCTGGTGAATTCTGGGTCATCCTTTATGCCCAGCCTAGTGTTTGTTCTCTATGAAGTGCATCACGACCCCTCCAGACTAAACGTGGAATAGCTAGAATCCCCAACTCAGCTAAATGTGGGAACCGCTCTTCCTTGATCAGCCCTGAAACTGGACTCACAGACTTAGCAAGGAAGCGGAGGATTTCAGGCCTGGCTAAATGATGAAGCCATTTAAAGGGTTCAGAAGAAAGTATTTTAATTGCATGGTAAGGAGGGCAGAACTGAATCTGGTTTGTTCACTTCCATGTTCCTGCCATTTGGTACAAGTTCAATACATGCTAATGTGCATGAAGGATCCAGGAGACCATGTGTGTCCTGATCTAGAACTTAAAAGTCACTGCTGGAACTTGAGGAGCTCGTGGATAACATAGTCGTCAAAAAGGAACTGCGGGACCCAGAGACTCCCCTTCTAGGCATACACTCAAGAGAAGTGAAAACGTATGTCCACATAAAAGCTCGGACATGCGTATCCATTCACAGCAGCACTAGTCATAGTGGCCTCAAATGGGAAACACTCCAAAAGTCTACTAACTGATGAATGGATAAACAAATGTACATCCATGGAATAGTATTTGGCCATAAATAAAGGAACGGAGTACTGATACATGCTGCAACCCGGATGATCTTTGAAAACATTTTGCTACGTGAAAGAAGCTGTGTATTATATGGTCCATGTATCTGCAATGTCCAGAATAGGCAAATCCATCATAGAAACAGAAAGTGGACTATGGGCTCCCAGGGGCTGAGGGTGTTGAGGAGAATGGGGAATGACCATTAAAGGGCAAGGCGTTTCTTCTGGGGGAGATGAAACTGTTCTAAAATTGATTGTGATGACAGTTTGCACAACTCCGTGAATATACTAAAAACCATTGAATTGTACACTTTGAAAGGGTGAATTTTATGGTACGTGAATTATATCACACTAAAGCTGTTATTTTTTAAACAGAACAAAGAGTCAGTGGAGCATTCCCAGGTGGGGGCTAAAAGTACCCTTGCACGAAGCAGGAAGGACTCATGTTAGGGACTAGGGACAGCTCCTCACAGTAGGAAGGCCCTCACATTGCCCCGTTTTGTTAGCATGAATTCCAGCTTCCAGACCCCCCGCAGCTTTGGCTCACAGAAGGACCACACTGCTGTTGGTGGGCTCTTAGCTCCTAGAAAGAGACTACACTGAGACCGCAGCAGAGAAACATAACTTCTCCCCACTACATTTTCTCTGCCTTGTCCTTGCAATTCCTTCGAGAAGGAAGAAGAGAGGCATGGTTAAGAAATTCACTTTTCCCTTCTCTCCTGTTTCCTGCTCCTGTGTGGCTGGGCCAGGGATTACTGCTCTAATGCATTTTTAATTTACAAATGCAAATTCAGAGATTTCATTCTGGGGCTTTGGGGTGAGAAGAGAGCAAAATACAGACCAGAGGGCCTTGCTTACATAGTAAAAAGAATGGTCCTATTTTCCTCACATGTGGCTGGGCCACCACTGAGCCACTGCAGCCCCATTTCTAGCCCACTTAATATGTTGGATACCAGGTCAACAGTATGAGTTCCTACTATAGAGTCTGACATTGTAATGGGACTCTAAGTCAATAAAATTCAAATTTTAAAATCAGAATGATTCTTGCCCCTAATGTTACACTAGAATAAGCATATATAAATGCACAGGTTAGAGACATTTACATGAACTTGACCTGATTGAGCAACAGCCCTCATAAATGGTCCTTGTGATGTGAAAACAATCTAATCCTGTAACCACAGAGCTACATGTGACATGTTAACTCTGCACCAACATCATACTAGAGGTCTCTCAGAGTGCATGGTTTTTAAGTGGCATGTCTGTGTTATCTCACATAATACACTTTTACTACCAATTATTGTCTGACCTAACTCACTGCTGGTAATTCTGTTTGATTCTTTAATAGCATCATAAAATATTGATAACAAACCAAAGTTGATAACAACAATGGTAAGAAAGGAACCAAGAACCATTTTTATTAATACAAGGGAAGTCATAGCAAATTTATTTCGTTTCTCCTGATTACATAATTCTCACTGTTATTCATCCATTCAACAAATAAATTGAGCACCCACTAAGTGTTAGGCACTGAACAAGAGTAGACAAGATACCTACTTATATCAAGTATACCTCTTAGCAGGGGGAAACAGGCAATAACATAAATAAGAAACTTCCAGCTACTGATAAATGCTATGAAGAAAATCAAACAGAATAATAGATAGTGATGAGGCTGTGCTAGGCAAAAAGCAGCTACTTGAGCTCAGGCCTCTCTGACGAAGTGACATTTGAGCTCAGTGATACAGAAGCCAGCCTTACAAAGGCTTGGGGAAAGAGAATTTCGGGAAAATTTAAGGTCACAAAGAAGAAATGAACTTGGTGTATGTGCAGAACAGAGAAATAGCTGGGGTTGCCAAAGCTTGAGGAAGGAGTCAGAGAATGGTATGAGATGGGATGGAGAGGCCAGGACCTCTCAGATCGTATATGACCTTTAGGTCTTGGTGTAAGGAGTGCAAGTTTCATTCTAAGAGCAATGGGGAAGGGCGCCTGGGTGGCTTAGTCAGTTAAGCATCCGACTTTGGCTGAGGTCGTGATCTCACGGTCCGTGAGTTCGAGCCCCATATCGGACTCTGTGCTGACAGCTCGGAGCCTGGAGCCCGCTTCAGATTCTGTGTGTGTGTGTCTCTCTCTCTCTGCCTCTCCCCCATTCATGCTCTGTCTCTCTCTCTCTCTCTCTCTCTCTCTCTCTCTCTCTCTCTCAAAAATAAACATTAATAATAAACAAATTAAAAATTAAGAGCAATGAGGAGTTGTTGGAGGGTCTTAGGCAAACGAGTGGTATGAACTGATTTCTACTTTTTAAAGATCACTCTGGTGGCTGTGTGAGAAATGAATTGGGAGGTAAATATGGAACTGAGAGACCAGTAAGGAGGCTGGTGCTATAACCCTGAAAAGCCATGATAGGGTCTCAGACTAGGGTGGTGACACTGGGGATGATGGGAAGTGGTTGGCTATGGAAAACATACTGCTGATGGACTGGACGGGGAGCCAGAGTAGGGATGGGAGAGAGGAGAGAAAGAGCTCCTGGTATATACCTTTTGACTCTGTCCTTAGTCCTGGACATTTCAACATTTCACTGTTTTAATCAATGCCCTGAAAGAAGACAGAAGGCAGACGTGAGATTTAAAATGATCTCTCCATCCTCTAATGTGGCACGAAACCAACAGGATGGGTTTTAATGGGAATAAATGTGATGCCCTCCATTTAGGTTCAGAAAATCAATTGTACAGCACAGTATGGGGGCAGTGAAGCTTGAGAAATGTTTATGTGAAAAAAAGCTGTGGTTTTAGTTGACCACAAACTCAGTATGTGCCGTTAGGATGAGGCTGCTACAAACGTGAGGCAGTCTTAGTCTGCGCTGGCTGCATAGTGTCCATATACCCACGAGACCTTCCTCTTGTGCTCTGTGTTGGTCAGGACACATGCATCCATATTTAAAGAGGTACATTGAAGATGACTAGATGATAAGAGTTCAGGAAGCTGATTCATGATGGAGGGGAGTGGGCAGGGTATCAACTGAAGGAACCAATGATAAAACAAGACCCAGGTATGACAAGACCAAGGAAGTGGGTTGTGAGGTCACGATAATGATGTCTCTTTTTTTTTTTTTTTAAAGTAAACTTTATGCCCAACATGGGGCTTGAATTTATACAACCCCCAGATCAAGAGTCACATACTCTACCAAATGAGCCAGCCAGGTGCCCCTGATAATGATCTTTAAATGTCTGCAGAGCTATCTTGTGGAAAAGAGACTAATTCTATGAACCCCAGCAGTTGCCACTAACATTTTTTACCCATACCTTCAACACACATTTAATGAGCATCTACTCACTCCCACTTAACAATTTTTTTTTCAGCTACTGAACTTATGGTGCTCCGTTACGGTCCAGAGAGACAGATACATAAATAAATAAATAAGTGCAGTAGAGTATTCCAGATGCCACCATAGAAGTATTCACTGAGTACAATGGGGACACAGTGGAGGGAGCGACCATTCCAGCTGAGAAGGGTTAAGAAAGGTCTCTTGGTGGAGGTACCACTTACACTGAATCTTGAAAGATGAGTAGATACTGGCTGGGGCACCATGTAGGGTGGGGAGGGGTATTTGGAGGTGCCTCAGGCAGCAGGAGTGACGTGTGCAAGGGCATGGGATGTGAAATAGCTTGGTGTGTTCATGGTTTGGCACGACTAGAGAGTGGGGTGGGAAGTCCAGGGACTTCGCCTTCTTGGTTCGGGGCTGAGGAGGATTTGTCCAACAATGTACCCTGGGCTGCCCCTGAAGTATAGTGTGACAACAGGGAACAAGCTGGAGAGAAGGCTGCAGGGACAACCTGGGACCAGACTATGGAAGTCCCTGGATGCCGTGATGGGGAGTTTAACCTTGGTCTCCTCTAATGCAGAAGAGAGGACTGCTAAAGGTGTGCTTCGTTCAGGTAGATTGTGCTTACAACAGTAACTAGAATGAATTGGTGGTAAGAGAACCAGGGGACAGGGGGCGCCTGGGTGGCTCCGTCGGTTAAGCGGCCGGCTTCGGCTCAGGTCACGATCTCACCATCCGTGAGTTCGAGCTCTGTGCTGACAGCTCAGAGCCTGGAGCCCGTTTCGGATTCTGTGTCTCCCTCTCTCTCTGCCTCTCCCCTGTTCATGCTCTGTCTCTCTCTGTCTCAAAAATAAATAAACGTTAAAAAAAAAAAAAAAGAACCAGGGGACAGGAAAATGGGGAAGCAGCAGTTAGAGACGAGGGTTAACGAGCATCTACACTAGAATGGGAGCAGTATCCCGGGTGAGAAGCTGAAGTGGGGTGGGGAGCCCTTTAGGGAGAGCAAGAAAAAGTCTCTCTGTGCTCTAGTGCCCCAGGGCAGTGGGGCAGAACTGGGGCAACCAGTCAGCAGGCTGGACAGCCAAGGGCCCAACAGAGGCAGAAGGGCTTCTTCTGGGCCACACACATGTTGTTCCAGAAGTGCCAGATGGCAGCAGAACCCACTGTTCTCAAGTCTGCCCACCAGTCTGTGTCCTGGTGCCTGAGTTCTCAGCATGGAGAGACTGTGGCCTTCTCCCATCATGCTCTCCCTCAGAGCCCCATCAGCAGGAGAAGCCGCAAGCACAAGACAGAGTGGCCCCTCGTTTTCTTCACAGACACAGTCGCAGACTTCTGCAGAGGCCACTTCTGAAGCACTCTCGAAGCACTTCCTCAGCCAGCTGACTCTGGCTGCCACTGTGGCCGGCCAGCCCTGCTGTCTCGTCTGCCTCGTGCCATCAACCACTTTCCTTCTGTCCTGCCCCACCAGAGCAGCGGGGACAAGGACAGTCACTGCCGTGCGTGTCTAGGGCTCTGTAGCATCCAGCCAGCCTCACCATGTGGCTCTTTATTCTACAGCCATTTTTGAGAGGCTCATTGTTCATTCCTTCAAGAATCTCTGGATTAGAAATCTGAGGAATTTGAAGCCAGCGGGTAACAGAATATAAGCTGGGAAGTGCAGAATAAGTATGTACCCTTAAAACAACAGCAAGTGGCAGCACTAATGCCACTAATGCCTGGCTATAGCCAGCACTTCAAAGCACAGACCCCAACAGTGGTCCCATTTGGAGAGAAATCAGAATCCCAGCATTTTTGAAAACTTGAAGAAAGGAACTACCTGACCGTCTGGATGATGTTCTGCGTCTCCTTGCAGTACAGCATTTGGTCTCCCTGTTAAGTGGCCTGCACAGGGGAGGCTGGAGGTACACGTTGGATAAGAAAGCCAGTCCAGGACACTCTTGTGAAGTGTTGTAAGCCTCGCGCTGCCCAAATCTCTGCTTGTCTCAGCTGTAAAATCCTGGGTCAAATTGTGGTCATAAAGTCTATTGCTTCCAAAGCAACCCTGCTGTCTTTAGGTCTTTGTTTTATTCAGGGCTGCTCTGTGAGCTATAGCTTGCCTTTGATGGGCCACAGCAGTGTTTCTCATGTCTAACTAGTGTGTTAATGTTTGTGAGAGGCTGTGGTTAATTGGATCCCCATGGTACCACAAATGGCTTCAGACGCCTCTTACGTTGGGGGAGGTAACTCTGTGACTGTGTGCATGCGTGTGCGTGTATACATGTGCACTCACACCTGAGCAAGCACCATGAGACAAGTGTTCTTGGGCCCAGGTCTCAGCTTTGCGAGTGTTAATACTTGTTTTTCCAGATTCAAAAGTCTTGGCATCATCCCTAGATTCTTAACCTTTCTTCTCTCACACTCTTTTGTTGTGTGTATTGTTCTCGGGCCAATTGGAGCTGCTGAGCCAGACTCTTCCCGACCATGGCTTAACCCACACTCGCAGACCCCTTACGAACTTCCACCATCTTGCTGGCTGCTGTGCGCCATTCAGTCCCCATTTACTGACTTTCCTTTCTCAAGGTTGCAGCACCAGCAGGGGCTCCCACTGTCCCAAATCTGTAAAAGCTTTCAAGTACCTTCCTGTTGCCCTGTCTTGCTTTGTTTTGTTTGTTTTTCATCACTGCATTATTTAAGGGCTCATGACTGACAGCCATCCCAGACCCAGCCCCTTCTTCCTCTACAAAAGCAACTTAATATGAAAAGGAGCTGTTCTGCAAGGGCCCAGCCTAGGGGCCTGTGGGACTGCAGCTTTAATTCTCAGGCCACAGGCCTCGGAATGCAGGAAAGGGGGGCAGGCAGTCCAGTTCAAATGGGTGGAGTGCTGGTGAGGTGGATGAGGAGCCTGGGAAGTCCTGGAGAGCCCTTGCCCGGGATGACAGGACACCAGGGCAAAGGAGCCAGCAAGTTAAAGGCTTTCAAAGTGAGGTGAATCCATGCCCACAAGCACACCCCCACAGCCATGCACACTCACAACCACATCCATACCCACTCCATACACACAAAGGGCTGGGCTGCTGGGCAGGTCCACAGCAGGTGCGACTACCAGGGGAGTGGGTCCTCTGCCATGTTACTGGTTGGCTGCCTGACAGGCATCTGTCTAATCTCTGTAACATCCACTGCCTCTGACAGGTAATGTGATGGGCTTGTGGGATTCCTCTAGGCATGCCGTTCAAGAGATGATCCTAGTGTTGCTGGCATGGTCCATTTTCTCCTCACAAACTTCTCGTGGTTGCAGGAGGGGCAGGTGAAGTGGGGCTCTAGGGCGCCTCCATCTTTTTGGAGGGGCACTTCCGTTCTGACTCTCTGCATCCTGTGTCTATAAAAAGGCGAACACTCGCCTTCCCCTGTTGGGATGACCCCTGGAGACCATGACTTCTCTAAGTCACCATACTTTGAATTGTGCAATCCAACCACCAAGATAGGGATCAGCGTTTTAGCATTTTTCCAAAGAGAGGGTTTCACACTCCCATCCCCTCTCTAAAAACCAGTGGTGACCTATTTCTAGGAACTTGAACAAGCCTAACTAACATTCCTGTGGGTGGAGCAGAGGGCAAGTCAGGGCAGGTGTTTTTGTAAGGAAACAGGAATAAGTAAGTACCCTGGGGCAAGGCAGGCTGCTGTGCCCTAGGATTTGGGATGCTTGGAAAGCAGAGAAGTCAATCTGCCTCTGGCTTCTAGCCTTATATTCCATCCCAGCCAAGGGACTGTGCTGGCTCATTGAGCACAAGTATTGTTAGTCTCTTTTTATGTGTGTGCCATACCTGCCTCAAATCCGTGTACATGGAGGTCATCTCCAAGTGGTAAAACTCTGTGCAAAAGTAAGACATCACTAGATCTCTTCAACTAAGTCATAATCTCCTTCAGATCCAAGATTGCCTCTGACACTTCTTTGGACTCTCAGAGGTAGTCCCTAATCTCTGCTCTTTGCCTGGCTGCTCAAATGACCATTGAGCCACACTGGTTAAATGACCGTTTCCAGGCAAAGTAAAGTTGGCCTCCTCTGTTAGTCTCTCTCATAGAACCCTGTTTTGCTCCTTCATAACACCTGTCACAATTTATAATATTACGTTGCTTGTAATTTACTTACTAATTTCTGTCTTTGCTGTAGACTTTAAGTTTCATGAAAGTAGGACCTTGTCTGCTTTGTTCATATCTACATTACCAATACCCATATAATACCTGGCACATATTAATATTTTTTTGAGTTACTAAAGGAGTGGTTTTTCAGGAGGACATTAGCCACTATAGAGCCAGAGAATGCCTCTGTTCTCCTAGATGGTATCAACTAGGGAGGTCCTTGACCTTCACCAGTTTTTCTGAACCAACTTCTTCATGTATCCTTAGCATCCCACCTCTTCCCATGACCACTGAATTTGACTGCTGGTGACTTGATTCAAATGGATCTCAGAGCCTCTAGGGACACATCACTGGGTAAGAAGTGGCAACTTCCTTAACCAATTTGTCTCATTCCATTTGTCCCTGGTGTTGTGGGAGGTGAAGAGATGGGTGGTTTTAAGGCTCTGGAGGCACAGAGCTGGGTAGGTGGACCTCTGACCAAGCATGCAGGGACAAATGCAAAGGCCGCCCTGGGGAGCATCCACAAAGAAAGCATATTCTCATATCTTCCTGTCCATAGCGACTGTATGTGCCCATCTCATAGGGAAGCTCATTAAGACATACATTTCACCACATGCCAGCAAGAATTCCATCAGAAGTTACTTACCTTAAGCTGTGACTTTCTGACCCACATTTATGGGTTTACCCAAATTAAATTGTGGAATTGCAGCATCACACTTCATTATTACCTTGAAATTACAATCCCATCCTGAATGACCAAGCCTTGTAAGCAATGTAAGCACCACCTGACGCGCACGCTCTGAAACAAGTCCCATGTTAAGCTGCACAAGTGTGTAATGGGTGATACTTGGATAACTGATTAAATATATAAATCATGAAAATTAGAAGTGGGAAAAAAGTCAGCTCTCTGCCTGGATTAGCTACATACTACTGTTTGGCTCAGTAATAGATCATTTTCTCTCCACAGATCTTGCTCTTACACAGCATTTTTTTTTTTTTACATGTTTACCCTTCTTTCATGGCACTTCCTTGCTCATGTTCACACCTTCCAGTAGACAGAGCCTCTCCATTTCTACTCTTTGTACATTGTGTGTACTTTGGCTGGTAATCTGTAAAAGGCTTTGTACAAGGTTTTTAAGTATTTTTCATCCAACATTGGTTTTGCCCCAAGGATCATCTTCCCCCAAGCAGTGACACTGGATTTTGACAATCCTTTTCTTTCACATCGTCATGAGATGGCCCTCATCCAGAAGTATGCTCGTGACCATATCCAACATTAGGAATATTGCTCAGAAGGCCAGGGGCTTGCCAGCTGAGCCAGGCAGACTGATAAATCCAAGAAGAGGAATGACAACATAGAAAAAGAGGTTGTGCAGGCCAAAAGACTTGAATAAATCTTACTACTGAATTATCCATACTTCAGAATTATAAAGAACTCCCAGACACTCCAAAAGACTATGGGAAGAAGACCGACCAATACAGGGATTTCAAAGCAAGATGAGAAATTGGGCAAGTTAGGAGAAGATGTTGGGGCTGGGTTTAAGTGATTAAAAAAAAAAAAAAGAAACAAAACAAGAATGAAATAAAACATTTGGCTGAAATGGAAAGGTTGAGCAGGAGCAGTGTGACAGGGTGGGGACAGACCTGTGGATGGGGGAGGAATTGGGTAAAAAGAAAGATAATTGAGTATCTAAATCCCAAATGCCTATGCAAGGACAACTTCCCGTGTTTAGAAGGGTGGTTATCTGGCACTACAGTTCGGTGGGTTCAGCTGTTAGAATCCTTTTAAATTAGGGGCACCTGGGTGGCTTAGTCAGTTAAGCATCCAACATCAGCTCGGGGCATGATCTCACAATTTGTGGGTTCGAGCACCACGTAGGGCCCTGTGCTGACAGCTAAGAGCCTGGAGCCTGCTTCGGATTCTGTGTCTCCCTCTCTCGTTTGCCGTCTCTCTCTGTCTCTCAAAAATAAACGTTAGGGACGCCTGGGTGGCTCAGTCGGTTAAGCGTCCGACTTCGGCTCAGGTCACGATCTCGCAGTCCGTGAGTTCGAGCCCCGCGTCAGGCTCTGGGCTGATGGCTCAGAGCCTGGAGCCTGCTTCCGATTCTGTGTCTCCCTCTCTCTCTGCCCCTTCCCTGTTCATGCTCTGTCTCTCTCTGTCTCAAAAATAAATAAAACGTTAAAAAATTTAAAAAAATAAATAAATAAATCAACGTTAAACAAAGTTAAGAAAAAAGAATCCTTTTAAATTCTTTATTGTGATAATCTACAAATCTTCTCCCAAACTCAGGATTATAACTTCATTTCTGCTGGTTCACACTACATCAGATCTATTAAAAAAAAAAAAAAAAGGTACAGAATGGGTAAATAAAGCAGTGAGAGGAGATAGAATGGAATATGCCAGAAAGACCATCTGTGGCCACCCCCCTGCTTACATGTGTGTAACATGTCTAGCTATAAGTGAACATTTTATATGGATGTCTCATTTACTTTTGATATATGTGGTGTTCCTATTTTTGAGAGACAGAGGTGAGTGTTGTATATTTTTTAGCTGGAACCTTTTCAGTTCATGGTGTCTCCTTGGGATTATATTCTGCATCTCATTTTGTCCATTATTAAAATCAGAGTTTTTTTGTCAAGTCAATAAAATGATTGAGTTATCAATGCTAATTTAGTCCTTTCTCTCTTCATCAGTGTGATTTTGAAGCATTTTTATTAATACCTTTAAGTGCTATGTTTGAGTAGCTAAAAGTCCTGTTTTTAAGACAAACCTTATATTTCAGTGTCAGATGTATCCAATTCATGATAAGTGCTTAGACCAGTCTCTTAGCTTCTCTGGGTTTCATTTCTTCTGAACAATGAGTAATTATGCCAGTTCCTCCCTCTGCGTAGGGATATTTGGAAGGTAAATGAGATCACATCTCTGACAGCACTGCCTGGTCTTCAGAGGAAATCTGCAGTATTGTTACTGGGCTGTTACTGCTCTCTCCCAAATTGCACAGCACATAATGCTTGTGGCGCCCACAGTCTAGCTGGGCTTTCACTGGCAAAATGATTTAAAGGCGCTGGCTTGTCTCGGGCCATGCTCAGGGTTCCCTGACGTTCTGTGGGCAGGAATCCGGTGGTGCTCTTGGCCTCGTGTGTGTACAGTGGGGTGTTGAGTGTCTGAGCCTGGAATAAAGAAGGTGGCAGTGGGCTCCTGGTGGGAGGCTTTTGGACGGGAGGCGTCTGGGATTATAAGAAGGCAGGTGCTGACTTACCTGTTTGCCAGTTTATTTTCTTTGGGGGAAGCAGTGTTTCAATTTACTGCATTCCTTGGAGGTTTGACATATCAATTAGATGTTATCGACAGTAATAGAGGGGCAGTTGCTGTAAATGTGAAGTTTTTACTGGTAGGCCATGAAATGACACCCCAAGGGACTGTAGCAGAGTGGCATGATAAATATCGTGTTACCTGCACACGGGCAGAGGGACTGATTAATAGGGGAGGATGATTCTATCTCCTGCACTAAAATGTTATTTATTCATTTGCTGTCAATCAAACCTTCTGTTCTAATTGGCTGAAAGGTTAAATCATCAAGATCTGCTCATAAACCAAGTTAAGGTAGGAAGAAAAGCAGCATTAAATCATAATCAGTAGCTTGTTTATTTACAGCATTATTGTATCTGTGTGACCTTGGAGAGCCTCTCTCTACCCTCTAGTTACAGTAGCGGCCCTGAGCTGGGGACTCACATGCATGAGTGGAGGTTGCTGGAAAGGAGGAGATGGTTGCCGTGCCTGGTGGTGTAGCCAGAATCTGAAGAAGGCAGTGCTCAGCGCAGTGTTGCCTCAGCGTAATTAAACCACCGCTACTCTTTCTGCTGCATTTTTAATGTATGGCTCTGCTATTGCACAATACTTGTAAAAGGAAGACTTATTTTCAAAAAGACAAATATATTTCCACACTAACAGTTTTATAAAGATGTCAGTGAATAAGTATAGGCACCATTAAATCACATTTTAAAGGCAGGCTTCTCGTCGTGATAAATCTGCATTATCAGGTCTCATTTCTGAAATGAATCACACGTTGTAAAACTTTATGGGAGTTGAGTTAAAGATCCCTTGTTGGCCAGTACAAGTGTATATTGTCAAACCATGCAGGAAGGGTAGCTTCAAATCCCAGTGAAAATGCTGATAGGGTGACACCCCTTTCTTAGAAGCCGTATTTCAAGTACAAGCTACTTGGGGGAGGTAAGAAGCTTTTCTCACTGCCAAAGAAGCTTATTCAAAGAAAGCCAAGAGTAAACTCCCATTCAAAGGTTCTCTCTGCTCAGCTTGGCGCCATGAGAACACAGCTTGCTCTTCAGTGGGGCTGGTAAAGGTCAGTAACCCAGAACCACAGCGCCGAGGTGGAGGGGGCCTGTGCTGACGGGGCGTGCTCACCCTAGCATTCTGTCCTCACCGCATGTACCACCCGCGACACACCCTGCGCTCCTGCTCACTCACCCCCACCTCCTCCTTCAGCAGTCCAGACAGGCAGACACTGCAGCCTAAGAAGTGACTGCTCTACCTTTATCTTGATGTTTAACAAATTCACTTCCACGGTTGTTTATTTGGGTATTTTAGCCACAGATAGCCATGTCAACTCATGAATCGTGAATCTGATAGACCGTATTACCATGTTAAATACCATCAATCTGTCGTATTAAAAATAAATTTGCCAAAGAGGGTCTGATCGTCACCTTTGTGGAGGGCATCTGCAAGATGACAGCTGAATGCCTTCCTCAAGGTTTGAAATCATTTGCGTGTGTATTTTAGGTCATCGTATCTGTGGAAAGGTGTAACAAATGTTTCTAGACGGCTCGTATGACAAAAATGGCCAACATGATCTGCTTTTTCATCTTCAGTGACTGCTGAGTTCATTTTGCTATAAGAACACACACCCACTTCATGACCACCCAGCCTCATTGTTCCTAGTGAATTACAAAGCTGTGCGGCCATGACCACCCGGACTCACTCGTTCTGGTGAATTACAAAGCTGTGCGGCTGTGTTGTTCTGCAGTCAGGTCGCACGTGAGATGCCGACACTGTCCTACATGGTAGGACAAAATTGGAGGTTGCTTCAAGTCTGAGAATTAATCAGAAAGAGGAAAGTTAAGAAGCTGGACGTGGGTGGCTAATTCAGTAAGGAGAGACTATTTAGTCTGAAGAAGAGAATGTGATAAATGAATGTCCTCGTGCTCCCTCTGAAGGAACAGACTGAGCAGCACTGGAGCGTGTGGCTTCTACCCACTAAACCCTCCACAAAGAGCTAGTCAGTCATCAGTAGCTGCCAGTGTTAACAAACCTGGTGCACACTCCGGGGGGTGGGGGGCACTCACAAAAAACTGTGTAGGAAGTCACACTCAACAACTTGATTATTTTCCCCTATCAGACAAAATGTCATACCCACCTAGAAATTAAATTTCATAGAAATGACATATCCTGTGTAACTAGTCATTAAAGGTTTGTGCCTGAGAAATACACAATCTGCTGATCATTGGGATTTGAGAATAAAGAAAATTAAGACAACCGGTGTTTCCTTTGTTATGTTGCCCAGTCATCATAGCTTCACATAGCTCTCCATGTTGAGTTTCTGTCCGTGTTACACATGCTCAGCCTATAGGCTAGAACTCAGGCAACTGGTGGTAGATGTTCCAGATCAGGAACGTCAGAACCTGGACATGGGTTCAACTTCCTGCTGAGATGGAAGAGAAAATTTGAGAACATCTCTGCAATAGGAAGGGGCAAAAGTCCAGATAAGCAGTCCTAGGAGGAAGTCTGGTAGGTCCAGGAGGTCATTCTAGAAACAGAACAGCCTAGGAGCTGGTACTTAGGGAGTGTTCCAAGCAAGGTGCAGAGACCCCACCTTGGATATTGGAGTTCAGAAATAGACTATTGGACTGGAAAGGTTATAGCAGGACCTTAGGACTTTAGGGAATGAAGGAAATTCAGCAGAGCAGGGGTTAGGGCTGTATTTGGCCCACAGACGGTTTTTATATGGCCTCTAAACTAAGAATGGTTTTTACATTTTTAAAGGGTTGTAAAAAAAAAAAAGAAAGAAAGAATAGTATGTGACAGGGAGCTATGTGGCCTAAAATAGTTACTCTCTGGCCCTTGATAGTAAAAGTTTGCTGACCCTGGGGGTAGGCATGGACTTGAGTACACAATAATTACTGGAACGTGCTTGTTGAATGACAAGGAATGAGGTGAGAGCCAGTTCCTAGGACCCAACTACTTGAGAACAGGGTCCAAAGCAGGGCTCACCTTAGTGCTGAGTAACTTCCTGCAGACCCCCCCCCCCACTTAGGGTGGGGGGAGATGGAACTAGGTAGGGACTGCAGGGAAGGGAGAGTCAGGTGGGTCCCACAGCAGGTGGAAATCCCTCAAGGACACAGGTAGTGTGGCAGCAGAGGGATTTCTGACATTTATAGTAACTCTTTATAGAGGGCTCTCCCAGCCTCTGCTTCCTTTGACTCCCTGCAGGATAGGTATTTTCCAGGTGTGACAGCAAGGACTCCAGAGATCAAGTGATTTGCCCAAGGCCATAAAGCTAGTGAGTGGTAGAACCAGCCAAAACCCAGATATTGTCACTACTGGCTGATGAACTTCCTGCTCCAACACAGCTCCTTTCCCAGGGTAGTGATCCTTGGCCAGCAAACCTCTTCACCTGACCAGGATACCTGTGGAGTACTTTGGAAAGCTGGATTTAAAACTTTCCTGCTGGGTCACCTGGGTGGCTCATAGCACCTGACCCTTAATTTTGCCTCAGGTCATGATATCCCGGTTCATGAAATCAAGCCCCACATCAGGCTCCACACTAACAGCATGGAGCCTGCTTCAGATTCTCTCTCTTCTCTCTCAGACCCTCTTCCTGCCCACAGTATCACTTCCATATCAGTCCCCCATCCTCACTACCAAGTAATTGTCTTCTTATGTCTTTCTGGTCGCCTTATTCTAAAACTACCTATGATTTTTCCAGCTTGCTACCTTCTACCTAGTGTAACATAGGCTTGTCCTCTTTGTTACAAAATAGAACAGTGGATCTCAAAGTGGGGTCCCCCGTTCATCAGCATCACCTGGGAAATGGGAACCTGTTAGAAACTCAAATTCTCAGACTCCACCCCAGACCTGCTGAATCAGAAACTCTGGGAGTGGGGGCTGGCAGTCTCTGTTTAACATGCCCTCTAAATGCTGCTGATGAGTTTGAGACCCCCTGGAACAGTACATCAGAATGTGCATCAGAATCTTATGGACTACACCTCCTCCCTCCCTGTGGGAAGCTCTGAGCTAGGGCATATCAGTGTTCCCTCCAGAAGGTGGTTCCTGTATTCTTCAGTGACCATGAGGGTGTTAGTGACAGCTACAGCACAGGTCAGGGTTTACTGGTTCAGTTATGAGAACCAGTGGGAATTTCAGTGCCATGGCAAATTCTTCAGATGCTGTCATCAGCTGCTAAGCACCCCTGTACTGGGGGGAAAGTTTAAGAAGATGGAAAATAAACCTGCGACTGTACATGCAGGGACCCAGACCTGGGAGTCCCAGTATCCAGGATCTTCAGCAGAAACCTGTGTTTCCCAAATGCTGCATTGCTGTGGGATGCATTTTAGTGTCCCTAACTCGACTCAGTCACTATAAAAAGAAGGCTGAGACAAGACCCCTCTGAAGAGTTCGGCAGAGCCTATACCAGTATGCTGGTCCCAAGTCTACTGCTAACAGGGTATTTTGACCCAAAGTTGGGAGTCATGATCATTCCCAGAAAAGATTATAAAAATGGAGAAAACGAAAATCATGAAAACAAAGATGGACATCCATATCCACCACCAAAGATGGTGCAGCCATCCCCAGTTATGTGCTCTGAGTCAACAAATGTAGCAGTGTCCGCTGCTTTCCAAGTTCAGTGTGGTTCTCTTTCATGATGTTTTGTCACATCCGGGGAAATGGCTCCAAAAAGGACATTTGCCATCTTTAGTCGTAGAATAGAGCAACGGTCCTTCATGAGGAGTGAAGGGCAGAAATATTGATATCCTCCCTAAAGCTTTAAAGTTGATGTTGAGGGGCCTTGCCCCCGGGGGGCAGTTTTTAAGCTAGAGCCGGAGCTGTTCTTAGTGACGGCAGTGTTGGTTAGGGTTTTGTTGTTGTTGTTGTGTTCGTCTCTAGTTCAGAGTCTCAGATCTAGAATTCCGCTGACTTGATGGAAAAAAACAAGCTGAATGACAGAAGAGCTGAAATTTCATCCATTTCTACACCTCACACCCCACAGCCCTTCAGGACTAGACAGCAGGACACCGGCGTGATCCCGATGGGGGCAGAGCCACAACGAAGCAGGGAGAAGAGTAAATCCTCTCGCAACTTTAGGAAAGTCTACTCTGTGCTTTCACACACTTGGTTGAACTTTTCAAAAATATTGACTAAACAACTTGCCAGCTGTGATTACCAACAGCTCTATCTGGCAGTCGTTGACAGACAGCCAATGGGCGTGTGCAACGTCATCTAGTGCTAACAGGGCCTTCATTAGCAACTGTTGAGGAGATGAGTGCTCTCCTGGACCCAGAAGAGTGATTCCTGTCCCCTGATGGTGCTCACTCAAGCATCGGTAAACTGTTTGCTTAGCAAGCCCAGGGGCAGACAGGAGGCCTGCCTGTACATCTCCATCACTCTGAGGGTTTTTTATGTCCCGAGCTCCAGGAACACAAATAATATTCTTTCTAAGCTGCTCCAAAATGCAATTGATAGAAAATATCATGGAAAAGGTGAATTGCCAGACAGTAAGCCCTCATGACCAAGAGCTTATTCATAAAATGATGACAAATTTATTGCACACATTCACTGCTGGCTTTCTGAGATTAATAGCTGATCTATCTGATTTTAAAGGCTGACAATGGAATCAGAAAGAGTTACTGGTCAGTTTTCTCACCCATCCCCTTCACCTAGAAACCTTCCTCTGCAAGAAATAATACAGAAAAATAAGCTGATTAAGCTTCAGCAACCGTCTTATAGTATTTTATTGCAGGAGATTTCCACGTGCCAAGGGTAACTTTTAATCTTGTTGAATGCAGTTTGACTTCTTGGCGTCTGCCTTCAACTCTGCAAAGCCCTCAGGGCAGGGGACTAGCACAGCAAATAACTAGGGGTAGATTAAAACACAACCTGAAAGGAAACCGTATTTTTGTGCGTGTTTCATGGCTGCTTGTTTACTATGAAGTAGTAAAGAAGTCATTGTTTGATGTCTTAGCCTTGGGGCATGAACAAAATTCAAAGCAGGTGTTAAGAGATGCAGTGCATCAGATCTTGGTCCCGGACACATGTGTACACACACAAACACACACACCTGTGTGTACACACGGCGTCTAGGTTTACAAAATACAGGAAGGGAGTCTCTGAGGTTGCTGGCCTGAGGGGACTCAGGATTCATCACAAACAGTGAGATGCCTCCCGTGCATTTTGCACCTATGGTTTTGATCCTGATTTTGCTCCTGTGGCTTATTAAAATGATCCAAACAGACCCCTGACCTCCCATACCTCCAACCACTCTCCTTGCCCAGCTAAATCCCCCTACCTGTCTTGGCATTTGATTTTTGTGTCATAAATTACCTAAATTATTTAACCTGATTTTGGTACTTCGTACCTGCCCTTGTTGTCTCCTGTCCTGTTGCATTGACCACCATGCTTTATAAGCTCACAGGGAGCCAAGGGCTGCCTCTTTCCCTCCTGCACTACGGTGGCGTGGCTGAAGACACTAAGACGAGCAGAGCAGGGTCACAGGGCGGAGTTCTTCCTTGCCAGCATGTAGGCCTGAGTCCAGGGAAGAGGTCAGAGAGTGACTCAGAACCAGGAGAGCCAAGGGGGCCTGCAAGAGAGCACACGCACCCAGAAATCCATTGATGCTAAGTTGGGGTGGGGGGTGGTAGTGACTTTTTATCAAGAAAGTGTTTGAAAAGAGAGAGAAATTATCTTTTTAAGTTCCACTTTTTTATTAACAGAAAATGTCCCAGAAGAAAGATTGTTACATACTGCCTTACATCGGCTTTAATTGTGTTGAATGTGGCAATTTATGCAAATTCCAGAAAGGGCCTTTATGGGACCTGCCAGAAACACTTGTCACCTTTTTATTGTGGAACTCATATCAGAGATTCCAGTGCGTTCAGCGGCTCTAGGCTAATCTTGGACGGCTCCATGCAGAGAGTGATAGGTTTCATCATAGAGAAACATTCTTTTGTACTCTGGAGATTTTTAAAACTCTCCCCGAGGCCCCCAATTTCTTACCTGTTCAGCTGCAAATATCAGGCCCTTAATGGCTGGAGAGGGAGTGTCTATTTTTAAGTTTTCACTGAGTATCTCCCCAGTGTTAGGTGCTGAACGAATTTGGCATATGTCATCAGATCTGGAATACCCGGAGGAGCTCGGTGTGATTTTAGTTATGAAATTGGTCAGATTTGATTCAGAGAATGCCTGGCAGTCCTCCTGGAGGGCCACTGGCTCACCTTAGGTGTATGTGCTGTGGTGGGTTTCTGAGGTCAGGGTCGAGTTTTGTTCTGCACAGGCACTTGGCGTGAATTTCCATAAAAGCAGCCCTTTTTTAAAACCTGCAACGCAGGACTGTTTAGTCCTCATTGTGTTCTCAATCCTTTTGGTATTTAAAACACTAGGAAACGAAATTGCCAAATTCTTAACATTTGAAAATTGGCTCCTGCTCAGGCATGGTCCTCACATTTCCAGCGTGCATCTCCGAGGGAACGTGCTTCTGGAGGAGAAACGGAGGTGGCGTTGGACGGTCACACAGAGCCAAGGAGGAGGAGGCTGTCTCCTCAGAGGCAACAGCCTTTTCAGAGCGAGCCTGCTCTCCTTGCAGGCTGAAAGGAGCCACTCACGTCATTAAATCAGTAATTCTGTTGAGCATTGTACTTGCCGGGGACAGGGGATCCTCTGGGGAAGAGCAAACTGAATGTTCTCTCGCCCCCCCCCCCCCCCAGCCTCTAGAGCTACCTGCTGGCAGAAAAGTATGGCCAATGGCTGGCTCTTCCATCCATTCAGTGGAGACCAAGACCCAGGTGGTTGCTACATTTCAGGCAGATTTCAGCAGAATTCCTAAGCGCCTGAGCTGGGCAGCAAATGATCAAAAGTAGGAACATCCCTCCTAAACAATATGGAGCAAATCAAGGTATGTGGAGCCTGTTCAGGGCCATGAGGGAGAAGAAGTGTGTCCCCTCAAGCCCACCGTAGGCCTGGCCTAAAGTAGCCAAATGCGTCCTGGACAGGAACTTCACAATACATGAAACCCAGTTAGATCATTCTCCCCAGCTGCCATCACTGAGCGAGGTGAATGGCCCAGAACCTGTGCGATAGAGAGAGGGCTGCTCCTGTCCTGGTCTTTGACATCACCAAGGACGGGACCTCACAACTTCCCGGGTCGCCACATTGATGTTTCTAATTTCTCTGGTGGGCTGAGAGTTACTACTCAGTTACCAGAACCATCATGTTGCTGAAAGGGTTCATTTCCCTTCTGCACATGAACCAGTACTGGGCCTAGTCACATCAGAAGAGTCAGTGGGTGGACTGAACACACTGGTGGCAAAATGTTGGTCTAGACTGCTCTGCCCAGCTTCCTGAAGTCTGGTCTGTGTCTTTATTTCCAGAGTGAGCTAGGAATTTTGGCCTCCCAAATAAGGGGCAGCAAGAGTCCCTATGTTTGTTAACTACACAGACACTCCCCTTTTCAACCTCTTCCTGCCTGGCTGTCACCAGTGTGGGAACTACTTGGTGGTATTTATTCTTCATGGGGGAAAAAAAGGATTTTTGTCTCTGATGTGGACCGAGAGCCAAATGAATAATGAATTTGTCTGGAGAAGATAGTGACTGGTGGGTAATCCTTCAATATCAGACAAGGGGAATGTTTTTATACGAAATCTTGTATTTATTGGAGCCTTTGAGGACACCAAGGAAATGGACAGTACCTGAAGTGTTTAGGGGTAAGGACTCCCCATCCCCATACTGTATCTTGTAAAGTAGTGTGTCGACATCCTTGCGGGCTCTGGATCTCTGGACTTTGAGCAGGATTATCTTGGATAATAGCTATTTTTGAGGCCATTTTTTATTCCCTCATGCGTTCAAAAACCTTAGAGGTGTGAACTTTGTAACATAAAATCTTCCTACCTAAATTGCTCAGCTCTCTCTGGCTTCGCCAGGAAAACTAGCAAAGCTCCCGAAGAATACGTTTTACTCTCAGCGGGGAGGGGAGGGGCATTATTAGGCCAGGGACTCGGATGGCACGGATAGCACGTGACCCAGTGGTGGTTGGGAAGGTCTGCAGGGACTCCTAACACTGTAGCAATTGGCTTGAGACACACTCTCCCTTGGAAGAGCCCCAAGTTTTCCTCTGGTACCTGATGGGCTCTTGGAGGAGGCAGATAATAGGCAAGGGTAAAGGTCATTAATTATAAGATCCAAGTGTGACAGAAACCCTATTAGAAAGAACACATCTCTTCAAAAGACTTCCCAGACATTTAGAACTGTTTCAACAGAGTTTAAATTTGCGAGGGAAGCCATTAAACCTTGGAAGAGAGAAATGCCAGACCACGAGGGTGCTTTATAGACACTAATTTGATTGACCAGGCCTCCCCTGTTGCTATACCGCACAAAAGCTCTTGCCCAGGTGCAAACGTGGGCGCGTGCACACCCACACACACGCACACGCACCAACTCCCACCACCGGCTGTGTACAAACATGAATACAGAGGCAGGAAGACACATAGATTTTCTTTTTTTCTGCATGATACTCAAAACCATTGCGTTTCTAGCACAGCTGCTGCAAGAGAGAAAGAAAAGCTCTTGGCCCCAGAGTCTGTTTATGTGTTTGAGCCGAGAAAGCAATTTTTGTTGCAAGGAGCTCTAAGTGAGACAGACAGAGTCAGAGAATAAGAGAGAGAGAGAGATAATTATCTAAATTATGTTCGTGCTATTATCGAAGACGAATATAGTTAAAATGTAATTAAATATGACGGGCTAGCAGGATGTAAGCCAAGCTTTGGAATGCTAATCATCAATTACTGCATCCCCTTAGGGGAATCAAGGAGCGCTCCGTGGCAGGGAGTGGATGGCACAGAGTGGGAGCGGGGGCTTGGGGATGGGGGGCTGAGTGCAATGCAGAGTATTAAAACGGCCCCTCTCCCCTTTGCTCCCCCACTGCTCATTTGAACACTCTACGAATATCTCCAGGACACAGACCTTCCTGTGGCTGCCACAGGGTAGGAAGTTTCCGGCTCCGCTCTTACGAGGAGCTGGCAGGAGGGTCCTGACCCTTCCTTTGAGAGGAAACTCCTCTAAAAGGGAAAATTATGCTATGAGCAGGGAAGGTAAAACCCAAGACCAGTTCATGTTAGAACAGCAAATGCAAGTGCATTCACCAGAGAAAAGAGGCCAGAAAGCATGAAATGCCCACCTAGGTCCAGAAACCCCCAGGGCAGGAGGAAAGTAGGGGACGGCTCACCTGCACTGTAAATAGGAAGGGACACACGTGTCCGTACCAGCAGGCTGCCCCCCAACCCTCATCCCCAGCCGGGGGAAGGGCTCCACCCCCACTGGACAGTGAAATGCCCTGAGGAGTTTCAATAGGACTGACTCATGCAGAGCCCACCCCCAGGGATTCTGAGTGTAATCGGTCAGGGGCATGACCTGGGAGTTGGACGGAATGTTTGGAAGCTCCACAGAAAACCTTCTACTACTGACTGTAGCCCAGGGGAAGACAAGCAGCAGTGACTAAAGACTATCAGTATCAGCTGTTCTGCCCTCAGTCGTACCAGTTCTCAAGGCCAAGAATACAACAGTGTAAGAAGATAGTCTTTTGTAAAGATTTTACTTCTAAGTAATCTCTACACCCAAGTTGACGCTTGAACTCACAACCCCGAGATCAAGAGTCTTATGCTCCACCAACTGAGCCGGATTTTTTTTTTTTTTTTAATTAATGAAACATAATTTGTGTATTTATTCTGGTGCTAGGTTCCCAAAGAATTTGGAGGTGGTACGATTCCTATTCAAGAGTTTGATATTTAATTTGTTCCATTTTAACACTGTCTGAACTCTCTCTAAGGCTGGGATGGAAACCTGGCCACTTCCTTGGGCCAAATGGGTGATGGGAACAAGCACAGCAGGCCAGGACAGGCTCCAGAGAGTGACGGTGACCACCAGAAGCCCGCTGACCTCAGTCTGTCTTGTTCACCTCAGCTCTAGCCAGTGTTGTCTCTGCAGAAAAGAGGACCCAAGGATGCCAGATCTTCTAGCTTTCAAAGGAAACTAGAAGTTTGTATTTGTATTTTTATGTGAAATCTCCCGAATTTTAAGTGGGAGAAAGCTCGGATTTTTAAAAATACTCAGTAGACCAGCAAAATATGCTTAGGAACCTCCCCTGTGTGACCTTTGATCTCAGTAAGCATGCGGCTGATCAGCATGTGACTAAATGGTCACAACTCCCAGGTGCTCCTAACAATCTGTTTTCCTGCCACCTCAGGTCTGCAGTCAGGTTAGACTAACTTAGCAGTGTTTTTCCTGGGCCTGGCATGTAGAAGGCTTTCTGTAAATAGTTGTTGAATGGAGAGACAGACAGGGTAAATGGAGTGAACCCAGAATTCCCTGGAAGTCAGGGCAGTGAGACAGCCATAAACTCCAGTTAAGCATCGTGGAAGACAAAAGAATTTCCTCCCATGGTGCCAGATTAGACCTGCACCACACAGAGGCTTTCCTTTAGACTGGCGTCCACTATCTGAGGACCGGGAGCTCTTGGGAAGGGGTTCATCAGAATCTGGGCCGACCCTGCCTCTCTGCTGCATAGGACACCATGTCACTCTGCTTCTGGAGCAAGGGAGGTGCTCCCTGGATGTGCCAGGTGCTCACCAGATGTGCAGGGGAGAGACACGCCGGGCTCGTTTAAAGACTGTCACAACTCTAGAATTGTCGCCTCCCCCAGTGCTGTACAAGATGTACCGTCCCTCCCATGCCCAGGCCCCAGTGAGGTGTTAGATCTGATTAGAGATGAATGTGGGATCCTGGGCCTGTCGCAGCTGTGAGGCAGACAGTAAAAACAGCGCGTGCGAAGGGACGGCAGGCAGCTGTGGGGTCAGCATGAGAGGCGCACTCATAAAGAACTGTCAGAGGGATCTTCAGGCTAGTCTGGAGGCTCACTCAAGGCCTTTAATACCTGTCACGTCTCAGCACCACACAGCTCCGAGAGGGCTCCGATGTCACTGCAGCTCAGTTGATAGGGGACAGCCTTTAATATTCCCTTCCTTTACAGGAATCTTCTCCGAAGGTTCATGTTTGCCTTCCGGCCCTGCTCCCAAAGGTTGTAAATAAATCTATTCCCCACATACCCTTTCCATGCCTCCTCACCGTAGGTTTGTCTCCTCTTCTTGGCTCTGCTTGTATTTTTCAACTTCTGAATTTCCTTATTTTTTATCCAAGTTATACATGTACGTTGTTTTAGAAGTCAGGTAGAGGGGCACCTGGGTGGCTCAGTTGGTTAAGCACCGACTTCGGCTCAGGTCCATGATCTCACGGTTTGTGAGTTCAAGCCCCACGTCGGGCTCTGTGCTGACAGCTCGGAGCCTGGACCCTGCTTCCGATTCTGTGTGTCCTCCTCTCTCTGCCCTTCCCCCGCTCTCTCTCTCTTTCTCTCAAAAATAAGTAAACATTAAAACATTTTTAAATAAGTAACTAAAAGGTAGCAGCACAAGATTTATTAACAAAAGCAACAGTATGCTGCTTCACCGCCCCCAGCCCAGGTCCCACTCACCAGAGGCAGCTGCCTGCCTTCCTCCTCCCCAACAGTCTTTTAATATTTGTAAAAGATAATACATTCAGAGCAAATGCCTTTAATATGGTTAAAAATTAAGGACTAAAGACAGCAAAATGTATCTCACCCACCACCTCTTGCTCCAGAGATTCGACCGTTTATACATAAACAAATGTGTGTATTTTCCTGTTTTTTTTTTTTTCATACAGATTTTTCTATACCTAGGAGAACTCTAGAATGTTGCCTTCCTCTCTCCCTCCCCCACCCTCTCCATCTCCCTTGCCCTCTCCAGCTGCACGGTCTTTCATCATAGGGAAAGAGATGTACCACAATCCACTTGACCAGTGAGGAGCATTTGGGTTGTCTCTATTCTCTTGCCGTTCAAGCAGTGCTACACTGCAGTCCTTACTGCTGGGTCCCCCGGCTGGAAACGTGTCATAAGCTCAAGTGATGTAAGAGGAATCGCTAGCTCTAGGGGTATGCGCATTTAAAATGTTGCTGGTTGGCACTTCCTTGAGCGAGCGGGGTGTGAAGGCGCCTGTGTCCTCCCACTTGGCCACCATAACACGTGATCAGACTTTTAGACTTTGAGGCAAACATGTTCATGTCTTATAGACCTTTATTTTGGTCAGTACCTTCAGGTTTGTAAACTATATGCTTATCCTGCTGCTTTTTAATACTGTTACCAAAATTATCTATCATCTCCCTACTTTGGAAGATAAGGATTTAGCTTCCTTACCCTTCCCTCCCATGATCGTATTTCTCTCCCTCTCCCCTCTTACTCCCGTTAAATCAGTTTTTAGCATTTAGCGTTGGCATTAGTATGACTGACTATTGTTCTGGGCTAAGCCACATAGTTTGCTAAAATTGCCTTTCTTTGTAATATAATTTGTTATTCCTGGAGTTAAAAATTACTTAGGGGGCGCCTGGGTGGCTCAGTTGGTTGGGCATCCGACTTCCGCTCAGGTCATGATTTCACGGTTCGAGGGTTCCAGCCCCACATCTGGCTCTGTGCTCAGAGCACAGAACCCGCTTCGGATCCTCTGTCTCCCTCTCTCTCTGTTCCTCCCCTGCTCATTCTCTCTCTCTCTCTCTGTCTCTCTCTCTCAAAAGTAAATAAACATTTTTAAAAATTACTTAGTTTTCCATATTATCTGTCATTCATTAATTTTATAGGTACATGTCACTTATTTTTGTCAGAGCCACACAAATCCCCGCAGCCTAACACCTCTCGGTTTTTCCCTCTTGGAGCCCTGCCTTCCCTCTCCTGCAGGGTTGGTCCCCTTAAGCCTCTGCTCAGCTCTCGTCCTCAACTTTCCCTTCCCATCCTCCTGGGTCTTCTCTTTTCTGGATCCTGTAACTTTCTTTGCCTTAGTTTAATCCTTTGTTATTGATGGAGTACATTTTCCAGAAGTTTCTAGTGAATACCCTGGAGGTAAGTGTTTTCAGATTTATATGCCTGAATCCAAGTTTCTTTATTCTATCCAAATATGTGACTTGGCTAGGAATAGCCCTCTGGCTGGGACTAATTTCTCCCTCAACACTTAGAAGGAACAGCTCAGCTCTGTCTTCTCCTGACTCCCAGTGTTGCTCTTGAAAAATCTCATGTAATTTTGGTTCCCTCATCTTTAGGTTGATTTGCTTTTGCCCTGTCCAGAAACATTTAGATCTTCTGAAATTTCTCAATAATATGTTTTGTGTTCTTACCTATTGTAGTGACCATTCAGTGGGCTCTTTAACTTAGTAAGTCATGTCCTCCATATATGGGAAATTTTCTTTTTACTTTGACAGTATTATAGCTCATACCTTCTCTGCTCTTTTTTTCTGGGA
Organism: Herpailurus yagouaroundi; assembly: GCF_014898765.1. NCBI lineage: Eukaryota > Metazoa > Chordata > Mammalia > Carnivora > Felidae > Herpailurus > Herpailurus yagouaroundi. The sequence goes on along the minus strand of NW_024412394.1, from coordinate 5,022,132 downwards.
CACCTCCTAGTTGGATAGTGGACCTCTTTGTTGGTCCTCTCATTTTCTTATCCTTTTTCTTCTATTTTCTATCTTTGCTGTCTTGTTGGATGTTCCACAAAATTTCAATTTAAGCTAGCTTCGTTAGATTATTGATTTCAATTCATAGCCTCAATTGATAAGAGCATTTTCTTGTTCTCTAAATATCCCCTTTCATATCATCTTATTCTTATTTCAAGAGTGTATGGGGGGG